>NC_064638.1:281771681-282098726 GCF_023864345.2 Schistocerca serialis cubense | reverse complement strand
AGATGTCTTCCAAGATCCTGTGGATGTCTTTGGTGAGTTCTGGGTCTTGTAACTTCCAGATTTCCGCGATGATGCCATCTTCTCCTGGTGCTCTACGATTCTTGAGTGACTTTATTATTTCTTTAACTTCTTCTAGAGTTGGAGGTTCACTATCTGGATTGTATGTGCTCGTTTCTGTCATCATTTCTTCCATGGGGGGGGGGGGGGGTCCGTGTGAGTTTTTCAAAGTACTTTGCCAGAATGTCACAATTGTTTTTGGTATTGGTTTCTAGGGTTCCATCCGGTCTTCTGAAGCACAAGTTGGGTGGTTGATATCCAGTCATATTTTCTCTCAACGTTCTGTAGAAGTTCCTTGTATTGTTCTTCATGAAGTCCGATTCGATCTCTGTCAGTCGCCGTTTGTCATACTGTCGTTTTTCACTGCGAATGATTTTGCTTGATTGCTTCTGTGTTTTCAAGAAGTTCATCCAATTCTCTTGGGATTTATGGCAACTAAATTTTTTCCCTGCACTGATTAGTTGGTCAGTAGCTTGGTCACATGTGTGGTTCCACCAACGGTGTTTCCGTGTTCGTGGTGCTTGTGCTAATTTCATGGCCTCTCGGATTCTTCGTGAAAGTTGTGTCCAGTCTGCCGTTTTCTCCATTTTAATTTTGTGTAATATTTGTGTCTGGTTTAAAGTAACGTATTCTGGATCTGGTCTAACAATTTTGTTCTTCTGGAGCTTTTTCTTGGGCAAAAGACGAATCCTGATTTGTAGTAGGTGGTGGTCTGAGTCGAAGTAGCATTTACGGGTGTCTATGTTCAAAATTTCTTTTTGTGAGTCTTTCTGCACTATTACGTGGTCGATTTGTAGTTCTTGCTTTCCGCTGGGGAATTTCCATGTGGTAAGTTTTCGTGTTGGTTTCTTGAATTTTGTTGACATAATGGCGAGGTCGTGGCTTTTGCAAAAGTCTATCAGATGTTTTCCGTTTTTGTTGGTGTCCTTGTGTGGAGTATGTTTTCCTGTGATATGTCTGTATATCTTTTCTTTTCCGAGTTTGGCGTTGAAGTCTCCCAGTATTATTTTGACTCTATGTGCAGGAATTTTTCTGATAGTTTCTTCCATTGTCGTCCAGAAGTCATCAATTTCGTCCGGGTTTTTCCTGTTGTAGTCATTAGTTGGTGCATGTGCGTTGATTATTGTGTAGGATTTATTGGCTGATTTCACTGTGATGGTGCTGATTCTTTCGTTTGGTGACGAAAAGTCGATTATGCTGTCCGTGATGGACCTGTGTACTGCAAATCCTGTGCCAAAAAGCCTTAGGTTTTTCAGTTGCCTCGATGGTTTTCCTTTGTATATTCTGAAATTGTCCGTGTTGAAATGGTCTTCGTCTGTGAATCGTGTTTCTTGCAGTGCACATATTTTGATCTGAAATTTTTCGAGAGTGTCTGTCAGTTGTTTCATCTTTCCTGTCTTCATCAGTGTGTTCACTTTGAGTGTGCCGATGTAGTGTTTGCGTTTGGTCTTGAGGGAGTTTTTATATATATATATATATATATATATATATATATATATATATATATATGTGTGTGTGTGTGTGTGTGTGTGTGTGTGTGCGTGCGTGCGTGCGAGGACGGCTCTAGGTACTTTCAGTGCGGATGTACCATATCTTCCGGACCGCTCAGGGACTTAAGCCAATGCTATGAGGACTGGGGCTAACGGACGGGGGCGCTACTTTCGCGGGGCAGATAAAAATGGCTCTGAGCACTATGGGACTTAACATCTGAGGTCATCAGTCACTTAGAACTACTTAAACCTAACTAACCTAAGGACATCACACACATCCATGACCGAGACAGGATTCGAACCTGCGAGCGTAGTGGTCGGGCAGTTCCAGACTGATGCGCCTAGAACCGTTAGGCCACACCAGCCGGCCACGGGGCAGATTGAGAATTTCAGTTGGAGGGGGAAGCGTGTCGGGTGGCAGAAGTGGTTAACAGTTCTAGAGAAGTGGAGCATCTGAATTCGAGTCCTGATCCAGCACAAATTTCTAACATATATAAACATAGTAACTATTTTGCATTAGATGTGTATATCACTGTCGGCGATCGGAGAGAGCTCGGAAACAGAACGGTAACAGTATGGTGTCATTCAATGGTTTAAATAGATTGATTAATTATTACTGGGCAATGTTTCTTAGCTCATCTTATTTTTACTGTGAAAGTGTGTCAGTTGTTCATTTGGCAAAGTATTCTTTCACAATGATAGTCTGGCATAAAACGAGCAAATAACATCATTCGTGGTAAATTTCCTGTAGCGAACCAAGGGTGAAATATTCTTCTTGACAGTGGCGAAACGAATCTACTACTATCACACGCATATGCCAACTTGAAAAGAAATGTGATTTTGTACGTCTGCAGCAAAGTATTGCATGAATATGAACTCTACACTTTGAGAAAACCGGAGAAGTTGAAAATCGAATAGTCTGAGATATGCTGTTGTGGAAGAGTGCTGAAAACTAAGTGGAGAGAAATAAGGATTTCCTCCCTTGAATTAGAAAACATCAAAGAACTGCTAAGAATAGGACGACAGGACATTTATTAATACGTCATGCACTGTTTCCAAGGTTCTGCAGGAAGCCGAGATTGCGAGAATTGTGAGGAAAGGCTTAAAGACGCACACTGCACCAGTTCCTTTCGGACTGCTTGAGTGAAATTCTTGACTGCAGTGCTATGTCCTGGCGAGTTCCGGCGTTATGGTCGTTGAAGTTTCAAAAACAGGTGTGTAGAATTAAAGCGCTAGCATTACTGCAGCTGGGAATATAACAACTTTTCCTGACACTCTTTGGATAGTGGCAGTACTGCAGTGAGACAACCTCCGGTTTTTTTTTAGTCCCTCTCCATTTGTGGGCAATTCTCGAATTCGCCACGAATAGCGAGAGCCAGGTTCCCGGTTGCTCCTTCATGACGACACACTAACGCACAAAGCGAAGATTTTGCACCATTTTATGGCCAGCAAATGGCTCACAGCCCTGGATCACCCAACGCATTCATCAGATTTAGCCCCAGTCGACTTCTGGTTGTTCCCCAGATTGAAACTGGCAAAGAGAGGACACCTTTATGACGCAGTGAAGGGCATCAAGGAAATTATTTGCAGTACTACAGGGTGTTTCAAAAATGACCGGTATATTTGAAACGGCAATAAAAATTAAACGACCAGCGATAGAAATACACCGTTTGTTGCAATATGCTTGGGACAACAGTACATTTTCAGGCAGACAAACTTTCGAAACTACAGTAGCTACAATTTTCAACAACAGATGGCGCTGCGGTCTGGGAAACTCTATAGTACGATATTTTCCACATATCCACCATGCGTAGCAATAATATGGCTTAGTCTCTGAATGAAATTACCCGAAACCTTTGACAACGTGTCTGGCGGAATGGCTTCACATGCAGATGAGATGTACTGCTTCAGCTGTTCAATTGTTTCTGGATTCTGGCGGTACACCTGGTCTTTTAAGTGTTCTCACAGAAAGAAGTCACAGGGGTTCATGTCTGGCGAATAGGGAGGCCAATCCACGCCGCCTCCTGTATGTTTCGGATAGCCCAAAGCAATCACACGATCATCGAAATATTCATTCAGGAAATTAAAGACGTCGGCCGTGCGATGTGGCCGGGCACCATCTTGCATAAACCACGAGGTGTTCGCAGTGTCGTCTAAGGCAGTTTGTACCGCCACAAATTCACGAAGAATGTCCAGATAGCGTGATGCAGTAATCGTTTCGGATGTGAAAAATGGGCCAATGATTCCTTGGGAAGAAATGGCGGCCCAGACCAGTACTTTTTGAGGATGGAGGGACGATGAGACTGCAACATGGGGCTTTTCGGTTCCCCATATGCGCCAGTTCTGTTTATTGACGAAGCCATCCAGGTAAAAATAAGCTTCGTCAGTAAACCAAATGCTACCCACATGCATGTCGCCGTCATCAATCCTGTGCACTATATCGTTAGCGAATGTCTCTCGTGCAGCAATGGTAGCGGCGCTGAGGGGTTGCCGCGTTTGAATTTTGTATGGATAGAGGTGTAAACTCTGGCGCATGAGACGATACGTGGATGTTGGCGTCATTTGGACCGCAGCTGCAACACGGCGAACGGAAACCCGAGGCCGCTGTTGGATCACCTGCTGCACTAGCTGTGCGTTGCCCTCTGTGGTTGCCGTACGCGGTCGCCCTACCTTTCCAGCATGTTCATCCGTCACGTTCCCAGTCCGTTGAAATTTTTCAAACAGATCCTTTATTGTATCGCTTTTCGGTCCTTTGGTTACATTAAACCTCCGTTGAAAACTTCGTCTTGTTGCAACGACACTGTGTGCTAGGCGGTGGAATTCCAACACCAGAAAAATTCTCTGTTCTAAGGAATAAACCATGTTGTCTACAGCACACTTGCACGTTGTGAACAGCACACGCTTACAGCAGAAAGACGACGTACAGAATGGCGCATCCACAGACTGCGTTGTCTTCTATATCTTTCACATCACTTGCAGCGCCATCTGTTGTTGAAAATTGTAACTACTGTAATTTCGAAAGTTTGTCCGCCTGAAAATGTACTGTTGTCCCAAGCATATTGCAACAAACGGTGTATTTCTATCGCTGCTCGTTTAGTTTTTATTGCCGTTTCAAATATACCGGTCATTTTTGAAACACCCTGTAAATGCAAGTCCAAATACGGACTGTTTCAAAACACTTGTACGAGTAAAACCATTTCAGTTGTGCTTTGGTTCATGACTTTTATTGTTCTTAGACACAGTCCTAACGGGAAAGGGCCACACAACGTAGGAATAAAAGCAAAAACGAATTGAGAACGTTGGATGAAAGTGCTACCCTGAGATGGAAAAACTGGCAAGCGGATCAAGCAGGTTAAGTGAGCCGTCCCGGCTCGTATCGATTGATCGATCGGGTCGGCACGGTGTGATCTTTGGGTTCAGCAGTTTGACGTGGCTGTTGGCCGCGACGGGCGTGTGGGTCTAGAGAGGGACAGCCGGAGAGCCGCGCGGCACTGGGGAATCAGTGGGAGCGTGGTTGAGCAGGCCGGGCACAACGCAGAGTTTGTGGTGTGTTTGACACGTTTGCAAGACCGAACCTGGTTTTTAGTGTGAGAACTGGACTCGGCCACATTACCCGAATCGAGTCGTGCGGCCCTGATTTGGATCTGTAAAGGATTTTATAAAAGATTTGGTGAGAACTGCTTGTCATGTTTTTGGTGCGCATATTATACTGATCCTTTCTTCCCAAGTATCGGCACCATGACTGGAAACTGTTGTCTTGCCATCCAAAAGGTCCCCTTTATTTAGTGCTGTTTAAGTAAACACGTGTTATTGTGTTTGGTTAAAGGTTTATCTGGATTTTGTGATGTGATACAGTCAGAGTAAGCGAGGTGTATTAATTGGTACGATTGCTGTTCGGGGTGACGGACGGCATAAGCCAGTATGGTGAAACTGTAATATTTTTCCTCGTACACTGAGCTGTGTGGACGTTGTTATAGTTGGTTCATAGCACAGGCTTAACATTGAATCTGTACGTTCTGTGTTATCTAATTGCATTACTTGTTTACTCGTAAACAGTGAAATGGTAGTCTTACTTGCCTGTTTAAGTTTATTAGTATCCTGTTAAGGGGTAATTTAAATGAACTCCCCAGTTTCAGTGAGCATATGTTAACCTACTAATGTAAAAAAAAAGTGTGCGAAATCTTATGGGACTTAACTGCTAAGGTCATCAGTCCCTAAGCTTACACACTACTTAACCTAAATTTTCCTAAGGAGAAATACACACACCCATGCCCGAGGAAGGACTCGAACCTCCGCCGGGACCAGCCGCACAGTCCATGACTGCAGCGCCTTAAACCGCTCGGCTAATTCCGCGCGGCCCTACCAGTGTAGTTTAAATTTCTAAGCTGACTTCCGGGTCCAGTGGGCCCCCCTTCTGCTACTTGAATTAGCCCGTGCCTATGTGACGTCACCTGTTTTGAAAATCTGTCACGAAGGAGTATATCTGTTTGTATTTTATTTTTTAAAAATTTGTGATATCCATGATTGGTTAAACTTTATCTCATTATTGTAGTCTCCTTTTGCGAGCTTCATTGTGTACAGAATTTAATTAGCTTTCGAATCACTTAATGCCTGTTTAACACCTTCGTGAGCCGTGAGAAACATGCTTCCCACTACAATGAACTCGCTCCTAGTCCCGTGGGATTCACAGTTCCCACCTCTGTATGGTGCTATTACCTAGTGGACAGTATAGGGTACTACTTCCAGTCGGAAGTTCCCGCCGTTTTTGCTGTGCCTTCGCGCAGAGGTATTGTATAGCTGAGTGTTGCTCTGTAGAGTGCTGTTTGCGTGACATTTTATGATTTTTTTCCTCAAAGCTATAATATAAGGTACATACTTTTGATTTACCCAAATTTATGAAGGAAACCGTAAAATTGGAACGAGGGGAATTCCAGATTGAAACTAAAGGAGCCATTTCTGCAGTAAAATGGATGGATAAACGTCCAGTCACTTTGCTGTCTTCAATTCATGACCCATGACAAACAGCCACAGTGAAAAGGAAAAACAAGGATGGTACTAGTACAGAGATTGCTTGTCCTGAAGTTGTGGCAGAATACAACAAAATAATGGGTGGTGTCGATAAGTTTGATCAATTACGAGAAAGGTATGCTATTGGCAGACGTTCTGTAAAATGGTGGCACAGAATATTTTATTTCCTGGTGGACGTTGCTGCAGTTAACAGTTTTATCCTGTGGAAAATAAGTGAAAGAGAAAGTGGACAGAATGATCAACTCACATACAGGATCCATCTAGCCAGACAATTGATCGCTGGCTTCTCATCCCAAAAAAGGCGTGGACAAAAACCTGTCTTTCTGGCAAAAAAAAGATTTTCGTCACGTGGTTGTAGGGGAGCATCAACCCAGTTTAGGAGAAACCTACTGGGCGTGCCCTCATTGTAGTACCAAAGCTGCGGAAAAGAGCACTCGCTGTGTTTGTACATATTGTCAAATACCACTTTGCATAGACCCATGTTTCAGAAAATTTCTTGGCTAGTAACTGTGAACAATCATTGTAACAAGAGAAGTAAATTTATCAAATAAATGCGATATATATTGAAAAATTTGTTTTTGTTATTTAACTCCAAGGAAGGGCAGTGGGAAGAATACTTCCCACCTTGTTTTGTGACCTCACTTTCACAGTTGGAGCAAATTTGATATTCTGTATGATAAATATACCTACCTGTTAACTACTATCTGCTCTCCATTCATTAAAAAAAAGCTGCTCAATAATTTTGCCCACGAAAGGGTTGAAGATTTATGTTGTTATTTGAATAGGGCGCTTGCCCGTGCTTGTAAGGATTCTTTGCTAACTTCCCTTATCACAAAAATTTTAAAGATAAAATTTTATTTCCTAAAGAAACGTTGAATAAAAACGTTGTTGTTATAAGCTGTGAATGTTGCTTATGTGGCCCGGCCCTCCCGCTCAACAGCAATTACCTGATCAGGGTGGATTAACCACCACAGTAAGAAGACTGAAAAAGGGAAAAAGACATTCGAAATCGTATTACTGAATATTCAAAAAGAGTGCGCGCTACACACTCTGACTGTAAGGAACAGAATGTAAACAGCGAACAGTATGCTGTCACGAAAGGCCTCGCAGTATCGTTTAAACACTGCTCAAGTTTCTAGCAAGGCACGTCGCCCGGCGCCAGTTGATTGATTACGAGACATTAGGGTAAGTGAAAGGAACGGTGTAAGGTGAGCCTGCGGTGAGTCACTACGCGATACTTTTAACGTGAGCAGGTAGCTCCGAGAATCCAGCGCCGCCGAGCTACCTCCTGAGGAGGCGACGGCGTTAGGCAGGGAAACGCAGTGCGCGGTGTCGCATTGCAGCGCCAGGTGCGGCCCTTGCCGCTGTGAACAGGCGCATCACGCCGGCCGCTGACGTCACGGGCAGGGGGCCACGCCCTCACCGCACCGCCACTTGCTGGGTGGGTGGGCTGTAAAGTTCGGCCGCAGCTCGCGTGGCACGCGGCCGTGTGTCACGGCAACTAGGATGCCGCAGTGGGGTACCCGGTCCCTGCGGTGGCAGACACGGAAATAGGTTCAGTCTCGATTTAGCTCCCACGCTCCAGAGAAAACCGTGCGTGAATTTGTTGCGCAAGAAATAAACACGCCGTTAAAAAAGGTAATGACACCCCACAGAAGCACCACGCATTACAGTGTTACACCTAGGGACGCGAAAAAACTGTCCGTATTTCTTAGTGTCGAGTGCTTTCAAACCGATACTTCTTTACACGACTTTCCAGTAGGCACATTTGGTCATATCAGTACCGTTGTATTCACCAAATCCACTTTACATCAAGTACATAGGGTATCACAAACCATTATGGTCAAATTGAAAAGGGTGACAGTAGGTCCACGATCGATTATACTGAGACAGGGAACAATAGTCGGAATGCATATTTATTATGTTCGGGATATACAGGGTGATCAAAAAGTCAGTATAAATTTCAAAACTTAATAAACCACGGAATAATGTAGATATGTTCAAATGTGTGTGAAATCTTATGGGACTTAACTGCTAGAGTCATCAGTCCCTAAGCTTACACACTACTTAACCTAAATTATCCTAAGGACAAACACATACACCCATGCCCGAGGGAGGACTCGAACCTCCGCCGGGACCAGCCGCACAGTCCATGACTGCAGCGCCTTAGACAGCTCGGCTAATCCCACGCGGCAATGTAGATAGAGAGGTACAAATTGACACACATGCTTGGAATGACATGGAGTTTCATTAGAAAAAAAAAAAAAAATTACAACATGTCCGACAGATGGCGCTGGACAGCAAACCGTCAGTAACTGCTACCGTGACGGGTGAGAGGTACGCCGATATGTTACAGAATCGCATCATCCCCAGCCTGGCTGATAAACACCTGCTGGAACGTACGATGTTTATGCAGGATGGCGCTGCACCCCATATTGCTAGACGCGTGAAAGAACTCTTGCGCGCGTCGTTTGGTGATGATCGTGTGCTCAGCCGCCACTCTCGTCGTGCTTGGCCTCCCAGGTCCCCAGACTTCAGTCCGTGCGATTATTGGGATTACCTGAAGTCGCAAGCGTATCGTGATCGACCGACATCTCTAGGGATGCTGAAAGACAACATCCGACACCAATGCCTCACCATAACTTCGGACATTCTTTACAGTGCTGTTCACAACATTATTCCTCGACTACAGCTATTGTTGAGGAATGATGGTGGACATATTGATCATTTCCTGTAAAGAACATCATCTTTGCTTTGTCTTACTTTGTTATTGCTATTCTGATTAGATGAAGCGCCATCTGTCGTACATTTTTGAACTTTTGCATTTTTTTGGTTCTAATAAAACCCCATGTCATTCCAAGCATGTGTGTCAAATTGTACCTCCCTATCTACAATATTCCATGATTCATTCAGTTTTCAAATTTATACCGACTTTTTGATCACCCGGTACGTAGCGTACAGCACATGACAGCAACGTAGCTCGCAGTAATTGCTCAAAGGAAATGCAGTCCGAAAACAAAGGAAGTAGGCTACAGTACACTTGTTCGCCCACTGCTTGAATACTGCTCACCGGTGTGGGATCCGTACCAGATAGGTTTGATAGAAGAGATAGAGAAAATCCAACGGAGAGCAGCGCGCTTCGTTACAGGATCATTAACTAATAGCGAAAGTGTTACGGAGATGATAGATAAACTCAAGTGGAAGACTCTGCAAGAGGGACGCTCAGTAGCTCGGTACGGGCTTTTGTTGAAGAATGGGGTTGGAGAGGCTGTAATGAGGAACAAATTGAAGGCAGAAGCTCATCTTAGGAAACGCCATCCAACGACATTTCGGAACGTCGAAGTTCTACGCCCTGGCGCCTTCTGCTAGGCCATTACTTTGGTAGAAACATTGACTTTGTACGATGACGGTCCCTAGGCGGAACATCTTGCAGTATTGTTTGTTGTTCAGCGATCGCGACTGACCGGTACTGTCGCCAGAGGAGAAGATTTAGCTAGCTGCTACGCTGGCCTTGTCACCTGTGAATGCGATGCTGTGTTCCCTTGGTGGATGACGGTTTCGGACACAGATTTCGATCCCCAGTATTTATTTTTCTCCTGGACCCCTCCAAAATTTCCTGTGTTTTTCGGTGTAAAGGAGGAAAATAAACTGCGGATGTAAACTCGCGACCGAACCCGTCACCCACTGACGGATTTTCGCATTCATAGGAGACAAAGACTGTCTATGTAGCAGCTTCTCCACTGGCAATAGTGCCAACCAGTCGCGATCACTGAACAAGAAACAACATTGCGAGACGTTCCGCCTATACCCCGTCAGTGAACAAAGTCAAGTTTGCTGCCGAAAGAATGGCCTAGCAGACGGTGCCACGTTCTGAAGCGCAGTTGCATAACTTTTCCGGATACGGTTTCCCACCCTCAATTTATTCCTCACGACATTTTCTACAATTTTTCAGAGTCTGTCGCTTTCGTTTTGTATTTAATGAAGTCATCATTCACTGGATATAGCACTACACCAGTGTTTAAAGACAGAGTGGAGAAATGTTGCCATGCACCGTCTTCACACACCAGTCGTTTTAGAAATTAATACCAACAAATCATTTATAAATTGTTGCTAATCTGCACTGCCTTATATTTTTTCCATATATTTTTCCCACATCTGTTCAAATGATTCAAATGGCTCTAAGCACTATGGGACTTAACATCTGAGGTCATCAGTCCCCTAGAACTTAGAACTACTTAAACCTAACTAACCTAAGGAAATCACACACATCCATGCCCGAGGCAGGATTCGAACCTGCGAGCGTATCAGCAGCGCGGTTGTGGACTAAAGAGCCTAGAACCGCTCGGCCACAGCGGCCGGCTAGAAGTTCGGTACTGTAAGAATAAGTCACCAACTATTTCTTCAAGGCTGCTTCTTTCGAATGTATGTCCATTGTCTTACCCCATACGTGAAACTATTCGCCATGCATTACGCCTCTTAACTTCGCAGTTCCTTGCCAAGTACAAATCATAGACGTACAGCTGATAAATTTCAGCGACAGAATTTAACGAATGTGTCGTTGTTTTGCATATAATACTTTGAAGATGGCTAAAATAATTTTGGGAGACGTTCAGGCAGCAGGATGTTCTCAGACTTCTAGTTCATTACGAATAAGTTGCGCTACGATGCTGTTTGTATGTTTCTAGCTCCGAACAGTTACAGATTTACCGTACTCGATGTTTTCATTATTTCAGTGTGTAAAACAGTTATTGTAAGGAATCAGATGGTTGAGAAACATTTTATGGGAAGGCACTACCTTTTCCAGGTCCCCCCCCCCCCCCCCCCCCCCGGGTAGCTGAGTGGTCAGCGCGACAGACTGTCAATCCTAAGTGCCCCGGGTTCGATTCCCAGCTGGGTCGGAGATTTTCTCCGTTCAGGGACTAGGTGATGTGTTGTCATCATCATTTCATCTCCATCGACGCGCAAGTCCGCGAAGTGGCGTCAAATCGAAAGACTTGCACCAGGCGAGCGGTCTACCCGACCGTAGGTCCTCGACACACGCCATTATTATTATTTTATCACCTTTTCCAGCATTTGTCCTGTGTTCAGCTTCCGTGGTCATAGCAACCAACGAAAAATCAGAGATTTGGTTCCCATTCCGACAGTTACCATCGACATCACGCTAAATCTGTGTTTTACTTCACCCGAACGTTTTTCGTGTGACTCGTGGTAGAGAAGGAGCCCTGCTACAAGCGAGCGACGCGATAAATGTCGGCGTAACTTATCTCGTGCGTGGGAGCGGCGCAGCTGCGAGGCACGGCTCCATCTGCTTGTGAAAACAACCGGCCGCGCGCCGCCCAGGGCGCTCTCCACCGGCATCTGCCTTCGTTATACTGACACCCAACACCCCGGGGCAGTCGCGGGCCTTGCATTTCCAGCTCTATGCTCTCCGCCGCACCAGGAAAATGGCTCAGTCACTTGCAGTCCGATGTGACAGAGAACTACACTACTGGCCATTAAAATTGCTGCACCAGGAAGAAATGCAGATGGTAAACGGGTATTCATTTGACAAATGTATTATCCTGGAACTGACGTGTGATTACATTTTCACGCAATTTGGGTCCATAGATCCTGAGAAATCAGTACCTACAACAACCACCTCTGGCCGTAATAACGGCCTTGATACGCCTCGGCATTGAGTCAGAGCTTGGATGGCGTGTACAGGTACGGCTGCCCATGCAGCTTCAACGCGATACCACAGTTCATCAAGAGCAGTGACTGGCGTATAGTGACGAGCCAGTTGCTAGACCACCACTGACCAAACGTTTTCAATTTGTGAGACATCTGAAGAATGTGCTGGCCGGGGAGCAGTCGAACATTTTCTGTATCCAGAAAGGCCCGTACAGGACCTGCAACATGCCATCGTGCATTATCCTGCTGAAATGTAGGGTTTCGTAGGGATCGAATGAAGGGTAGAGCCACGGGTTGTAACACATCTGAAATGTAACGTCCACTGTCCAAAGTGACGTCAATGCGAACTAGAGGTGGCCGAGACCTGTAACCAATGGCACCCCATACCATCACGCAGGGTGACACGCCAGTATGGCGATGACGAATACACGCTTCCAATGTGCGTTCACCGCGATGTCGCCAGACACGGATGCGACCATTATGATGCTGTAAACAGAACCTGGATTCATCCGAAAACATGACTTTTTGCCATTCGTGCACCCAGATTCGTAGTTGAGTACACCGTCTCAGGTGCTCCTGTCTGTGATGCAGCGTCAAGGGTAACCGCAGCCACGGTCTCCGAGCTGATAGTACATGCTGCTGCAAACGTCATCGAACTATTCGTGCAGGTGGTTGTTGTCTTGCAAACTTCTCCATCTGTTGACTCAGGGATCGAGACGTGGCTGAACGATCCTTTACAGCCATGCGGATAATTCATCTCGACTGCTAGTGATACGAGGCCGTTGCGATCCAGCACCGCGTTCCGTATTACCCTCCTGAACCCACCGATTCCATATTCTGCTAACAGTCATTGAATCTCGACCAAGGCGAACAACAATGTCGCGATACGAAAAACCGCAATCGCTATAGGTTACAATCCGACCTTTATCAAAGTCGGAAACGTGATGGTACGTATTTCTCCTCCTTACACGAGGCATCACAACAACGTTTCACCAGGCAAGGCGGTCAACTGCTGTTTGTGAATGAGAAATCGGTTGGCAACTTTCCTCACGTCAGCACGTTGTAGGTGTCGCCACCGGCGCCAACTTTGTGTGAATGCTCTGAAAAGCTAATCATTTGCATATCACAGCATCTTCTTCCTGTCGGTTAAATTTCACGTCTGTAGCACGTTAGCTTCGTTGTGTAGCAATTTTAATGGCCAATAGTGTATTCTTTTACTGTGACAGTTCAAGTGAACTATTTTAACTACAGAATTGTACGAAATATGGAGGGCAGGAACGTCCATGCCAACGTGCATTGTCTCTGTGGACAAGGGCTTTTCCAGTGTTAACGTTTTCACTATTTCTCCTTAAAGAAGTCTTTCGACATAAAATAATCCCTAAATTATTCTATCCAAATGTTGTTTCTTGAGCTACGTAGGACCTTATCGCGTAACTTCGGCGCATTTATGTAACCAAAGCAATTAAGGCGCAGAAGTTACGCGATAATTATTTTATTGCTTATAAAATGCAATTTCTATTCTGTAGAGGAATTGTTGATTTGCTGCACATAGACAGACACAGTGTGCCCCTTACAAGTGAAGTAACCGATGTCGTACTGTGAAAAAGACTATCATATTACATTTTACTATAGACCAGGATTTCCTAAACTGTTTTCCGAGGAACACTGATATTCCTTGGGAAGTAAATAAGAGCTCCGCGAAAAACTATTAATAATGTTGTGACTTGGCAAGACAGCCAAGCCATTAGGAAGTAGCCGAAAGGCACGCGTTTAAGCTCACGCAGGCTGGCGTGAGGTCTGGAACAGGTTAAAGGAATAGAGACTAGCAAAAAAGGTACGTAGCTTTGGAATACTTAACTTTAATTCATAATTGGTAAACATCGGTCTGACGGTACATGCATCACAAGATAAACAGCAAATGATAATGGCGCCTTGCTAGGTCGTAGCAAATGACGTAGCTGACGGCTATGCTAACTATCGTCTCGGCAAATGAGAGCGTAATTTGTCAGTGAACCATCGCTAGCAAAGTCGACTGTACAACTGGGACGAGTGCTAGGAAGTCTCTCTAGACCTGCCGTGTGGCGGCGCTCGGTCTGCAATCACTGATAGTGGCGACACGCGGGTCCGACGTATACTAGCGGACCGCGGCCGATTTAAAGGCTACCACCTAGCAAGTGTGGTGTCTGACGGTGACATTACAAATAACATGACTTTTTCCTGAAATTTTGACGATACTAATTATTTTAAAAATTATTATAACTTACGCATCATTAGTTATGAATAAAAATTGAAGTAGTCGCTGAACAAAACAAGTTCTTACGTTTTTAAAAGATTTTATTAACCTATGAAATAAGCGAGGTATTCAATCAAAGTACCAAAATTTTCGAAGTATTCCGTCAGAGAAAAATTATTGAACTCCTGCTACAGCCCTATTAAACCTGACGATGAGCATTTGACTATAACTATATATTGTGAAGCCATTTATGCTCTGACATAAGACGCTGTTACCGTCGCTTTATGAAAAGAAGTTTTTCCCATATGTTCTAGTCTATACAGCTGCTGGATCACAGTAAACCATCCGGATGACGAAGAAATTAAAGAAACACTGACGTTTGCTCTCTCTCAAAATATGCAAAAATGAGGATAACGCAAACGTTCCACTAACGTAAAAGTCATTAAACGATGAATGAACGAATGAACGAGCAGCTAGACTCAGTAGCTGTGTTTTGCACTTGTCTTGTGAAGCTGCCAACAGTCACGCTGTTTGCCCCTGAACCCATCAGTAGGGTCGCATGGTTTTGAATTAGGGAATTACAAAGAAATTAGCTTTACTGGAAATACATTCACGGACATGCCAAGTATTGAACTCAGTTGCAGCGTTCTTCTTCTCAACGTCTTTTGCGACAGATTAACATCTTGACTGAAAATGTTACGTCCCCAGCACCTGTCGGACAACATCCCTCCACACATCAGTGCATGACCAACTGCCTATCGCGAAGGCGCAACCACTCAGTAATGCAGACATAGCAGTAGCTTCCTTCAGAGGGCACTCCACAAGGCGGAGCTACATTACCATCAACCTCCCCCCCCCCCCCCCCCCCCCCGGCCCACAATCAGCAGATCGTCATCGTGACAGCCAATCACGATGAGTGTGTTCCTCCGAGCCTCTGCGGCGGTCTTGAGAGTGCCTGCAGCCGAAGTTCCAAAGAGCGCCACCTCCGAAAATTCTCGGGCCGTTTGCTCGGATCTTTACGTGGAAAGATCTTTGAATTCCAGTCTTACAAAGTTCTGTGTTCTAATAAATGACTCTTAACTTGGATTCCTTCTTGTGTCGTTGTTCCTGACACTACAATGCTACAGTCGTATTTAGGTGACATGCTTTTGGTCAGATATCTACGGCATGACAGGTAGGAAAAGGAAATGCGGTAGAGCGTGGTTTTGTCAAAGATATAATCACTTATGATCCAAGTACTGAACTTTGCTTTTTCTTCGTTCCTTCATTATTCCCTCCGTATTTTTGAGACAGCACTGCGTCAATCGAATGTGAATGGGAAAGGAAGTATAACTTGGCCTTAGTGAAACTACAGTGCGAACACACTTTAAGTCTTATTTAGTGTCAGCCGACAGCTACAAATATAGAGATAACAATTTCATACCAGTATGCAAGAAAATAATCTGTCTAAAAAATAAGTACAGAAATAATAAGAAAAGATTTCTCTTTCTTATGTACTACGACATAAAGAGTCCCAGACTTGTATGTTCTACACTAACCAAACTAAGGATATTCTCGCCTACATATACCATTCATACTTTGTGTAGCCGGCCGGTGTGGCCGAGCGGTTCTAGGCGCTTCAGTCTGGAACCGCGCGACTGCTACAGCCGCAGGTTCGAATCCTGCCTCGGACATGGTTGTGTATGATGTCCTCAGTTGAGAGGTTTAAGTAGTTATAATTTCTAGGGGTCTGATGATCTCAGATGTTAAGTTCTGTAGTGCTCAGAGCCATTTGAACCATACTTTGTGTAAGTGTGCACTGACTCCGCCTCTCTCGTACTTTACTTTTTCCCTTCCCCTGTTCTGAATTCCACACAATTACCAGAAATTCGAGTATTACATAATTGTCTTGGCTGGAAAACAATCACTAGAAAAATAAAATTTAAAGCAAAGTCAGGCGAAATATATTACATGCAATCAACCCAGCAAAAGAGTAATATGGCTGCATATATAATTTGTATTGTTATATGCTTTACTGTATACCATATGTACATCTTGTCTGCAGTTATTGTAATTCTTCATATTCACATATGTAAACTGCCATTTAAATAGCACTTATAATAGTGACTCACACATACACACACGGACAAACAGCCACGTACGCAAGTTTCTCAGTCTAGTCGTACATATCGCCGAGAAGTGAAGGAAATCATTATTAATATTTTATTTCATTTATCTCGTCTGTTTTTCTCGTAAATCTAACAACTATCTTGTTAACTGACTTTCTAACCGATATACTGTAGCAGATGTAATGCCCAAAAAAGTCTTGTTCTTCCTTCCATCTTAGTTCACTAATTTCCACGATATCCGACATCAAGCTATTCATTTCTCTTTTTAAATTCTTTAATTTGTATACCCGATGAAGGGATATAAAATTCCACACTTCGAACTGTAGAACGCCAGTTTTGATTTTCCTGATGGCGGAATATCCTCCTGATTAGTCCCCTCCAGGAGACCATTTTACCTCCAATATATTTTACGCAGGACGACGTCATCATCATTGAGCTACACAGTAGCGCTGCATGTCCTCGGGATATATGATGGCCGCAGCCTCTCCTTGCTTTCAGCTGTTCGCGCTGCCAACATAAGTCTGTGTTGGCTAATGTCACAAGGCCCGACCAGTTAATCACAGACGGCCTCTGTGGCGGAGCGGCTCTAGGCGCTTCAGTCCGGAACCGCGCTGCTGCTATGGTCGTAGCTTCGAATCCTGCCTCGGGCATGGATGTGTGTGATGTCCTTAGGTTAGTTAGTTTTAAGTAGTTCTAAGTTCTATGGAACTGATGACCTCAGATGTTCCCATGGTGCTCAGAGCCATTTGAGCCATTTGAGTTGTCCCATGGCGCTCAGAGCCATTTGAAGCATTTGAGTTAATCATACATACAGTTGTCCCTGCAGCTATTGAAAATCCTGTTGCTCTGGCATCTCTATAGGAACACCTCCGATGTTTTTGCACCCACGATACAGCTATTTGTATCGTAGAGGCACGCGAACCACCGCACCTTAGAGAGTCCACAGCTCCGGGAAGGACGGTAATGAGTGTTGTAGTACTACCTACGTTAACTTCAGGTTGTCTCAATACAATGTATAGCTTATCGTAACTATCGACAAGTATGTGCTCCCATTAGCAAGAAGGCGTTGCTATAAAAATGAGGTACTATTTAAGTATTGCCTCCTACCACACCAACAATAACTCGGGCAAAGCAATTTATCGTCTCATAAATGGCACACAGACATCTAAAAGCAAAGGAGCGGAGTTTATACCGCTGGTGTTTGCGGATCCGGGAAGTGCGTACCACTGACATCGCCGAAGAAATTGCCATAATTGTTTGGAATGTAAATATCAATCATCGATATGTAATTCGACTGCGGCTTGGCACCGGCTTCGTCAATACGATTGTGCACGCCCGATTTGGGACTTTGTTCGGTCAAGCACGAGGAGCTCCAATATTTGCGTGGCTAATGAAGCCGGGAATTTGATAGAAATGCCGGGAGCCTCCCTGGCGTTTAGGCAGGCGACAGTATACGCCTGCGCTTCAAAGCGAACGATTTGGTCCGCGAAAACTACAAAAGGCTGCCTTTCGTTCCACAGAATATGTCAAAGAAAGTTTCTCACATTTTACTTACTCTGCGATGATTCGGTAGCAGGGTATTTGCACTTTCAAAAGATTTCTCCGAGCAGCGCTGATTTTAGGCGTACTAACACATCCGAGTGTTTTATTTTTTTTCTTTCTGTACCGATCAGAAAGAAGAAACAAGTGGTTGGATACTAAACGACGCGATTTCTTCTTCTTCTTCTTCTCCCTCCCTCTCTCTCTCTCTATCTCACATACACACACACACACACACACACACACACACACACACACACACACACTCCAACACAATCACAAACACAACACACCTTTCTGCTTATATGCGTATACGAGACAGTTCAGCGTGAGGTGAGCAACAGCATCCCATCTCCAATAGCTTTGTTTTACATATGTCATTAAGAAAGATGTCACTTAAGCCTTTCACCTCATCGTGTAATGTGGTGGATCACATTACTCATGTGCATAGGTTTCTCATATGAGTTAATTGAGTTCAAAACAATTAAATAATTTTCGTAAGAAAGAAAAACGCATACAGTTGACGGGCTTTCTTTTTACGAGACAACAATTTATCCTAAGACGTAATTTCTCCTAATGATTGAACCTATTAACTGGCTGCCATCGATCTAGACGTTTATGGTTTCGGGAATGGTAAATAAAATTCAATCATTAATACTGATTAAGATGTGCTGAAAAGATATCAGTTTTTTTTCGGTTTATACTGTCCAGTCCCAAGAATAAAAACGAACTAATAATGATTTTACTAAGCAATACTCGTCAGAAATGAGCGGAGAAAATTGCCACTTCACGAAGTTAGAAGCCTCAGAGTTTAAGCACTGAGAAACCCTAGTGGAGGATATTTGTGAAGCGTAGAGAGATAAGACGCATATGATCAAAACACGCACATTAAGACATTATTTGAAACGCAGTTGGATGACAACTGATGTTTTCCATAAGTTATGTAAAGTAGGGACCTCCAGTAGCCCATCAGATCACAGACTAAACACGTGATGGGACTATTTGAGACTGCGCCATGGGAAGCTTCGCAGTATACGTAAGTGGTAACATCGAGCGGAAACCTCTAGGAGAAATCCAACATTAAAGTATTTACGTGTCAAGGGCGCCGCCAGCTAATAGAAATATCCTGAAAGGCAATTATCGAGGTTCAGCCTCAACTTAGACGGTATATAAGCAAGAGATAAAATGAGAAGATGGAGAATTCTGATGGAGTAGTCTGGCGGAGGAGTCCGAGAGCAGTAGTACGGCAGTCAGTCGCAACCTGAGTATGCAGAAGTAATATTCGCAGCGAGAAGTCGGTGATCAGATCTGGAGACACACACATCAACTGCAAGATAAGTAATCATTATCTTTTCTGGGGAATAGCTCTGAACATAGACGATGTCTTTGTTTCAAGGAGCAGCTAGTATTCGTAGCTTCATTATTAACAAGAACAACTTACGGAATAGTAATTGTCTCTTGTAAGCTTAGACGAGTGGCCTGTTGATAAGAATAAATTGAGTCTGACAAGTAATACAGAAAGGGGTTAGGAACTGCCACCTCTTTCATAAGTTATCAAACAGAATAAAGATATTACTTAAATAAATGCTGAACTCCTCAGCATACCCATCATGCCATTAATCCTAAAAGATTACCACTGCAACCAATAACCACCCAATTCTACGTCAGCGAGCTTTCCCCCTTTCATCTCTGGCAATAAAGGTGGACACTCAAACAACCCTCACACAGTCGTCAACATTCCGATCGCACTACAGAACTGTGCTGGGACGCGACTAGATACGTGAAAACCAAATGGCGGGACATGGTTGCACGCTACAATGAATGTTGTACACACTATTGACCTCTAAACTTATCACAGTTATTGGCTGCAGAGACGAAACAGTGCACCATCCAATCACCGATGACCGTGACAAATGAATTACTAAGACTGCAAACCCTCACAAGGGAAATTCCCCACCGCACCCCGTCAGATTTAGTGGTAAGAGGGACGATTGGAGAGCCCGTCAGAAGCGAAACATAGATCAAGCATGAAAACAGGAAGGAGGTCTACTGGACTGTCAAAAAAATAAAAAAAAGGCAAAATAGAAACAGCGAACGGTCCAAGTGCATATGCTGAAGGCGATAAGAGAGGTAGCGCCGCGGTTAAGTGGTTACGGTTTTGGACTGCCAAGCGGGAGAGCCGTGTACAATTTTTTTTTTTTTTCGCTGTCCGTTTTATTCAAATTTGTATCTGTGTCGTCGTTTAACTTAGGTTTGCTACAGCGTTTGGAAAATGAAGAGTGGCAATGAGAGGTGGCATGGGCCCCCTCTCATATTTCTATCTTACGATTTTCGTCTCTAATTGCACGCGGTGAAAAGTTGCTATTCCTTCACACGCAGACTTCCCACGCAGCGTTTCTCGTCGCCCGGGTGGTCCGGTGACAGGCGGGCTCTCCTGATCTGGAAGGGGTTAAGCCGACGGGTGTGAGGAAGTCGAGTGAATGCTTTGCTAGTCTTAACAAATCATATTGTTATTTTGGACAGAACTTTCATTCTGTTAATCGGTAGAGCAACCCATCATTTCTCACTACGTTAATGAAACCTTCCTTTATTTAACTTATTTATCAAATTAAATTATTGCAGGTGCCAAACTCTTTTCTATTCCACTTGCAGGGTTGATTACAGTCAGTTTGCATATATTTTTTAATCCTTGTACAACAGCAATAGTCGGAGTTAGAATAGGTGGGGGCTTAGAGCATCATTTACATGTGTAGATTCTAGAATTTAGTGTTAAATACACTGCTAGCCCCGGCACCTCGCAGCAACAGAGGTGAAGAGAGGGGGGGGGGGGGAAGGGGGTGACGAATGTTGTAGGTACACCAACCATCGTCCACCGCACACCGTAAGGAGTATTGTACAATATATAGTTAAGGCCCACCGGCCATTTGACCATCTTCTTCTGTGCGGATGCACAAACAGTGCCCGAATTCTTACAGGAATCGGCAGTAAAGCCGCGAGTTATGAGCGTAATGGGGAGGGGCAATATGAATATAGTGTGGTGTGACAATAAGCTGCGAATGTGGGTCTCACAGGAGGTGTGCCAGAGAGGAGTCCCTACAGTCGCATTATCCTCTGTGTCCTCGGTGGCTCAGATGGAGCCTTCACGGTAGCTCAGCGCGTTCGGTCAGAGGGCTGCGTGCTCTCTGTAATAAAATAACTGAGTCAAGAAATCAACTTGAACGGATGTCTTGTGACGTCCGCCCAGACCAAACGCAACGAACTATATCGAACAAAATGTAAGCAGGAAATCCGGGGTACGAGTCCCTGTCGGGGCACACATTTTTAATTTTCCCCGTTTACTTATAACAACGCCTGTATGCAGCTAGGGGTATTCATTTCATTGGAATATCATATTCTTTGCTTTTGTTCAAAGGACTTGGAGCGTAATATACCTTTGTTGTTGATATAAATTTATGGTTGTCGCCCCACATCTCCTATTCCCCCACCCCCTTCTTCCACCACTCACAAAATAATTGTGAATTATAATAGTTACAGCCAGTGACAGTACTAAACGCATAAAATCTCAGGTTTAAAGAACTCTAAAGGCGCATGAACACTAGGTCAACGACGGCCAACTAACAACAGACACCGGAGTCGGACGAATGTTTGGTGCCAATGCATTGGCGTTCGGCTTCTCATCGTCACCAAACGAAGAGCTAGGGGCCAATGGAGTCGGCTATGCGAGAAAAGTTTCCTCTGATAAATGCTGACGTTGCTCCCGTTTTCTTACTGCTATAAAGTAGCGTTTTAATTACAATATCACCGACCGGTGTTATGAGGGACGAGGAGTATCTAGCAGTCGTCGCATGTGTAGCATGTATTTTTCTGCAAGGAGCTGATCGTCAGGAAAAGAAGAAATGACGCTGGTGGACGTCGCCTCTTTTAAAAAGTAGGGAGCAGTGTGTCGGGACAAAATGTTTACCTAACAGCTGAACTGAAGTACGGGCCACTTCATAACTCTTTCCCTAGCGAAAGCTATAGATTTTGAATTGGTGTGGAATTGAGTAGGCCATAAAATTTTCAAAGATAATATCTTTGCACCTGTAGCAGAAAGTTGATAGTCATTCCCAGTTTTGTTTGTTTTGCTTTTCCTACCGAGAGAGGTGGCGCAGTGGCTAGCGCACTGGACTCACATTCAGGAGAACGATGGTTCAATCCCGCGTCCGGCCATCCTGATTTAGGTTTTCCGTGATTTCCCTAAATCGCTCCACGCAAATGCCGGGACGGTTCCTTTGAAAGGGCACGGCCGACTTCCTTCCTCGTCCTTCCCTAATCCAATGAGACCGATGACCTCGCTGTCTTGTTTCCTCCTCCAAACAACCCAACCCTGCCTCCCCCCCCCCCCCCCCTCCCCCTCTCTTTCCCTTTCACGGTGAAAAGATGTCGATCAAGACTGCATTTTCTTTTTCGCATCGTGCATATCACATTCCCTCCAAACTTGTAATCTTTTCAATTTATTTTTATAATCGCAATTCGTAGAGGCCCCATAAATATTCTTGTCAACGATAAAACTCTGTCAGTTTTAATGCTCTCCAATGTTCCACTCTGTATGAGAGAATTTTTAAACGCAATAAATAACACCCTTAGCGAGAGCAGACGTTGCCCGCAGGGGAAAGAGCGACTGTTGAAATTGAGGATTTCAGGGCAGCCGCAAGTCGCACTCAGTATGTTTATTGACTTGCTTCGCTGTTTAATTTGATAGCTAACTACTGCACTTTAAATCGTAAAGTCCAGAGTTTGTGTTGATGCTCTGGTAAACCGCTAGATGAAACATACTAAGTACGACTTGTGGCAGTCTTGAAAAACTTAATACAATACCAGTTGTAAAGACACAAGAAATCACTGCTAAACCACCGCTCACTCTGCGCGGCGTCCACGTTAGGAGAGAGGTCACAACGCCAACCAACCATCAACGCTTGGATGCTAGCGCCATCAGACCGAAACGCAACCAAGGCCAAACGCTTCGTTGGCTTAGATTTGACGGCCTTATACACTAAGCCCCTTTTGGACAACGAAGCAGTTTGCTGTCGTTCGTTGGCCTAGTGTGTACGCGCGTTTAGGAACAGGCGCGTTATGGCGCCTAGCAGGTGTGGGAAGGTGATGTAGCAGACAGCAGCGTCCTTCGCCGCGATGCTTCTGTGTTGCCTTCGGCAGCAGCAGCGGCTAGGACACGTCCCATGGGACCGCAGACCCCTGACCGCTCCCCCAGCGTCCCGTCTCTTCCCCAGGCCCCTCCACATTTGCATGGCCCCGACTTGATATGCATTACAGCGATAATTATATACACAAGTTCACTACCGCTTCGCAACTGCGGCTCGTGTCGTTAAAGCTGTCCTCGTCAAGACGGACGTGTTGTTTCGTAGATACATATAATAGTGCTGTCAATGTGGTTATGGTATTGTGCTTAAGCTCGGCGTAGTGGAGACGCTTTGCGAAAACACCGTGAATCCGACCTTTCCTAATCACCCTTTCTCAAATTTTTGGGTATAGATGTTATAGTAATTTTAGGTCCTTTAGGAGTATTATGCTAAAGAGCCCTCTCTCCACAAGAAAAAAAAAGCACTCCGTCTTCAGGCCACGAGTGGCCCATCGGGACCATCCTACCGCCGTGTCATCCTCAGTTGAGGATTCGGATAGGAGGGGCGTGTGGTCAGCACACCGCTCTCCCGGTCGTTATGATGGCTTTCTTTGACCGGAGCCGCTACTATTCGGTCGAGTAGCTCTTCAATTGGCATCACGAGGCTGAGTGCACCCCGAAAAATGGCAACAGCGCATGGCGACCTGGATAGTCACCCATCCAAGTGCCGGCCACGCCCGACAGCGCTTAACTTCGGTGATCTCACGGGAACCGGTGTAGCCACTGCGGCAAGGCCGTTGCCGTTGACACAAGAAGCCAACAATATTTTCATTCATTTTTAAATGAATGAACCGCTGGAGGAAACTGCCTGTTGAAAACAATTTAAAAACATTTTAGGTTAGGCTTTACCGTGGCTGTTATTGTTTACAATTTGAAGCCATTTTGACTATTTTTCGATCGTGACTGTTTCAAAAAAATGTAAAGGCTTTTAACTACCGCTACCAGTCACAAAATTTTGTGACTAATAACGCTAGTTACAAAGCCTTTACATAAGTTCACAGTTATCAACAACTGTTTAATTTATTTCCACAACACTTTTCAAACTTTTGAACATCCATCATATGGTCGATTTATTTGTATCAGTATAACATTAGTGTCTAGTGTTACGACTTGTGGTAACCTGTAACACTGTCTAGCAGAGAAAACAAAACATGGTCAGAAAATGGTTTCGTGGAGGTCTTTGACTGAAAACTGAATGTATATGTATATTTGAAAATAAAAGAACTAAAACAGAGTAGTCATAGGTTCCTTTCTTTGTCTTAATACATCAGATATAAACTGTCCATTTTGTAAACAAAGATGGTGTCTAGAATGTGCTAGGTCAAAGGACATACAGCAAAAACACAAACACTTTTTTCAAGCACAAAGAACATATAGCAAACAAAACCATTACAGGCTGTACATTAAGTCTGGGAACACTTTCAATTATTTATTGCACAAGAACTAAAGGTTGAGCAGATGCCATACATATTGCATTTTGAAGGGAAACTCTGAAAGTTTTTTCTACAAACATTCGATATGCGGAACCATGAGTGAGCCAGCAGACGTCAATACGGTAATCGATTTCTTGCCATACCCGTCCCAGCATGGCATCGTCCACTGTGGCAGTCGCTTCCCATATTCTCTCCCGGAGCTCTGCTACATCACTTGATAGAGGCGGTACATACACCAGATCTCTAATGTGTCCTCACAGAAAAAAGTCACACGGAGTGAGATCTGGTGATCGGGGAGGCAATTTCATGAAACAGCTGTCCCCTTCTGTGGCACGGCCATGTTTGCGGCTAGCGCTGACTATCGGCAAATTACCGAACTAAGCTGTGGCGGTAAACATAAAGAAAAACTTTCAGAGTTTCTCTTCAAAATGACATATGTATGTCTGTACAATGTTTGGTTCTTGTGCAATAAATAAGTGAAAGCGTTCCCGGACCACCCTTATATATATTAGTCTTGTGCCCGTACTCATACTGAGAGGAATGAAATGACTAGCTACATACAGTTAGTTAGCTACATACAGTTGGTAGTACTTCCTCAGATTAATAAGGTTCTTCCTGTTATTTATGTATTTATTGTTTGAATTCGCGCTTCATGTTTGGAAATAAAATGAAGTATCCATGCACATTCTTAAAATGAAGCGACAAGTGTGCTATGTGCGACGTTTCGACATCCACTTCCACGGGGATGCAGTGTAATGTTGATAACAAATCTCAGTGGATTTTGGTTGCATATTTACCTGTTTTCCGAATAGTTTTGGGTAGCGTTGCGCAATGAACACAGACTGTTTTCTTGTTCATAATCTGTCATGCTGTCAAAGTACAACGTTTCTTTTAAAACACTAATAGCCGCTGCAGTATCTTCCAATATAAAAAATTACCAGTATGAAATATGCAAAAAATATGTTGCCCTTTGTGTGTTAGGACTTTTCGATAAACTGGTTTCTTAAACTGAAATGATTTAAGAAAGATTTACAATGTTTACAGTGCCTAGGACACACTACATTAAGCCACAATTTTGCACCAGCTCATTGTCATATTCGTGTTTGAATAAAAGTGACTAGATTACAAATACGCCCCCAGATTGGGCCAATCAGTACAGCAACCAAAATAACTACTGTGCCAATGATGAGCAAGAAAATAATAATGAAGCCAGTGATGCTGTGGTAAGCGATGGGGAAGCAGAGGGAATATATCTTTTATAAATCCTTTCCGTAGTACCTTCTGGTTTCATAATCCATATTGTAGCAGTTTCTCCAGGAAAGCATTTCCCGAAAGTTTGAAGCAGTGCCTGAGAATATCATATTTCATTTGCGCAGCATTTCAGCAAAAGACGGCTCTTTCTTCCATAATTCAAAGTATGTGATGAGCCACATTAATGTTATTTATGTACCAGCGTACATTCTGGAATTTCATTCATGTGTAAAACGAAAAGAGTGGTGAGTGGTTTTTATTTGTGGTTCACCACGACTGTAGCCCCATTTCCGTTGAACTTGGTGGAATTAATGTTCCCCCACCCATGACGCAAACTTAGCGGATCTCTTGCAAATCCAAAGCTTATCGGTCGCACTTCGGTCAACATAGCATTAAACAACTAGAAACTCTGGGCCGAGGTTGCTCTAGAACGAGGAACGGTCATTATATATTCTGGACTGGAGAGATTTCGCACCAGTTATGCATCCCTTGCCAGAAATCCCTGGTAAGCCATCATGGTTTCGCGAACGTTGAACTGTTAACGTCAACTATAATGCAAAAACATAATTTCGTTTGTTAGTTGTTAGATTCATAGTCACTGAAAATACCAACAGTATATCTTTATACTCAGGAAATGGCATGTTTCAGTATCAACTTGGATCGAGTCTTATGTTTTTTATACATATGGAATGACTAAATAGTACTTTGTTCATCAAATAACGTGTATTAAATGATTAAAATTTTGTTACATTTGAAACAATTTAGGTGGCAATTTAACCGGTAATTCAAATTATAATAATGGTAAAGACAGAAGATTCTAATTCAGTATTGCGTTCAATTATTCACTATGTCTCACTGAAGTAGTAGCACGTTGAAGGACCTGGCAGGATACACTGCCCTCAAACGCAACAACGTTGATAGTTCACTGAAAGGTCTAACAAGAAATTGTCACTCTGCTACAAAAGCTATCGCGAATCGTGATTTTTAAAGGAGGTCTCACATCTCCATCCGATATTCTTGTCATCAGTATACGTAGTGACAGGCCACGTGCAATGAATACACTCTTCTATGCATTGTGGCGTGGAAGCAAACACCTTTCGAAAGTATCGCGGATTTTCTTGCTATATCTGGAAAGCATGCTGTGTCTTTTCATGCAGATTGCTGACGAGGCTGGTACGTCTTTCCATCGCGTCGCAGACATCCTAAATGGGTGACAAATCGGAGGACTGAACAGGCCACTCAGAGATCTGCACATTTCTCAACTGTGAACTGTAGTGTGGGATCATACATTATCCTGTTGGAATGTGCCACTTGATTCAGCGTATCATGAAGAATACAGTCCGCCCCGATAGCTGCATGGCCTTCGTGGCGGAATGCCATGCAAAGGGGCCCAGGTTCGATCCCCTGCTATGTCAGAAATGTTCTCCGCTCAGGGACTGGGTGTTGTGTTGTCTTCATCGTCATATCAGCCCCATCGACGCGCAAGTCGCCGAAGTGGCGACACTTAAATAGACTTGCACCATCCGACACGTCTACCCGACGGGAGGCCCTAGCCACACGACAGTTCATTTCATTTCATGAAGGATACGACATCACCATGATTCAAAGAGTTGGGTCGTTGCGGTCTCAAGGACGGTGTATCTTGTCATCTTCCACCATGTCGTCTATGGTGTCGTCTTTGGTGTCGATGCGACCGCCGTAGTCAGAGGTGAGGCTTATTACTGAACACCACAGGGAGCCATTCAACATTCCAGTTGACTCCAACTCTATAACATCCAAGTCCTTGTTGTCTGTGGTGTGTTGTCGGCGTTAAACTACGCATGGCAACTTGATATGTCTACCCGGCTTCCTATAACCTGTCCTCGACGGTTCGTGATGGCACGCCGCCTGTAAGGTCTTCTCCAATTTCAGCTGTTGTAATACACATATTCAGCCAGTCTGTTACTCCTACTGTCTTTTTGTGGTGTAGACCTTCTCGTTGGACCTGACGATCGCTTTTTTTACATATACAATCAGTGTCTTACTGCATTCCCCTAAAAACCGGAAGCAGTGAACCACCTAGAAACAGAGTGACATTATATGAAGGGCCAGGTAGCCTATGCAACATTTTTGTTGTACATACTTATCCTCGGTCTGTTACTTAAGAATAAACTTATGAATAAGTAAAACTCATCTGTCATTGTTTAATGCAGGGTTTATCCGAAAATTGTAACGTAAACCAGAGAATTTTCTTGTAAAAATAAAGAAACCGATACAGATTTTTCATACAGCGCCAGAAAAAGCAATTTACTCAACAAAAAATTAAAAAAATTGCAAAATAATAATATATCAAACGTCGCTTTAATACTTCGTCGAGCTTATATAAAACATGTTTCTCTCACTCATAAAAAGTTTTCACATTTAAAAATAATTACAGGAAACGCTTGCTTCTTATCATGATGAACAACATTCTGTTGAGTGCAAAATAACAACATTGATTATGTATATACACCGAAGCGCCAAAGAAACTTTTATAGGCATGCGCATTCGAGTAAAGCACTCCGTCTTCAGGCACTAGTGGCCTACCGGGACCATCCGACCGCCGTGTCACCCTTAGTGGTGGATGCGGATAGGAGGGTCGTGGGGTTAGCGCACCGCTCTCCCGGTCGTTATGATGGTATTCTTGGCCGAAGCGGCTACTAATCGGTCGAGTAGCTTCTCAATTGGCATCACGAGGCTGAGTGCACCCCGAAAAATGGCAACAGCGCATGGCGGCCGGGATGGTCACCCATCCAAGTGCCGACAACGCCCGACAGCGCTTAACTTCGGTCATCACGAGAACCGGTGTATCCACTGCGGCAAGGCCGTTGCCCATTCTAATAAGGAGAAATGTGAACAGGCAGAATATGGCACTGCGGTCGGGAACGCCTTCATAAGACAATAAGTGTCTGGCGCAGTTGTTAGATCGGTTACTGCCGCCACAATGGCAGGTTATCAAGATCTAAGTGAGGTTGAACGTAGCGTTACAGTCGGCGTACAAGGACGGGGCCCAGCATACCCGAAGTAGCGATGAAGGGGGAATTTTCCCGTACGACCATTTCACGAGTGTACCGTGAATATCAAGAATCCGGTAAAACATCATATCTTCGACGCCGCTGCGGCCGGAAAAATATCTTGCAAGAACGGGACCAACGTCGACTGCAGAGAATCGTTCAACGTCACAGAACTGCAGCCCTTCCGCAAACTGTTGCAGATTTCATTGCTGGGCCATCAACAAATGTCAGCGTGAGGAGCATTCAACGAAACATCATCGATATGGGCTTTCGGGGCCGAAGGCCTCCTCGTGTATCCTTGATGACTGCACGACACAAAGCTTTACGCCTCACCTGGGCGTTAAAAACCAACATTAGACTATTGATGACTGGAAACATGTTGCCTGGGCGGAAGAGTCTCTTTTCAAATTGTATCGAGCGGATGGACGTGTCTGGGTGTGGAGACAACCACATGAATCCATAAACACCGCATGTCAGCAGGGGACTGGTGGAGACTCTGTAATGGTGTGAAGCGTGTGCAGTTGGAGTGATATTTGACTTAACATCTTCAACTTTTCAAGTCCTGTCTTCCTCAGTTGCGTGTTGTTGTTGTTGTGGTCTTCAGTCCTGAGACCGGTTTGATGCAGCTCTCCATGCTACTCTATCCTGTGCAAGCTTCTTCATCTCCCAGTACCTACTGCAGCCTACACCCTTCTGAATCTGCTTAGCGTATTCATCTCTTGGGCTCCCTCTACGATTTTTACCCTCCACGCTGCCCTCCAATACTAAATTGGTGATCCCTCGATGTCTCAGAACATGTCCTACCAACCGATCCCTTCTTCCAGTCAAGTTGTGCCACAAGCTGCTCTTCTCCCCAATTCTATTCAATACCTCTTCATTAGTTATGTGATCTACCCATCTAATCGTCAGCATTCTATTGTAGCACCATATTTTTAAAGCTTCTATTCTCTTCTTGTCCAAACTATTTATCGTCCACCTTTCACTTCCATACATTGCCACACTCCATACAGATACTTTCAGAAACGACTTCCTGACATTTAAATCTATACTCGATGTTAACAAAGTTTTCTTCTTCAGAAACGCTTTCCTTGCCATTGCCAGTCTACATTTTATATCCTCTCTACTTCGACCATCATCACTTATTTTGCTCCCCAAATAGCAAAACTCCTTTACTACTTTAAGTGTCTCATTTCCAAATCCATTCCCTCAGCATCACCCACTTAATTCGACTTTATTCCATTATCTTCGTTTTGCTTTTGTTGATGTTCATCTTATATCCTCCTTTCAAGACACTGTCCATTCCGTTCAACTGCTCTTCCAAGTCCTTTGCTGTCTCTGACAGAATTACAATGTCATCGGCGAACCTCAAAGTTTGTATTTCTTCTCCATGGATTTTAATACCTTCTCCGAACTATTCTTTTGTTTCCTTTATTGCTTGCTCAGTATACAGATTGAATAACATCAGGGATAGGCTACAACCCTGTCTCACTCCCTTCCCAACCACTGCTTCCCCTTCATACCCCTCGACTCTTATAACTGCTATCTGGTTTCTGTACAAAGTGTAAATAGCCTTTCGCTCCCTGTATTTTACCCCTGCCACCTTCAGAATTTGAAAGAGAGTTCTTCAATCAACATTGTCAAATGCTTTCTCTAAGTCTACAAATGCTAGAAACGTAGGTTTGCCTTTCCTTAGTCTATTTTCTATGATAAGTCGTAGGGTCAGTATTGCCTCACGTGTTCCAACATTTCTACGAAATCCAAACTGATCTTCCCCAAGGTCGGCTTCTACCAGTTTTTCCATTCGTCTGTAAAGTATCAGTTGCGTGTAATATTACAGTAATATTGATAATTTTTACTTTATGGAGTGTTCAGTTCCTAGTGCTGTGAAATGTGGAAAAAACTGCAAGTGGCATTTATACGGAGAGGAACGACACCAGAAATGTAACAGGAGCGTAATATATAGAAAAGTGTCCACGCAACCTGCCACTGAAGATGCCTTGTAGAGAATAAAGGCGAAACGCTTATGACACGAAAATTGTTTCATTCAGTTGTAGTCAGACGATCCATAAAGTAAGAGTTATCAATATACCGTGATATGGGACCCCTGATACGTCTAGATACGACTGTGACAAGTGACACGTACGTAAGCATCCTGTCTTATCACCTGCATACATACATGTCCATTGCGCATTCCGACGATCTTGGGCAACTCCAGCAGGACAGTGCGACACCCCACATGTCCAAAATTGCTACAGAGTAGCTCCACGAACACTCTTTTGAGTTTAAACACTTCCGCTGGCTACCAAACTCCGCAGACATGCACATTATTGAGCATATCTGGGATGGCTTGCAACGTGCTGTTCAGAAGAGATGTCCACTTCCTTGTACACTTCCGAATTTATGGACAGCAGTGCAGGGTCATCGTGTAAATTCCCTCCAGCACTAATTAAGACATGTGTTGCGGCACTTCGGCGTGCTCACGAGGGCCGTACACGATACTAGGCAGGTTTACCAGTTGCTTTGGCTCTTCACATCTACATCTACGTGATTGCTATTCACAATAAAGTGGCTGGCATTGTATTTTCTTATATTTGTGCATTTGTACTGGACTTGCATCAAAAAAGAGAAGTCGTCAGCTGCCAATTTCTCTATTACACATTCATTTACGTATCTCTCCCAATCCGTTTTATCAAGCTGCTAGCATGAGTTTCTTAGAAGTAGATACCTTAGGGGTTGCGAAGCAACTCAAATCGCTTGATACGGGTAAGTCTTCAGGTCCAGATTGTATACCGATTAGGTTCCTTTCAGATTACGCTGACACAATAGCTCCCTACTTAGCAATCATATACAACCGCTCGCTCACCTACAGACTGGAAAATTGCGCAGGTCGCACCAGTGTTTAAGAAGGGTAGTAGGAGTAATCCATCGAACTACAGACCTATATCATTGACGTCGGTTTGCAGTAGGGTTTTGGAGCATAAACTGTGTTCAAACATTATGAATGGGAGCGATCTATTGATACTTAATCAGCATGGTTTCAGAAAACATCGTTCTTGTGCAACGCAGCTAGCTCTTTATTCGCACGAAGTAATGGCCGCTATCGACAGGGGATCTCAAGTTGATTCCGTATTTCTAGATTTCCGGAAAGCTTTTGACACCGTTCCTCACAAGCGACTTCTTATCAAGCTGCGGGCCTATGGGGTATCGTCTCAGTTGTGCGACTGGATTCGTGATTTTCTGTCAGGAAGGTCGCAGTTCGTAGTAATAGACGGCAAATCATCGAGTAGAACTGAAGTGATATCAGGTGTTCCCCAGTGAAGCGTCCTGGGACCTCTGCTGTTCCTGATCTATGTAAATGACCTGAGTGACAATCTGAGCCGTTCTCTTAGGTTGTTCGCATATGATGCTGTAATTTACCGTCTAGTAAGGTCATCCGAAGACCAGTATCAGTTGCAAAGCGATTTAGAAAATATTGCTGTACGGTGTGGCAGGTGGCAGTTGACGCTAAATAACGAAAAGTGTGAGGTGATCCACATGAGTTCCAGAAGAAATCCGTTGGAATTCGATTACTCGATAAATAGTCCAATTCTCAAGGCTGTCAATTCAACTAAGTATCTGGGTATTAAAATTACGAACAACTTCAGTTGGAAAGACCACATAGATAATATTGTGGGGAAGGCGAGCCAAAGGTTGTGTTTCATTGGCAGGACACTTAGAAGATGCAACAAGTCCACTAAAGAGAGATATTTCACTACACTCGTTCGTCCTCTGTTAGAATATTGCTGCGTGGTGTGGGATCCTTACCAGGTGGGATTGAAGGAGGACATCGAAAGGGTGCAAAAAAGGGCAGCTCGTTTCGTATTATCACGTAATAGGGGAGAGAGTGTGGCAGATATGATAAGCGAGTTGGGATGGAAGTCATTAAAGCAAAGACGTTTTTCGTCGCGGCGAGATCTATTTACGAAATTTCAGTCACCAACTTACTCTTCCGAATGCGAAAATATTTTGTTGAGCCCAACCTACATAGGTAGGAATAATCATCAAAATAAAATAAGAGAAATCAGAGCTCTAACAGAAAGGTTTAGGTGTTCGTATTTCCCGCGCGTTGTTCGGGAGTGGAATGGTAGGGAGGTAGTATGATTGTGGTTCGATGAACCCTCTGCCAAGCATTTAAATGTTAATTGCAGAGTAATCATGTAGATGTTGATGTAGGTGTAGAATACTACCGGTAGTTTAACTATTTACTACTTCATTTATGCAGTGTACCAAAACGGTAATTTTGAAAGAGCGCAACGAGCGCAACTGTACTCACACCATCTGTAGGAATGGCGTTCTTCTGTACTGAAAACAAACCCGCATAAGGGCGAATTCTGAATACTGGAGTTTTAAAACTTCCTGGCAGATTAAAACTGTGTGCCCGACCGAGACTCGAACTCGGGACCTTTGCCTTTCGCGGGAAAGTGCTCTTGCCCGCGAAAGGCAAAGGTCCCGAGTTCGAGTCTCGGTCGGGCACACAGTTTTAATCTGCCAGGAAGTTTCATATCAGCGCACACTCCGCTGCAGAGTGAAAATCTCATACTGGAGTTTTAGTTATCTACCGTTTGACGACCAAGTGTTCATGACGTGACACTTCACATTCACACCAGTGTACATCAATGGAGTGTGGAGGTTTATTCTAAAGTGAAAGGAAACATTTCTCAGGGAGATATCAGTTGTTCCGATACGTATCGTCTACTGGAACGGTATCTGTGACAGTCTGAAGCTCGGCCACAACATATGAACACACGTCGGCGATGAAATGTGGCTGCCAGGAGAGACGTATTGAAGGGCGGGCGAGCCGCGACAGGGGACCGCCGGATCTCTGGGGACACATCAAACACTGGGCGGCCGCCCGCCTGCGGTCATTACCTGTGTCTAGACCGCTGCCTTTGTTAGCGTGCCACTGCCCGGGTCGCCGTCTCCGTGTTCGTATTGGTGCTCCCAATATACTGTGCGCACGTAAGGCCACCAAAGCATGCCGTTCTGAACTGCCTCTGCCATCTGAACACTCGCGTAGTGATTGTAGCGTTGTTGTTGATAGTTTGGTAGCTCCGTTTTAAGAAGCTGTATTCTGTAGTGTTACTTTGTTAAACAAATATTGTAAAACCACCTGATGAGCGATGGGTTTATTACGCTTTCTTCGTTGAGTAGCTCCTTAATGTTATTCACATCTTTTGATTATAAGATTGTAATTAACAGTTTAATAAGTCACAGCTGCAAAATACTAACGCGAATTCTTTACAGACGAATGGAAAAACGGGTAGAAGCCGATCTCGGAGAAGATCAGGTTGGATTCCGTAGAAATATTGGAACACGTGAGGCAATACTGACTCTACGACTTGTCTTAGAAGAAAGATTAAGGCAAACCTTCATTTCTAGCATTTGTAGGCTTAGAGAAAGCTTTTGACAATGTTGACTGGAATACTCTCTTTCAAATTCTAAAGGTGGCAGGGGTAAAATACAGGGAGCGAAAGGCTATTTACAATTTGTACAGAAACCAGATGGCAGTTATAAGAGTCGAGGGGTATGAAGGGGAAGCAGTGGTTGGGAAGGGAGTGAGACAGGGTTGTAGCCTCTCCCCGATGATATTCAATCTGTATATTGAGCAAGCAGTAAAGGAAATAAAAGAAAAATTCGGAGTAGGTTTTAAAATCCATGGAGAAGAAATAAAAACTTTGAGGTTCGCCGATGACATTGTAATTCTGTCAGAGGCAGCAAAGGACTTGGAAGATCAGTTGAACGGAATGGACAGTGTCTTGAAAGGAGGATATAAGATGAACATCAACAAAAGCAAAACGAAGATAATGGAATAAAGTCGAATTAAGTGGGTGATGCTGAGGGAATTAGATTAGGAAATGAGACACTTAAAGTAGTAAGGGAGTTTTGCTATTTGGGGAGCAAAATAACTGATGATGGTCGAAGTAGAGAGGATATAAAATGTAGACTGGCAATGGCTCAAAAGTGGTTCAAATGGCTCTGAGTACTATGGGACTTAACTTCTGAGGTCATCAGTCCCATAGAACTCAGAACTACTTAAACCTAACTAACCTAAGGACATCACACACATCCATGCCCAAGGCCGGATTCGAACCGGCGACCGTAGCGGTCGCGCAGTTCCAGACTGTAGCGCCTAGAACCGCTCGGCCAACACGGCCGGCGGCAATGGCAAGGAAAGCGTTTCTGAAGAAGAGAAATTTGTTAACATCGAGTATAGATTTAAGTCTCAGGAAGTCGTTTCTGAAAGTATTTGTATGGAGTGTAGCCATGTATGCAATTGAAACATGGACGCTAACTAGTTCAGACAAGAAGAGAATAGAAGCTTTCGAAATGTGGTGCTACAGAAGAATGCTGAAGATTAGATGGGTAGATCACATAACTAATGAAGAGGTACTGAATAGAATTGTGGAGAAGAGGAGTTTGTGGCACAACTTGACAAGGAGAAGGGACAGGTTGGTAGGACATTTTCTGAGGCATCAAGGGATCACAAATTTAGCACTGGAGGGCAGCGTGGAGGGCAAAAATCGTAGAGGGAGACCAAGAGATGAATACACTAGCAGATTCAGAAGGATGTAGGTTGCAGTAAGTACTGGGAGATGAAGAAGCTTGCACAGGATAGAGTAGTATGGAGAGCTGCATCAAACCAGTCTCAGGACTGAAGGCCATAACAACAACAATTAAGTGCTACATTTGAAATAAATAATAAATAAAGGTCTAGGTACACCACTTAATGGTACAGTAGATTCGAGGCATTGACACACAATTAATTTTAATGTCTCTTCTTTCCTATTTACTAGATGAATTACTAAGAAACATCTCACGGTATTTCCCATTGTATTATAAAAGTAATACCGAGTGCTACCTGTTAGTGATTTGTGAAACCTTTCCACTTTCTGCATTGTCTATACAAAATCGTAATTTTTTCATTTATTTATTAATTTTCAGTGATAAATTTTCAGTTGTTTCATTTAAGATGTGAATAAAATACAAATAATCTGAGGTATTGTACGAAGGAAAATATTCGTTTATGCACATTTTGTTAACATTTAAGAGAGAACTGCGCTATATATATCGAAGACATTATTTGTCGTTGAGCAACGAACGTACAATGTTGCCCGATGTGACTAAAGTGGCAAAAGTTGGTTCTATTTTTCGGAGAAAGCCGTTTAATGCCAATGCAAAGTGCAGGTTTCGGCAACTCTCGAAGTTTGAGAATAACCTGTTGTGAGTGATTTCAGAGTTTCAATGAGTTTTGTAACTACCGAAAAAGCGAATTAAAAATTTAACTGCTGCACTGATATCAAACGATAACACTGAGTAACATCATTTAAATTCATCAAAGCCGCTTGGTACTAAAATTCATTTTAAAGGGCTGCATTTTTGCTTCGGGGATTAGTTTGTTAAGTTCCGTATAGGGAAGTCATTTCTCAGCATCTTACTAGCTGCTCAATACTGTCGACAGCTATGTTCTTTTCAACATTTGCAAAATATATTTTTGCATAAATAATAATTTACTACTTAGTGGCGTGAGTGTGCAAAATCTTTACTGAGCTATGTTAAGTACAGTATATGTTATGGAAATTAAAAGTGATTGACAACACCTTCGTCATCATATTTGCATTATATGATTTCATTGAATTACCTCATTTAAAAAGTACACCGATCATTTTTGACCATGTACGAGGCGTGTTTTTTTAAGTAAGTACCGTTTTGAAATTTAAATAAAGCCGTGCTAAGATATCTCAATAATTTTATTCTTACATGAAAGCCTGTACCTTGATTTACTTTTCTACATAATTTTCGTCAATATTGAGGCACTTGTCATAACTTTGTACCAGTTTTTGAATACCCTCCTAATAGAAGTCCACGGCCTGACTTGTTAACCACTGCATCACCACTGTTTTGACTTCGTCATCGTTATGAATACGCTGACAGCCCAGGTGTTTCTTCAAGTGCAGGAACAGATGGTAGTCACTGGGCGCAAGATCGAGGTTGATCTAGGGTTTCCCATCGAAAAGATGCGATGAGATTTTTGATCTGATTCGCCACATGCGGACGGGCATTGTCTTGCTCAACTTCCATGGGATGTTGCTTTGATTCTGGTGTGACCTAGGCGACCATGTCTCATCGTAACAATTTGGTTTAAAAAATCATCACCGTCGTTGTGGTACCGCTCAAGGAAAGTCAATGCACTGTCTAAACGTTTGGTTTTGTGCACATCTGTCAACATTTTCGGTACCCAACGTGCGCACAATTTTCGGTAATTCAAGCGCTCGGTCACAATGCCATAAAAAACACTACGACAAACATTAGGAAAGTCACCCTGCAAGGAGGAAATCGTGAAGCGTCTGTTTTCTCTCACCTTATTATCCACTTCCTGCACCAAACTTTCATTAACGACCGAAGGACGCCTACTCCGTCGTTCATCATGCACATTTGTGCAGCCATCTTTAAATGCTGTCACCAACTTTCTTACCATTCCATCACTCATAATGTTTACTCCGTAAACTGCACAGATCTCACGATGAATATCGATCGCATTTAGACCTTTAGCACTAAGAAATCTTATAACAGCCCGTACTTCACAGTCTGCAGGACTCACGATTATCCGAGGCATCTTAAACACTCAGTACACAACGTAAACAAGGAAGAATCAGACTGTAATGGCGTCAGTGCGTAGATTAAGATACAGGCTTTCATGTAAAAATAAGATTATTGAGATATCTTAGCACGTCTTTTTTAATTTCAAAACGTTACTTACTTAAAAAAACACGCCTCGTACGATATACCCAGTGTGTCCACCTTTGGCACAGATAACAGCGGCGACACATTGTGGCATGGAAGCAGTGAGGCCTTGGTAGGTCGCTGAAGGGAGATCTGCACACAAAAGTCAGCTAATTACCGCAAATACGGCGGAAGTGTGGGGTAGAGGGGGGGGGGGGGGGCTGAGCTCTAACGCCACGTTCAATAAAATCCCAGATGTGTTCAATCGGGTTCAGATCTGGTGAGTTTGAGGGCCAGCACATCAATTGGAACTCGGAGCTGTGATCCTCGAACCACTACACCACAGGCCTGCCTCGTGACGTGGCGAATTATCTTGTTGAAAAATGCCACTGCCGCTGGGAAGTTGATGCTCACGAAGGGGTGTAGTCACTGGGCGCAAGATCGAGGTTGATCTAGAGTTTCCCATCGAAAAGATGCGATGAGATCTTTGATCTGATTCGCCACATGCGGACGGGCATTGTCTTGCTCAACTTCCATGGGCTGTTGCTTTGATTCTGGTGTGACCTAGGCGACCATGCCTCATCGTAACAATTTGGTTTAAAAAATCATCACCGTCGTTGTGGTACCGCTCAAGGAAAGTCAATGCACTGTCTAAACTAAACGATACTCCTTGGCCGTCATGGTGCCTCGCAGGGACTCCAATGGACCCATGGATGCCAACATGAATGTTCCCCAGAGCATAATGGAGCCGCCGTCCGCTTGTCTCCGGCCAGCAATACAGATGTCAAGGCGGTGTTACCCTGGAAGACGACGGATTCGCGCCCTCCCATCAGCTTGATGCAGAACATATCGGGATTCACCAGACCACGCAATGCTCTGTCACTGCGCCAACATCCAGTACCGACGGCCACATGCCCCTCTCAGCCGTAGTTGCCGATGTCGGGACGTTAACATTGGCACATGCATGGGTCGTCGGCTGCGGAGGCCCGTCGTTAGGTGTGTTGGGTGCACTGTGTGTTGAGACACACCTGTACTCTGCAAAGCATTGAAGTGTGATGTCAGTTCCACCGCAGTTCGCCGCCTGTCCTGTTTTACCAGTCTGCCCATCCCACAACGTCCGACATCTGTAATGAAGGGTGGCCGCCCAACCACACGACATCTGGACATAGTCTCTACTTGGTTTGGCCACATTTTCAAGACGCTCACCACAGCACTCCCCGAACACCCGACAAGTCATGCAATTTCCAGAACGGTCGTGCCGAGCCTCCGGGCCATCACAACAACTCAGATACATTGCCCGCCTTCTCCATCGTACACACGGACAGCACACTCACTCATACTACATTCACAGTGCCTGTGTCTGAGTAGCAGTCATTCCTCGCCAGGTGACGCTGCTATCGCCTGGAGGGGTTTATATCGATAGTAAGTCGGTAGCCATCATGCTCTGGATGATCAGTCTACAAACGTGAAGGTGAAACGTCCCCTTTGAACAATTATACAAGACTGTGCTTAAACTGACACACAATATTTTTAGCGCAACGCAATCTGACTTTCAATAATCCCTACAAATAATGGCCCTGACTAACATTAACCTATACCTTTCACAAATCACTTATCTCACAAAAAGCTTCGTTACTCGAACTACTGCAATACAGCGAGCGCCACTACTGCCAGCTAAATAAAAGATTCAAACTACTGACGGCACTAACTACTGATAGGCATAGTTAGCAAATGAAAGATTTTAATAGAGAACAAACAATGTATTTACCTTAATAGTGTTGATAACTCATAATATACATAGCAGTTCATGACATCTAGTCTTACAAATTTCGAAACTCCGCCATCTCTCTCCCCACATCCACTACTGCTGGCGGCTCACCTCCAACTGCGCAACGCTATGCGCTGTTAACAGCCAGCTGCCCATCACTACAATGGCAGACAACAATGCAAACTATCCACAGACTGCACACAGCACAGCCAGTGATTTTCATACAGAGCGCTACATAACGTTGCCAAAAAGAAAACATAAACAGCCTACTTACAAAGGTACTGTACTGGTACTACATGTGCTTGGAATTTTTGTTGCACCTCGACGTTGAGTGTTCTTATAAACGACATTCGGTGTTTTGCTCTCGGGTGTAAAGACAAATATGTTTTGTGGGTGGCCCACACGCAGGCACACTGGGTATAGTTGTCGGTGCGAGAAACGCGATTCTTTTAAATTTTCCGCGCAACGTTGGAATGTTTGCCTTTGTGCTTTATTTTACTCAAACTGTAAGCTAATCTTACCGGAATCTGGAGCTTTTCAAGCTGAATAGTAAATTACCTCAAATGAGTGGAATTCGTGGTATGAATGGCTCTGAGCACTATGGGACTCAACTGCTGAGGTCATTAGTCCCCTAGAACTTAGAACTATTTAAACCTAACTAACCTAACGACATCACAAATATCCATGCCCGAGGCAGGATTCGAACCTGCGACCGTAGCGGTCTTGCGGTTCCAGACTGCAGCGCCTTTAACCGCACGGCCACTTCGGCCGGCCGTGGTATGAATGTCCATTTTCTTTTACGATTAATATTTCCGCTTCTATGGTGTTGTTTAGGAGCTTTCCTGCGGGGGCACACCGAGAACATTGAGAGAACTGGGAAGTTTACCTTGGGAAGTTTAGGTTTTCCTCTTGTTTCATCATTGTAACAATAGATTTGAATATTTTTTCTTTTCTTTGGTGGAGTACGGATGAATGCGGTATGTGCCATTTCCCAATTGTATTCTAGAACATTCGAGAGTATTCTGTAACATTCGGAATCTGACAAACCATGCAAAGCTCGAGTACTATACAGAACAATTTCGTATATTCCCCCTCGAAAAATATATTTGTGCCAAATATATGTCCCATGAACATCACTATGTGATGGCAACAGCTTGAAACAGCCGTATCTCCAGAACGACCATAGCTGCCACCTAACAGCCACTTTGTTGGACGACTGGGAAAGAAGGGTACTACCAGACAGAAAACCCAGTGTCTGGCGTTGAGTGGTTTTAGAGGTAGTAAGTAAAGTATGATTCCAAAAGGAATTCTGTGAAATACAAGCTGTGACTAACACAAGATACTTAACAGTCGCTTGTTTGAGGCTCTGCCAACTTCGATGGTCTTACAAGCTGACCGATAGCGTTCGAGCTGGGTAGAAGTGGATTTTAAGAAGCTGGCCGTATCTGCTGTCTATAGCAAGTGCGACACGATTCTCTAGGACACACGTAGATCCGAAAAACCGCAAGAAGTCGACACGGGAGAATGGAGAAATCCTCCGCTAAGAAAAATATCCTGAACGTAGGTGGGAATGGCTGAGAGAAACAGCGTTCTGCTCATTTTTTAACAAATTTCTTTTTCTGACGGACACACACACGTCCAGATCGTCCGCTCATCTTAACATCTTAGAACTCTGGGATCTCTCTCCCCACATCCACCACTGCTGGCGGTTCACCTCCAACAGCCCAACGCTACGGGCTGTTCTCATCCAACTGCCCAACACTACTCTGGGGAAAAGCTTCCAACAGCCACAGACTGCACACAGCGCAGTCAGCGAATTTAATAGAGAGCGCGGTACATGGCGTTACCAACATAAAAACCTAAACAGCCTACTTACACAACCTAGTAGCATAAAATTTTGGATCTGAATAATTAACAATATTTCCCAAATACCTTTGCTATATTACGTAAACTGTAATGTTCAGCACTCAAAGTGTTTCCAAAGGCTGCACAAAACACAACTTCGTCTCACAACGATAGAGACAGTAGGACATTCCAGAAACTACTTACGGCGATCTCTGTGCGCACTCTATCGTGTTATTCTGAAGTCGGTCACTAGATTGAAATCTCGACCGCAAAACGTGATGTGTTGCTAGGTACACCACCCTAAAGCTGCAATACTCTTCCCTGATATACCGGGTGATCAGGTCAGTATAAATTTGAAAACTGAATAAATCACGGAATAATGTAGATAGAGAGGTACAAATTGACACACATGCTTGGAATGACATGGGGTTTTATTAGAACCAAAAAAATACAAAAGTTCAAAAAAATGTTCGACAGATGGTGCTTCATCTGATCAGAATAGCAATAATTAGCAGGACAAAGTAAGACAAAGCAAAGATGATGTTCTTTACAGGAAATACTCAATATGTCCACCATCATTCCTCAACAATAGCTGTAGTCGAGGAATAATGTTGTGAACGGCACTGTAAAGCATGTCCGGAGTTATGGTGAGGCAGTGGCGTCGGATGTTGTCTTTCAGCATCCCTAGAGATGTCGGTCGATCACGATACACTTGCGACTTCAGGTAACCCCAAAGCCAATAATCGCACGGACTGAGGTCTGTGGACCTGGGAGGCCAAGCATGACGAAAGTGGCGGCTGAGCACACGTTCATCACCAAACGACGCGCGCAAGAGATCTTTCAGGCCTTTAGCAATATGGGGTGGAGCGCCATCCTGCATAAACATTGTACATTCCAGCAGGTGTTTATCAGCCAGATTGGGGATGATGCGATTCTGTTACATATCGGCGTACCTCTCACCCGTATTGACGTTTTGCTGTCCAGCGCCATCTGTGGGACATTTTGTGAACTTTGTTTTCCTTTTTTTGGTTCTAATAAAACCCTATATCATTCCAAGCATGTTGAGCGGTGGCATGAGCCCCCTCTCATATTTCTATCTTACGATTTTCGTCTCTAATTGCATGCGGTGAAAAGTTGCTATTCCTTCACACGCGGACTTCCCACGCAGCGTCTCTCGTCACCCAGGTGGTCCGGTGACAGGCGGGCTCTGCTGTTCTGGAGACGGTTAAGCCGACGGGTGTGAGGAAGTCGAGTGAATGCTTTGCAGACGCCGACATTGTCAAAAGACACGCCCGGGGGGGGGGGGGGGTGTCTGAAGTAGCGGCTGGGCTAGAGGTTCCGTTACTTCGCAGAATCTTAGCGAAAACACTTTCTGGCGGGCTACCAGCGAGGCGTGGGAATGACTTGTGTACCCAGGCAGTTGTGGCGGGAAAATTCCCGCGCTTTCTGCAAAATAGTAACTGTGATTGGCTTGCTCAGGGCATAGCTCCGTGACGTAGCAAAATCAGCGCAGAAATCGGCGCCAAGAATCTCCATTGGTGGAATGGTAGTGCTCCGGCAATGGAGTGGAATTTTCCGCCGGTTTTCGAGTTGCTGATTGGAACGTTTAACCACGGTCACTGTCGTGGGGGCGGGAATGTTCGGTGTTCGGCCTGTACGGGTGCTCTGGGTAGTCGGCTCTCGCCTTTCGGTCGAGGACGTCGAAGCAACCAGCCATCGCCTCCGGTACGCCAGATCGTGTTCTGGCAGTTAAGAAGACAGTTTGGTAATGTATGTCCGCAGCACCGGCAGATAGGGATTTTCCTAGGTGATAACCAGAGCTCAGCAGAGTGCGCCTGTTCGTCTTTTTCTAACTTTGTTCTGTCTTGAGTAGCAGCAATTAATGTTGGGTTAGCTGTGTGTCTCTCTTAAGATTTGAGTGGTAAGGAATTGACTCCACATACCACTTCGTCATAAACCTCACAATCTAGTTTAGGGACAACTTCACCTTCACAGCGTTTGTTTGTGTATCCAATTTGAGCCAATTTGATGTATTATAAATGTTTCATGTGTTTTTGTTTATTATTTATGTTTAGTCTTAATAAATCATATTGTTATTTTGGACAGAACTTTCGTCTGTTAATCGGTAGAGCAACCCATCATTTCTCACTACGTTAATGAAACCTTCCTTTATTTAACTTATTTATCAAATTAAATTATTGCAGGTGCCAAACTCTTTTCTACTCCACTTGCAGGGTTGATTACAGTCAGTTCGCGTATATTTTTTAATCCTTGTGCAACAGCAAAAGTCGGAGTTACAATAGGGGGGGCTTAGAGCATCATTTACATGTGTAGATTCTAGAATTTAGTGTTAAATACACTGCTAGCCCCGGCACCTCGCAATGTGTGTCAATTTTTACCTCTCTATCTACATTATTTCGTGATTTATAAGTTTTCAAATTGATACTGACTTTTTGATCACGCGGTATTTTTCTGTAATTCTATTGAAACGTCCCCTTAGAACACTTAATCAATTACTATGCAGATAAACCTCTTACATTATTTGATTTTCAAACAGCTGAGCAGAACTGAACGTACTCAGACATTTCGCTCTTTACCTATTCTGATCAACACTAAACTGACACACAATATTTTTTGCGTAACGCAATCTTACTTTCAATAATCCCTACAAATAATGGCCCTGACTAACATTAACCTATACCTTTCACAAATCACTTACCTCACAAAAATCTTCGTTACTCGAACTACTGCAATACAGCGAGCGCCACTACAGCCAGCTAAATAAAAGATTCAAACTACTGAAGGCACTAACTACTCATAGTCATAGTTAGCAAATGAAAGATTTTGATAGAGAACAAACAATGTATATACCTTAATAGTGTTTAAAAGTCATAATATATATAGCAGTTTATGACATCCAGTCTTACAAATTTACTGTCTCTGTCCAGATCATCCTCTCTCGAAACTCCGCTATCTCTCTCCCCACATCCACCACTGCTGGGCGGTTCACCTCCAACTGCGCAACGCTTCGCGCTGTTAACATCCAGCTGCCCAACACTACAATGGCAGACAACAATGCAAACTATCCACAGACTGCACACAGCACAGCCAGTGATTTTCATACAGAGCGCTACGTAGCGTTACCAATAAGAAAACCTAAACAGCCTACTTACACTATCATACACTAAATGGAAGGTGTAACGATAGAAGGGATACGGTAATCTGCCACCCTGAGTTGTTTGGAGTAGCGTGGCAGTACCGTTTACTGGTGGGTGGACCCCCGGCGTGCGCGCCTCGGCCGTGCCGCAGAGGAAGCAGGCGGTTTTTTGGGCCGCCTCGCCGCGGCGCCTCAGCTGGCGTGCCGCCTTCTGCCTTCCGCAATGCAGTGAGGCAGCCGCCGGCCGCTCGCCGACGCATCGATTCCCAGACACCTCGCAACCAGGCGAAGGCGCGCCTAAATGCACACCTGCCACCTCGCACGCTCTACACCTTGTCGCTATTAGTTCGGAAAACGGTCAATTGACGGAGGGAAAATCACAGCACCACGAAACAAACGCGCAAATGGCGAGAAAACACGAAGCTATTCAGGGCGGGTTACGAACGTAAGTTACTGCGCGTGCGCGTTCCTAGGATCACTGTCTGAATGACCAAGTTACCTGTGTACAGAGGCATTACACGGGAACTTCAAACGCTCTTTGCTGCGCTCTAAGTCTCTGAATTACAGAATAAGCGGGTATTCATTGGACAAATATATAATACTAGAACTGACATGTTATTACAGTTTCACGCAATTTGGGTGCATAGATCCTGAGATCTACCCAGAACAACCACCTCTCGCCGTAATAACGGCCTTGATAAGCCCGGCCATTCAGTCAAACACAGCTTGGATGGCGTGTAAAGGTACAGCAGCCCATGCACCTTCAACACGATACCACAGTTCATCAAGAGTAGTGACCGGCGTATTGTGACGAGCCAGTTGCTAGACCACCATTGACCAGACGTTTTCAATTGGTGAGACATCTGGAGAATGTGCTGGCCGGGGAGCAGTCGAACATTTTCTGTATCCAGAAAAGCCCGTACAGGACCTGCAACATGCGGTCGTGCATTATCCTGCTGAAATGTAGGGATTCGCAGGGATCGAATGAAGGGCAGAGCCACGGGTCATTACACATCTGAACTGTGGCGTCCACTGTTCATTGTGCCGTCAATGCGCAGAAGAGGTGACCGCGACGTGTAACCAATGGCACTCCATACCATCACGCCGGGTGATACGGCAGTATGGCGATGACGAATACACGCTTCCAATGTGCGTTCACCGCGATGTCGCCAAACACGGATGCGACCATCATGATGCTGTAAACAGAACCTGGATTCATCCGAAAAAATGACGTTTTGCCATTCGTGCACCCAGGTTCGTCGTTAAGTTACAGGTGCTCCTGTCTGTGTTGCAGCGTCAAGGGTAACCGCAGCCATGGGCTGCGAGCTGCTGCTGCAAACGTCGTCGTTCTGTTCGCACAGATGGTTGTTGTCTTGCAAACGTCCCCGTTCTGTTCGCACAGATGGTTGTTGTCTTGCAAACGTCCCCATCTGTTGACTCAGGGATCGAGACGTGGTTGCACAATCCGTTACAGCCATGCGCATAAGATTCCTGCCATCTCGACTGCTAGCGATATGAGGCCGTTGGGATCAAGCACGGCGTTCCGTATTACCCTCCTGAAGCAGCCGATTCCATATTCTGCTAGCAGTCATTGGACTCGACCAACGCGAGCAGCAATGTCGAGCTACGATAAACCGCAATCGCGATAGGCTACAATCCTTTATCTAAGTCGGAAACGTAATGGTACGCATTTCTCCTCCTTACACGAGACATCACAACAACGTTTCACCAGGCAACGCCGATCAACTGCTGTTTGTGTATGAGAAATCGGTTGGAAACTTTCCTCATGTCAACACGTTATAGGTGTCACCTCCGTCGCCAGCCTTGTGTGAATGCTCTGAAAAGCTAATCATTTGCATATCACAGCATCTTCTTCCTGTCGGTTAAATTTCGCGTCTATAGCACGTCATCTTCGTTGTGTAGCAATTTAATAGCCAGTAGTGGATATATGAAGGCTTCTTGAAAAATAATGCCTCCGAATCTTTTACGTGAAAACTCTTGCAGTAGTTTTTGTTTAATAAAACAAACGTTACTAACATTCTACATCTTTAGTCTGGATTTCTACATATTTATTTCTCAACATGGTCACCCTGGCGACAATTACACTATTTAGTCGATACCATCATTGTAGAATGTTTGTTTACGGAGCACAAACTCGCCTCTTCATCACCGTTTCATCACTATCAAAGCAAGTGCAAGAAGCTGTTCTTTAAGTTTTGGAAACAAATCGGATGGGACGAAGTCGGCACTGTAAGGAGGATGGGCGATGACAGTTAACCCAAGGAGCCGCATTGTTGCAGGTGTCGCAGCGCTCATGTCTGCTCTGAGTTTCCCATCCTGACATGCTGAAGGAGAGTGTGCTCTATTTGTTTACGAACTCTTCGAGGTCGTGCTGTCAATTTTCTCAGGGTCTCGCAGTATACTGACGTAGTTACACTACGCGGCGCCGTGTTTGACGCTGCAATTCGGAGCCCTCTAGCGGCAGAGAGATGTAGCGTGCGTCAGCGAGGCGGGAAAGTCGGCTGCGTAATATGCATGACAAGTAATAGTTCAGCCGATACTGAGAAGAGAATAAGAATTTCGAAGATATTACTTTGGAGCGTGGCCTTCGTAATACATAGGCCAAGTGGCATCATAATTGAGTAGCTCAGGATCTGATCTTGAGTAGATGACTCTTCGGGGAGTCTCAAAACCTTTTTTCGTATCTTTTAGTGTACTACAGGTCTACCCCAAGGCACTCCTCTTACTGCACTCCTATAAGAGATCCTTTACACAGTTGGCGTTCCTGAACCCCGCCGTCCTGTCCATCTCTACTAGTATACCGATGACACCGTCTTTCCAGCCCTCTGTTTACTGACAGAAATTCCACCGCTCCCTCTAGTTCCATCTCACCCAGTTCTTATCCTGGTTCCATTCTGTGAATCCCTCCAAATCCTTGACAGCCACCCATTTCTTCTTGCTTCCGAATCCGGTTCCACTCTCCTACGACAACGAAGTACATCTCATTTCACCGTCTCCTCTTCCAACGCCATTTTATGGCCCCCCCCCCCCCCTCCCGCCCTCCGCCAATAAAAATTCTGGTGAGTTGCATAGCTGCCGCAAGTATATCAACAAACCACACCCACTCTACACTTGCACTCCCCATATCTTCTCCATTTGCTGCGTGCCGGATGATGCACAGTAAGAACACTGGCCAGATAAACAATGCAGAACAAGAAGCAATATTCAAGAACACAAGTCTCCTTTGTGGAATTTTCATTTACATAAATTGAGTTTTTTTGCTTTCTTCAGTCCCAAAAGTAAGGCAAAGTGGCCGAAGGAATTTGTAAGATGGCAACAACTATGCCTCTTACATGAAGTCATTAAAGATCACCGAACTCACGTTGAGCGAACAGTAGGGCTGAACAAAAATGACTGACAAGGCACAATGCATCTTGGACATATTGGAATAATTAATGTCGGGTGATGGTTTTAAAGTAATTCACATGACATGAAAACTTTGTGGAAATGCGTCGATTTACTAGAGGCTAGTTCATCCCAGGGAAGTATTCAGATTTGACCATGGCGCGCGGCTGGGGATCGGCGAAGGGAAGCGACAATACGCAGCTTAGGGCGGCTCAAGCTCTGAGAAAGCGGTAACGGGGTGTGGCCTCCAGCTGCCTTAAGATGAGTGACAGTGAGTGGGTGGTTGACCACATGCTGGTGTACCGGGAAGCAGATGGAGAACTTGTACACCTGTTGATAAATGTCTGTCGTCCCGTTTTCAGTGAAACATGCGAGTAAGCCGCGCAAAGCTACGGTGGAGCGGTCAACAGAGGCCAAAATATGCGTGTTCATGACTATAGCAACTTCACGCTGAATTCACGGTCCGCAGAGTCTGAAGTAAATCAGGTGAAGAGCGACAGAATGAAATACGCCGGCGGACTCGCATTCGGGAGGACGACGGTTCAATCCCGTCTCCGGCCATCCTGATTTAGGTTTTCCGTGATTTCCCTAAATCGTTTCAGGCAAATGCCGGGATGGTTCCTTTGAAAGGGCACGGCCGATTTCCTTCCCAATCCTTCCCTAACCCGAGCTTGCGCTCCGTCTCTAATGACCTCGTTGTCGACGGGACGTTAAACACTAACCACCACCACCAAATACGCCGTCCTCCGATGGGAATGTAGGACCAAGGAATTTAAAGTACTCTCCTGGGGTCAGAATTCCGGAAAAATTGGTGTTTTGTGCAGACACTAACCTTGATGGGTGGCCTGGAAGGCGCTAAATAACAGAAGTTGAGAGGAAGGGAAAGTTTTTGGGAATTTGTTCACTTCCCAGAGCAGGCATTGGTCGGCGCTGGGAAGCGACGCATAATTAATGTGACTTGCGCTGCAATTGTCATAAGTGATTTTGCTGGAGGGGAAACCGAGGCGAAGAGCGGACTGGGATATGTCTCTGTAGAGGTCTTCCATTCCCAGCTTGCCTAGAGTGTGGACGTGGCGTTCTTTACTCGGCTTGCCTGAGAGAGAGTGAGCATCTCTGCAGTTTAGGACTTAGCAAATGGAACGATTGAGCTTGGAGATAGAAAGTTTTCGTTCAGCTATGTTCTGAGAAAGATAGCTAGAAGTGAATAGACGAGCGCAGCCTTGCAGCACCACGAGGTTGGTCGACGTCCGCATAACGACGCCGCGTCGCCACGCTGAATTAGGTGATATTGCGCCCGCTCCGGCGACTGATTAATTTGTTAGATCACGTCGGCGAAGTTTCCACGAGGGTTTCATGGGCCGTGTATTGTAGAATTCTTCTCGCACTTCGCATTATGCCTGGGTCAGTCGATAGGAATTACTTTTGATTTATCGCGCTTTACACCACGCAAACGCAGTTTATTGCCACTGCCTGTTACGAGAGTCATGTAATGTGACGATTGAAGGTCGTGAGTTAAAATAAATCTGTGCTAATCGACTGCATCTGTTTTCAAACAAGTAGTTGAAATCCCAAGTCACTTTCTTAGTTAATTTTATGTTCAACATTGGCATCTGGTGTTCAATAGCTGAGTATAACATCAATGTGCACCCCTTTTTAATTAAAAGGGATCAATTCTGAATCAATTAATGTCAACACTGCCACCGCAGTTCAATCATGAGTCACAGGACCTTATTAATTTCTTTGCGTTATCCGAAATTGCGGCAGTTTTGCACTCTCTGTTGATCTGTTAGTCAATTACCTGGGGTGAACACACACCAAAACCAACTAAGTGACGGGTGGGGTGTTACAAATTCTGCAGTTAATAATTCAAGTGGTCATGGTCTCGGCATAGGAGGGTCACGCGCACAAAGTTGGCGTAGGGCCCAAGTGTGAAGAAGTAAATCACTGTTCGAAATTTGGTAGGGATTCGAAGCTAAGCACGGAGTGTCGACTGTCCGAAAGGGCTACCTCACCCAGAGCTCTGATTGACGGACCACTATTGCGATCGGAGCCTGGGCCAGAGGATTCGAAGAAATCACCGGTTCGGTGGTAGTCGCACACTGGCATATGTACTGCCTCTGAGCGATGATACGGCGTGGACTGCTAGCGGGAACGTGACATCGTTATTGGAACATTTGCCAACGTATGGGACGACGCGGATTGTTGCTCAGCTTGCGGGCGCTTGGGCCTGTTGCAGCATTCGACGCCTCAAGTGCCGCCACCCGCGGATCTTGAGTGTGTTGCAGGTTGCTGTCGTGTAGGAGGGACACAGCACACTCCAAGCCCCGTTTTAAGAGAGACCCATTCCCTGACAACGAAATCCGCCCTGACGTCCATCCCTCTTACCAGACTTAACCCTATCCTCAAGAAGAGTTCCCAGTTTCGGGCTCCCCTCGCTCAGCATCCTTCCCGTTTTCTTTCCTCTTCTTGGCCTTGACCTGCCTCTCATCGTAGCTAATAGTTTTCCGAATTCCAAATTTTCCTACCAATCATTCTCCCACTTAACATGTGTCCTCCCGAACCAACCCACCTGTACCAACTATCTCATAAACACCTGAAATACCTCCAACAATCAGCTCAATTTCCATCTCCCCATTACTCCTTTTATGTGCTGGTCCCTCCAACCAGCTGATAGTGAAGGGTAGTGAAGTCCAGTGCTTGTCTTACTTTTATTGCAAATCATTGCTTTTAAATATCAGACAACATTTTCCTATGTGATGTTCAATAATGTCTGTGACCAGTGTCTTTTTATTTATGTTATGTCATTTGTAAAGAGTTCATCCTTCGCAAATTTTTGTTCCGTCAAAGTAGCTTTTGGTTGAAGAGAGGAGTATTGTTCCTCTGCCAACCCGTCGTTGCCCATGTGGGACGAGGAAAAGAACTAACGATGAAGAATAAATGATAACAGTCGATGGTACACTGCATATGCCGAAGACGTCACCGACTCTGCTCCATTTGTGACACAGCAAACGTCAATGCGTACATGCGCGCACAATGTCGACAGACCGCTTTGGAAATCTGTTCATTGGTTGCCTATCAGTGGGCTTGAGCTAATTCGAAAAGAAAGAAAGATTAGAGTTTAACGTCCCATCGACAGTGACATCATTAGAGATGAACCACACGCTCGTGTTACGGAAGGACTGGGAAGGAAATACACCATGGCCTTTCAAAATAAGCATCCCAGCATTTGCGTTAAACAACTTAGAGAAATCATGGAAAACCTAAATCGGAATGGTTGGACAGGGAGTTGATCCGTCATCCTCCAAAATGCGAGTCCAGTGTGCTAATCACTGAGCTACTTCTATTGCTACTAATTCGGAATGACAATATGGTGCGGATGATTTGATGCATTTTATGAAATACTGTACCAAACGGCGTGTTACCAATATAAATGTGGAGAGATGCTGTATCAACTGGTGTGTAATTTTTCTGTACTTCTTGCCCTTCTCAATACCGGAGATACGAATAATCCTGTGCATTACTGAAGGTGGTGTATGAGGAAAAGTAGTAGAAACGAGATGCAGTATCCTGACAGGACAGAGGGAAGGAATATTATACAAAAATCAGTAATAAGTACGATGTTATGGACGACAAATTTCTGTTGACACTTGTCTTTGAACAAACTTATATATGATGATTTATTTGTGTCGTGGAGGATAATTTTAAGCTGAAACTTGTCTTAGGATAAATTTGAATATGATGCTTATTTGTTAATATATCTGTTCTGGTTGATAGAGCCAGTTCTCCGAAAGTACAGAGTCCTCGAATGTATTCCCTTGAATACTGAAACAGCAAGAGTTTTACCATCCTGCCGGTGTTACCGACAGAGGTGGCGCAGTGGTTAGCAAAATGGACTCGCATCCGAGATGACGACGGTTCAAATCCGCGTCCGGCCATCCTGATTTAGATTTTCCGTGATTTCGCTAAATTGCTTCAGGCAAATACCGGGATGGATCCTTTGAAAGGATACGGCCGACATCCTTCCCTAATCCGATGGAACCGATGATTCTCTACCCCAAATCAACCAACCAATCAACCTGACGGTATTGACGAACTTGTTCATGTATCTGTAATTAGGTCATGCCAACATTGAATTATTATAGTTATAAATTTAAACAGCATAGCAAATTTTAGGAAATTTCCGGACTTGTTGGACCCCAACTCGTCTACATCAATTAATTTCTGTTAGGATTCTCTTCAGAGATACGATCAAGTTTATTAATTCACGACCTGTAATACGCTGTATGCAGTGAACTGTTCAGGTGGACTGAATATTATGCACCACCAACAGTAGACGTTGTTTGAAAGACAGGTATATTTCATTGAGGCGGAAGGGGTACGAATGGTAGAGTGAACTATCTGCATGTGAATTGTCTTTTATGAAACTGCACTGTGCGCGGGTAACAATCGTGTTATGGCGTAGGAAATCATGATTATTTCAGACTTACTGCCTTTCGAGTCGCGAACATTCAGCCATGTCAGTAATGGAAAGACAATACCGAAGCATCTTGGAGACGCTTTTATTGTCAGTTTCGCCGATACGAATGTAAGGACAATGTAACTCTCAGTCCCTCAGTGGAGAAAATTTCTGACCCGGCCATGAATCGAACGCTGGCGCATTCGGTTAGCTGTCTGCACACTGACAGCGCAGCTACCAAGCCGGGAATTCTTAATTTGTTACTCATAAGCATTAGAAACTTTGTGTTGTTTTCCCTGCGGAAGAACTTCGACAGTGTCGCTGCATTGAATGTCTAGAAAAACAGTCAAAGAAATCATTATATTTGTTCTCTTTTACAGTGCTGCTCGTAGCTATGACATCTTAATAATATTTCACGAATGGACTGCTGTTTTACAACTTTTGTTCCCTTTTTAACCTAAAGCGTTTCTTCAGACAATAAGATGTGCACACTAATCCAAAATATCTTAAAATTTCCTTAACTGCAAAGAATAAGACACGGTAAATATAAACACAGTGAAAACGAAAACTTATTTCCAAGCTAGCAATATAATTAACTGGAAATTAACGTTCTCATAGTTCTGTTATATCTACCGAAACGAGTAACTTTCGCTATTAACTTCTGCTTTCCATTTAACTTTTGGCTCCCAGTTACGGTAAGTATTGCTTTGTTCGCTATATATAATTCATAACAGGCAGTCTTCCGAATAATGTAAATTGGTAAGAAATACAATATCCCAAAAACCATTAGGATATATTGTGACAACTTCGCGTCCATTCTCCAACGCTTGATCGGCTATCACCAATTTCTCCAGATAGCGTAATCGCAAACACTTCAAATGTTCAGAGCTGCCGCGCGGGATTAGCCGAGCGGTGTAGGGCGCTGCAGTCATGGGCTGTGAGTCCTCCTTCGGGCATGGCTGTGTGTGTTTGTCCTTAGGATAATATAGGTTAAGTAGTGTGTAAACTTAGGGAATGATGACCTTAGCAGTTAAGTCCCATAAGATTTCACACACATTTGAACTTTTTTGAACATTTTATTTTGTTCAGAACTGAGCTGCTCTATCGGGTGCACAGCCTGTCCGACATAATACTGTCCTCACCCTCACGGTATTTTTTAAACAGTGTGTGTTCTGAGGTCTCTTTCATAGACCTCATTGGTAAGCATTATGTACAGGGTGGGCCAAATAAAAGAGAAACACAACAGAAGAAAGAAAATACAGTACTAACGGGGCTATAGCTGATGTTGAAAGTGGCCAGCAGTCACCTCTTGGCACTTGTGGGCCCTCGTCACCTATGTGCTGAAGGCGGATCGAAGCTGCAATGCTGGAATTGCTGCAGTATCATCCGCAATGTTCTGCTGCAGTTCCTGAAGACTATGAGGGTTGTTACGATGAGAGGCACCCACATGCCTTGCTCATACTGTGGCATCAAGCAGTCAGGCCTGCAAGATGAGTGGTCTGCCAAGCGAGTGGATTCATTCTTAATTTATCGAGTAACATGAACTCTCGTACTCACAATTTAAGTTACAAGTTATCCTCCTATATGATTAATACGCAACGGAAACACGCATCTGACTATCAATAATTTACAGAACTCTGACTGTACACTACGCACTGGCAATACCACATTTTCCTTTTGTCTTTTATTTAACGGCTTTTGTCAGCACGTGGCCACCGCACTGAATATGAGTGGCGCACACATTATAAATTCGGGACATTATGACAACACACAATTCGAAGGAATAGTTTACAAATCTTTTTCTTTTCACTATCTTATTTATTCCAATAAATTCTCTAACCTAAACACACAAATTCTACAACCTACAACAATAACACATGAGAAATTCCGCCCAGTGGGCATGACTTTACAATGGTGAATCTCTATATTATGGTCTCGTAATTGCTTTTAACGCTACAGTGCACTTTGTGGATAGGATGGTGGATCTTTTATTATACCTCACACTTCGACTCTCACAATCATCATCACTAAACTTTCCTCCAGATCGAGCGATACAGAACGAACAAGCATAACCCACTAATCTTTTGAAACTGCCTTGCTACTCTCCCATGCAAACCACACATACCCAAATTACATGACATACATCACACTGCAATAAGAAATATAAAACACTAAATAGTCACAACACTATCACTTTCAGCTTTCCAACTTCAATTAATATTTATCCCAGTTTCACACGACACTGCCCCACTTTGTAATTCTACTTTCCTACTGTGAACTCTGGAGATATATGCACGTCTTCCTGTGCAATGCAAGCCAAGTGGCGTTGCTGGATAGACGGCCGACTCACCTTGATTCTCTCTCAGAGTTTAAATCTAGCGTCACACGGAATCATATCACACGATTTGACATTAAGAACATCACACACGCGAGTCCTCAACTGATACCATGGACGAGTACTTCTCTTTATCTTTTGTCTCATACACAGTTTGAGACTCACACAGTACTCACCACGTGGAAGTACTCGTCTCTAATTTCAAGTCCTGCGCACGCCATTTCTTAAATATTTCAACTTATGGTACACACGCTATTTCTTAAATATTTCAACTTATTGTACACACGCTAGTAATTCAGCTTAACTTAAGCACACGGAAGTATTTCAACTTAATGCTACACGTGGTTTCATTGTGACCGTTGGTCACTTCCGAAGATTACTACAATCCCTTTAATATTACCTGCCTCACATTTAATTCTCCCCACAAAAGTTCCTGAAATAGAGAAATTAATATTTCAAACTACTCTTAAATATTCCACATGCATACCATGTCTCCACTCTTTCGTCATTACGGAGCACAACTAAAACAGGTCTTAACAGCACAAGATCCAGCGGCAGAGTGTGCTGAAATGTGGCCGTTCTCTAGGTCCTCTCGCACCTGTGTCGAGTTGGGGGAAGCAGCTTGCTATCGTATTGGTCAGCCACATTTCAGGCGCTCAAAGCTCTGGTAAGTTTCATCTCTTTGGTCCCACCAAAGGTGGCCAAAGGATCGACTCAAAGATGCTCATATATTCACATTCACCATCTGCAGTTAGCAGACGACCATACATTCATTCATTTCACAGATCTCACCAAACTGGATGTAGGGATTTACTTTGTGGGAGTGCACATGTGATCAATTAAATAAATTGTCATTCTTTCCCACACTGGTATCCGGCTTCGCTGTATTAATTGAAATTGAGTTATTTTACAAAAAAAATGTGTTCTTCTGACAAAAATAATGAAGTATGTTGTACCTATTTTCAATGTCGGGTGGTACTGTACCCTTTCAACGATACACTTTAGACTTGAGGGAAAGTAAGTGCACACTGACAGATCAAGTGACCTGTATGACTAGCTAGGGTCGCGATCACACTGACCTCTGATAACAATTCCACTCACACTGACACAGTCGGCACTACGATCTGAATCGGTGGGGATCACGTGGCGGGTGTTCACGTGATATGCACGTAACGGGATGTGGCTATATGCATAGATTCACGTCCATTCGTATCTATACATTTGGGCCGTTTTTATTTGCCCCAGCTTGTTGCTTCATGCCTGAGGAGTGACATGACGTTATGTCTTTTCATGGTCGGCTAATCTTCTTTGTTACTAAACCACAGAGTGGCAGGAACGCACAGCACAGTGCCCTGTTGACAACCTGGGCTCATGGCTTGCGCCACGCTCTAAATCTACCATCAGCTCTTACCAACTGAAATGGGACTTGCGGATACCTTCTAAACTCCCCTTTCCATTCTTGTTAGTGGTAGCCATTCTTACAATAGGCATTTAGTGAGTGTTATATTACTCATGGCTAATTGAACGTTGCCGAAAGTCCAATGTGGTGCAATACCAACCTAACTAAGCAGTTCATATTACTCCGTGGTCACTCGCTGATTGCGTGGGCGATGAGATGAAACGACAGAAACACATTTTCTCGTCTCCCATTGGCTGTCTTGTGCATGCCCTTATAATGAAGCGTTGCCTTTCCTGGTCTCTGATTGGCTAGCATTCGAACAAGAGACCCCAGAGAAAGCTGACGCTGAGAAGTGACCTCATTTCTGTGGACGAACGTCAGCATGGCATGGGGTGAGCACTGAGAAACACAAACATATGCGACAGTTCGTCTTCATTGAATTTTGACTGTGGTTAATCATTTCATGGTGACAAAGTGTGGTACACATTACATTATGACAAAAAAAGTATTATGGCGTCCCGAAAATATGCGTACTTATCCGTTGCCACTACTTTAGCAGATTTGTAAAATCATAGCGATCCTCATTACAGCCACGGGGGTAATCAACGGACCTATGGTAGTGACAGATCTCGACAGTGACCGTTGAGGCAAGGTGGGTGGAGAGAACTTTTGCGAGTGTGCTTGGCGGGCTCACGTCCCACTGCAACACCAGCGTGCTGTGTCATTCTGTTTCTATGAGTCAAGCTACTTAAAACAGTGAATTATTGGGTTGGGTGGTGGTGGCAGCTGAGAAAGATCAGGTTATGCGAATTCATATGGGATGGTGTCCTGTACACGCTATGGCTGAAACATCCCGTTGTATTTCTGTGAACGAGGACCTCAAGGAAAATGTGAGGTTCCGTCTTTTTCTAACTACATCGACAACTTGATATTGTCAGAGTCGCTACTGAGGTGTTATACAGTTATATCGCTGAATGAGATTTTAACTCTGCAGCGGAGTGTGCGCTGATATGAGACTTCCTGGAAGATAAAAACTGTGTGCCGGACCGAGACTCGAACTCGGGAGTTCCCGAGTTCCAGTTCGAGTCTCAGTCCGGCACACAGTTTTAATCTGCCAAGAAGTTTCAGTTATATCGCTGCACGACTACGCATTCTTACAATTACACCTGAATTGGTCGTTTAAATTAACAGCGGTATGTTCATACTTTCATACACCATAGCATTTAAAACAAATTTGTGAGCCAAAAAAGGCCTCTTGGTAACCAAACTGTTCTGTTTCTCTGTTCTAGGTGAGTGAGCTGCAAAGCTTTTGAAACGGAAGCCTGTAATACCAGGTAAGATGTTCAGATTATACAGCAGGTGGAAAACTATTAAGCTCTCAAAGAATTGCGTTACGATCAGCTGTTTAGATAACAGATAGTGATCTACATCGTTCACTTTTACGTTCGTCAGTTTGCCATACAGTTATTTATTACAACATTTAGCTGAGGAACAGTTCAGTGATGGCCTTAATTTATTCACGAAATTTAACTGGACGACACATGTTAACGTGCAGTGCTGCGAAGAGCGAAAGTATAAAAGCATCCTGAGGCAGCACTCGTTTATCAGAAGTGTCGCTGTTTCACGAAATATAAATTGATGAAAATAAAGTTACTTACTTCGTGAATTTTGATTCGCTAAAATTAAAACTCTCCCTCTGTCTCCATTGGGTGGGGTTTGAGAGAGAGGAATTAGAGTTTTACAAATGTTGACCCAAATATTAATTTTTTCCGCAGATTCGATTAAGTTTTGTTTGTTTCGTGGTCATGAGGCCACATAACTTTTAATTATCAAACAAATCATCTGAATAGCTAATTAACTACCCAAACATCCTACTTACTAACTAGTGAACTCATTAACTAAAAAACTAACTAACTCACGAACCTAATTTTTTTTATTAGATTCGGAGTAATCACTCTTGTTTGGGTAAACATTTGTAAAACACTAATTCCTCTCTTTTAAACCGCACCCTATAGGGAGAGAGAGAGAGTTTTAGTTTCAGCTAATCAAAATTTACGAAGTAATTAAATATTTTTTTATTTATCCGTAACAATATTCCACGCAAAAATGAGAACATAGATTTTCTTGTATTACAGCACCAACTACTAAGAATCAAAGCAAATATTTAAGATAAAATGTACGTAGTTTTTTATGTAGAATCTGATTTTGCAATAAAAATGGGGTTTCTAATTTGAAATTTTAAAGTTGCCTCCCACCCCACCCCCACGGGGCTGTGGTGGCGGGCTAATTTTAGTACTAGCAGATGTCCCCCTCCAAAATAATCAACTTTGGATTATATACATTTTTTTCTTGTGAAGCTTATTTTTCGAGATATTCTGGTATGTCAACTGAAAATTTACACCCTGTATACACTTTTTATTGAATGAACTGTTTTGTAAGTGCCAACTACTGTCTTTATTGGAATTACATACTGCCATCGCGCATTGTTTGTAGCAGCGACGACGTTGTGTTTTCAGATACTCCAGCAAAAGCTGTTTCCGTGTTGCCTTTGTATGTCCTGTGAAGTTCTCTCTCTACTTCCAGTCCCGACGTGCATAATTACTCGAATGTATGGGGGTCATGGAAGAAGGAGGGAGTGGCCCAGCCCTGGGATGGGGAGACGGGGGGGGGGGGGGGGGGGCGATAATGGAAATAGAGATTACTCACGGATGCGTGATGAAAGGAAATTATTTGAAATGGAAGTCCGCAGGAGGGTGAAAAATGAATGAGAGTAGCGGCTGGTGTTTGAGTAGCACACAGAGGGCAAGGTATTTCAAAGGCGGACGAAGAAGGACGCATTGTTCTTGCTATAGACACAGCGGCGGAGAGAGCGTGCTGGCTTCGAACTCACAGTTTCTGTTACAATTGGAAATTAACAAGTCCTTAAAAGGATATCAGATGCATCTGTTGAAATAATTGTTCGTATACACAACATGCTGCAAAAAGAGGAATTTTGAGAAGTGGATGGATTCTTAATTCGAACTTAATGGGAACCTTTGATGTCACCTTGCATCGTTCTTACATATCATCGAAATTATGTTACTCGTGAAAAGGGCACATTTCCTGTGGAAATCCAGTTCCTAAGTATGTGCTTTCAACTTCTCTTAACAACACGACGTGTAGCTCTTCTAATGTTGACTTCGCGTTCTTTTATGTGAGCAGCATCACTAGTAATACGAATTATCGGTTCGGCTCTTGTGCTTACGTTTCTTTGCGGACTTCGCCTTTCAAACGTCCCCACATATTAAAATCTAAAGTCACAAAATCCGGGGACCTTGGTGGCTAAGAACTGTGACAATTTCTGCCGAGCCATCCTGTGGGGAATGTTAGGTTTAGTCGCTTTATCACCTGATGAATAGAATGTACATGAGCTCATCATGCTGCATGAACGTGTCCGTCCTTGTAATCAAAAGAAACTCTGTCAATAAAGCTGGAAGCTCGATTTCAAGAGCCCTGTAAGACAGTGCACAAACGTAACAGTCTCAATAAATTAGGTACGTATCACACCACACTACACTTCTACAGAGAATTTCAGTCATGTAATGTCAATTGTGACGTTAAAAGTTGAATTACAAACAAAAATAACAATTTCTATATAAACTCGTAGCATCTGGAGTACTGATACGAGAAAAGAAAAGTTGACACTGTAACCTTCGAGTACCCCTGTAAAATATAAAAATTGGATGAATGTTATATGGAATGTTTTATTTGAATGAATATATCGTGCCACCTGCTGAGCTTTTTCCTGTTTCTCCAGAAAGAACGTGTATGTAAATGACTTGGCGGAAACTATCTGCAGCTCCACAAGGCTGGATGATCGCAGAGCGCACAGTTGTTCACAAGGAAGTGTGGTAGTTAGAAATTTAACACGAAATGCAGTGATACTGGCACATCATAATCATTGCTTCGTACAAAAACTGGGAGCAGCCTATAAATCTTAATGAACTATTGACCTTCTCCCCACCCACGGGTAACCTATGTATCTACAACTGGATGATTAGTGTAGCGTAGCGGTAATAGATCGTATACACAAAACTCACCATGAATAAGTCTGTCTGTCAGCGAAAAATGTATCAAAATCTCTGCAGTAGTTTCTAAGATTAGCATTCTTATGCAGATTGAAAAACTAGGTAGGGGACTTAAATTTATAATACGTAAAAATGTTGTGTAATGCGTGTAAATAGACGAAATGACCCGAAAATATTTGGCTGTTCGATTGACCATCAGGGTTCAAGCTATTTCTACACAAAACTTCCACTGAAATCGATTCAGCTGTTTCGTCGTTAAAGAGTCGTTAAAGAGTCGTAAAAGAGTTACTTTAACATTTAATAACAACAGTGTAGAGGTATAGTTAAAGACGGTGACGATTGTGTAAGCCTTGCATTCATGATCCATCGTCGTATTACGTAGAAAATATCAACCAATAACTGCATTTTCATAACTATTTTTGGTCATCAGTCTACTGACTGGTTTGATGCGGCCCGCCACGAACTCCTTTCCTGTGCTAACCTCTTCATCTCAGAGTAGCACTTGCAACCTACGTCCTCAATTATTTGCTTGACGTATTCCAATCTCTGTCTTCCTCTACAGTTTTCGCCCTCTACAGCTCCCTCTAGTACCATGGAAGTCATTCCCTCATGTCTTAGCAGATGTCCTATCATCCTGTCCCTTCTCCTTATCAGTGTTTTCCATATATTTCTTTCCTCTCCGATTCTGCATAGAACCTCCTCATTCCTTACCTTATCAGTCCACCTAATTTTCAACATTCGTCTACAGCACCACATCTCAAATGCTTCGATTCTCTTCTGTTCCGGTTTTCCCACAGTCCATGTTTCACTACCATACAATGCTGTACTCCAGACTTACATCCTCAGAAAAGTTCTAAAGTCAAAGAGTAAATAATTTTTTCAAAGAGTAAACATTTTTCGCTAATTCTCGTAATATTCCTAAAATCAATAAATATTTTGGACTACACTCTTTCTAATGTTGCTTATGTTCTTCTTTCTGGTTCAAGCAATTTCCATACGAAATATCGTCGAAATCTGTCGACCGGTCCAGTGATCAAAACGCCACGGAATTACTTTCGTCTTTCTAATATTAGTATCAAAGTGTGGATTGTGAATTGTTGTAAGACGGCACTGTTGCTCACCGATGCCAATATAATGAATGACATAGTGTGTCTCAATACAATATTTCAGACTGTACTAGAAATATGTTCGTGCGCTTGAAATACTGACCCATGGAGGAGGCCCCCTGTAAGAGCCTCGTTCGATCAGTTCTTAAGTAATCTGCGTTAGTCGGGGACAATTACCATGTTTTTGCTAACAGAAGAGAGTGAAAAGATCCAAAAAACAATGCATGATACGTCGCAAGATTGTTTCGTCACTACGACGGGGTCACAAAAATTTCAACTAACTAGAACGATGTTGTGCTTGACGGATCCGAGAGCCCACCTATGAACGTAATAGTTCCTCCAACATAAGTCTCGCGCAGTAACGTAGAAAGGGCTACCGACAGTCTTTCTTCCTGCAAGCCATTCACATGTGGAGAAGAAGGGAGAAAAATTGAAAAATGTGTCTACGTATACATTTCCGTTTACAAATATAACTTAGCTGGTAGTCTCATCTGTATCACTACGGCTAAAACAGTTGCCTTTGTAACGCCTTCTATGGGCAATAAAAATTTGATTTTCAGTATTCCGTATAATTACCGACCGAATTTAAAATATCGTTGAAGGCTTAACACAATACAGTATTAAAGTTATAAACAGTGTGATGTCTTCAAGCAGTCTAGCTCATGGTGCGCAAATTACCCATACTACATTCATCCAGTATTGGAAAATGTGAACACTTAGCGACTTCCAACAAACTTTTCACGCAATTCGAAATTTCTTATCTCTATCCCCCCCCCCTTCCATCCGCCCTTCACAAAAAAGGAAAAAGTTTATTGCTTGCTGCATTTTCGCTGTTGAAGCAATAAAATTGGAGCATGGAAGGAGGGTTTACTGATTTCATGAGAAGACAAAAAAAAAAAAAATGGTTCAAATGGCTCTGAGTACTATGGGACTTAACATCTGAGGTCATCGGTTCCCTAGAACTTGGAACTACTTAAACCTAACTAACCTAAGGAAATCACACACACCCATGCCCGAAGAGGGATTCGAACCTGCGACCGTAGCGGTCACGCGGTTCCAGACTGTAACACCTAGAACCTCTCGCCCATTCTGGCCGGCCATGAGAAGACAGCACAGGCTTCATTGCAGACTGTAAAGGACGATAAAGTGAAGTATTTGCACAGGTAAAAGTCTACTGTAACAGCGCTAATGTGTTAGGAAGGAGAGTTGAAGATCGCGCAATACCGTGACACAAGTTGATGGGTCTCACAACTTTCTTATTTCATGTAACGGAAAAACCAGAATACTGTGACAGAAATGACAACTGGGCACATAAAATAATAAATATAACCCTAATAGCGGCAAATAATCGTCTTGTTCTCCGTTGGAAAATGGAACTAACGTCAAGAAGGAGAAATGCTTGTAAATATTTTCCTCGGACATGGAGCATCAACGAGCGAAATGTTGAAGGCAAGTGAATGTTTCGGACCACTCAGAATAGTTTAGTTGCACGGTCAGTAAGTTTCAGGTTTCATATAAAACGGCCAAAGGTTTTATCTTTAGTCGTTCATATAACATATTTTTAAATTTTATTTGTTTGTTTTACTTATATTACTGCTCTGTTAATGTGAAACATTCACATATTCTTCATGGTTCGGCGCTCACGCTACACTGTGTAACCGAGCATAACTAGATCAATAAACGTGTCCAAAGGTCAAAGAAGTGTTAGAGAACACCACCTCAAGTAGAACCAGACCTGGTATAAAACAGGACGGTGTTGAAATCAACCTTCGGAACGCGGATAGCTCTACGTTGGTTTCCCCTCGATGAACCAGAGGAAAGTACATTTGTGGTCCGGTGCGTTCTAGTGTCAATTTTCCTTTAAGTGTTAGACTGAGGGCCAAAAGTAACACAAGAATTACGTGGCCTTGCTACCGTGATTGATGACTGAGTAGTCTGGTTCTGCAACCCCTCACCCCTTCCTCTCTGCCCTTCACCGCTCTCCCACCCCACCGAAACGCTAAGTCTACCCTCCTACCCCTCTTCCCCTCATATTCTCTCTCCTCCCTCTCTCCACAGACTTGTAACCACCGCCGCCACCCTGCCAGTTTGATAGATGGAAGCTGCTGAAATTTCTATTGTATTCTCTGCAGCGATATTAAATTAAAGCAAGCGAGTAAAAAGCTATTGTTAAAACTTTTGCCCGATGAAAAGGGTAATTACTGACAAATTATTTTCCCAAAAAAACTGAGAAGTACTTTCTTCTGGTCTGCATACATGAGAGAGCCAACTTTCCCTGGATGTACGAGACGTTTCTTTATCACTCCTAATTGTGTTCCTTTCGTGTGTTGCTATCGACAACGCGACAATTTATTCAGATGTTACACGTCAGTTCTTTTGTTTTTCGTCTATCGCATTTCCACTGATTATATATAGTCTTCTACCAGTGATAGGGTGCACGCTATTATATCGGCGACGTCTTTCATGTTTTACACTCATTGAGATGTGCGAGGTATACCGCACTGCGTCAGCGAACACTGTGAGAAGATGTATCTCGTAAAATTCAAAACGAGGAGTGGGGAACATTGAAGACCCCGTCGATACTATAACACGCACCCTACCACTGCCAGTCAGAAGACCATATATACTCACAAGGGGAGGCCGCCAATTGTGAAATTCAGATTCGATTCATACTGCGCATAATAAAAGCTCATGGCCAGAGGTGTCATGTGGCAAAGCACCAAGATGCACTTCTCAGCCGTTGTCGAGAAAATCGACTGTTAAAAGAAACCGTTGCGGTGAAATACTCTCTATGATTAATAAGTTTCTACAGCGTCGTGGCGCAGCGGTAAGCGCTCGGGTTCGAAATCCGAAGGTCGCCGGATCGAATCTCTCCCCATGCAACTTTTTTTTTTTTAGTATTTGTTTTTGTTATTCAAATATATATATATATAATTCCCGGCAATCAGTTGTAACAATTATGCATACAATAAGTTGTTGAAAGTGGTTTGTCGTGGAAAAACTGGCGACTTCGAACATCATTATGTTTTCCGCAAAAAAAGTTCTATTTCACAAATGTTATTAATTGTCTTCGTAATGTTAACCACGTTTACTTAACCGAAGACGTAGAAACGATATTCCGAAACGAATACGTATAGCGTAAGTCAAACGTTCGAATTAGAATAGAGACCCCACGAACACAAATTTGCTGTGGCAGGTATGAAACATAAACTCCGTTACTCGCTCGTTACACTTGAAGGACAGATGTTGAATGGGCCGAAACGAGCTGTCGCATAACAGCGTAGTTGCCTGCTAACTTCCAAAGAAGGTAGATGCGGTCCCTAGTGCAACTTATAACATCGTCGAAATTCAATGCGGACGGGAGAGCTTTGGTACACCCTGTTAAAAAAACGGAAAAATGGAGGTGGTAAAATTGGAGAGCGATCCGGCCTCACCAACACGCATAAGAAATTCATTATTAGTATATATATATATATATATATATATATATATATATATATATATATATTTGAATCACAAAAAACTAATAATTAAAAAAAATTGCATGGCGCGAGACTCGATCCGGCGACCTTCGGATTACGAACCCGAGCGCTTACCGCTGCGCCACGACGCTGTAGAAATCATTAATCGTAGAGAGTATTTCACCGCAACGGTTTCTTCTTTTAACTGTCGATTTTCTCGACAACGGCTGAGAAGTGCATCTTGGTGCTTTGCCACACGACACCTCTGGCCATGAGCTTTTATTATGCGCAGTATGAATCGAATCTGAATTTCACAATTGGCGGCCTCCCCTTGTCAGTGGAAATACGATAGACAAAAAACAAAACACCAGATACGTCACCTGTAGTAGCTAGCTGTTCTAGGATCATTAGAATCCCGGTTAACTGCACCTGCCGTAGCGGAGGTGCTACTAATCTGTCCCTTCTTCTGATAAAGATCATCCACAAACCTTTTTCCTCACTTATTCTTTTTAATGTTTTTTCATTCCTTATCTCACTTCAATTCACTTACAACCAATATTACTAGGATTTTCAGCATCATTATTATTAGTGTCATTATTATTGTTATTATTACTTACATGTAAAAAACTATTTTTTTCATCCAAAGAAATGGATGTTTTTTGCCAATTCGCAGCTGACAGGCCCTCATGACATAACGTGTGCAACAGCATCACACTTTACTAAATCAAGTTCATATATTATGTGTGTTACTGTGAGGAATCGCACAAAACTGAAAGCTGATATCGTCGGTTTCCATCGGAAATAATAACGTGTGAAACCAGCCATACTTGTAACGCATTTGTACAGAAATATTCACTAACAAAAGATGGCGTGAAGGTGGAGAATCATGTTCAGGTAACAAAAAATAAATAAATATTCTCTTGTCTTTAGAAAACGGTAGTGTTTTGTGGTTGCTTCATCTCTCCATGCTAGTCAACTTTCTGAAGATATGTGTCTAGAATGTGGCTTCTTAAGGAAATAAAAAACTTGGAATGATAGACAGCACAGGCAAGAAGAGAATGGAAGCATTTGACATGTGATGCTACAGAAGAAAGGAGAAAACACTCTGGGGAAAGACGGTCAGTGTACAATATGCACAAGCAGACGAAAGCGGGCAGTATATAATATGTAAAAGACCCGAGAGCAAGAGAGAGAAAATGCAATACCGAGAATGAGGTACTCAAAAAGGATGTAAAACAGGACTGCAGTTTTTCGCCCCCTCGTATTCAAACTATGCATCAAAGATGCAGTGACGGGGATAAAAGAAAGGTTGAAGAGTGGGATTAGATTCAAGATGAGAGGATTTCAGTAAACCGAAGAATAATCGGAAGATATGAGAAGCAGCAGAAATGAGATTAGCGATAAAAATTATTAAAATTGGGGACCAAGAAGTAGATGAAGTCAAGGAATTCTGATATCTCGGATGCAAAATAACACGTGAGGAACGAAACAAGGAGGACATACACTCCTGGAAATTGAAATAAGAACACCGTGAATTCATTGTCCCAGGAAGGGGAAAATTTATTGACACATTCCTGGGGTCAGATACATCACATGATCACACTGACAGAACCAGAGGCACATAGACACAGGCAACAGAGCATGCACAATGTCGGCACTAGTACAGTGTATATCCACCTTTCGCAGCAATGCAGGCTGCTATTCTCCCATGGAGACGATCGTAGAGATGCTGGATGTAGTCCTGTGGAACGGCTTGCCATGCCATTTCCACCTGGCGCCTCAGTTGGACCAGCGTTCGTGCTGGACGTGCAGACCGCGTGAGACGACGCTTCATCCAGTCCCAAACATGCTCAATGGGGGACAGATCCGGAGATCTTGCTGGCCAGGGTAGTTGACTTACACCTTCTAGAGCACGTTGGGTGGCACGGGATACATGCGGACGTGCATTGTCCTGTTGGAACAGCAAGTTCCCTTGCCGGTCTAGGAATGGTAGAACGATGGGTTCGATGACGGTTTGGATGTACCGTGCACTATTCAGTGTCCCCTCGACGATCACCAGTGGTGAACGGCCAGTGTAGGAGATCGCTCCCCACACCATGATGCCGGGTGTTGGCCCTGTGTGCCTCGGTCGTATGCAGTCCTGATTGTGGCGCTCACCTGCACGGCGCCAAACACGCATACGGCCATCATTGGCACCAAGGCAGAAGCGACTCTCATCGCTGAAGACGACACGTCTCCATTCGTCCCTCCATTCACGCCTGTCGCGACACCACTGGAGGCGGGCTGCACGATGTTGGGGCGTGAGCGGAAGACGGCCTAACGGTGTGCGGGACCGTAGCCCAGCTTCATGGAGACGGTTGCGAATGGTCCTCGCCGATACCCCAGGAGCAACAGTGTCCCTAATTTGCTGGGAAGTGGCGGTGCGGTCCCCTACGGCACTGCGTAGGATCCTACGGTCTTGGCGTGCATCCGTGCGTCGCTGCGGTCCGGTCCCAGGTCGACGGGCACGTGCACCTTCCGCCGACCACTGGCGACAACATCGATGTACTATGGAGACCTCACGCCCCACGTGTTGAGCAATTCGGCGGTACGTCCACCCGGCCTCCCGCATGCCCACTATACGCCCTCGCTCAAAGTCCGTCAACTGCACATACGGTTCACGTCCACGCTGTCGCGGCATGCTACCAGTGTTAAAGACTGCGATGGAGCTCCGTATGCCACGGCAAACTGGCTGACACTGACGGCGGCGGTGCACAAATGCTGCGCAGCTAGCGCCATTCGACGGCCAACACCGCGGTTCCTGGTGTGTCCGCTGTGCCGTGCGTGTGATCATTGCTTGTACAGCCCTCTCGCAGTGTCCGGAGCAAGTATGGTGGGTCTGACACACCGGTGTCAATGTGTTCTTTTTTCTATTTCCAGGAGTGTAAATACAGAGAAGCACACGCCAAGAGGGCACTCCTAGCCAAAAGAAATCAGCTACTGTCAAACATTGACCTTAATTTGAGGAAGAAATTCCTGAGAATATACGTCTGGGGCACAGCATCGTGTCAGCGAATAATTGACTTATGGAAAATCGGAAATGAGAAACGAATAGTTTGAGGTTTGGTGCTATACAAGCATGTTGAAAATTAGGTGGGTCGATGAGATTCTCCATATAAACCGTGAAGGAAGGAACATACGGAAAACATTGACAAGAAGAAGCGACTGGTTGGTAGGCCATGTCATATGTTAATACAGTGGTATTGGAAGAAGCTGTAGAGGAGGACAGATTCAAATGTGTCCAACACATAACTGAGACTGTTGTGTGTGTATGGTAGCACGAAATGAAGGGGTTGACACAGATGAGAAAGCCTTGGCGGGACCCACCAGTTAGAAGACTGATGACTCTTAAAAACACCACATTCCGCTCCACAGTCCTAAAGGATCCGTTCGTCGTGTGTGCCACACTGATTTCTGTGGTTATTTGACGCAGTGTTACTAATCTGTTAGCACTGACAGCTCTGTGCAAACGCCGCTGCTCTCGGTCGTTAAGTGAAGGCCGTGCGTTGCTACACTACTGGACATTAAAATTGCTACACCACGAAGATGTGTGATGCATACGCGAAACTTAACCGACAAGAAGAAGATGCTGTGATATGCAAATGATTAGCTTTTCAGAGCATTCACACAAGGTTGGCGCCGGTGGCGACACCTACAACATGCTGACTTGAGGAAAGTTTCCAACCGATTACTCATACACAAACAGCAGTTGACCGGCGTTGCCTAGTGGAAAGTTGTTGTGATGCCACGTGTGAGGAGGATAAATGCGTACCATCATGTTTCCGACTTTGATAAAGGTCGGATTGTAGCCTATCGCGACTGCGGTTTATCGTATCGCGACATTGCTGCTCGGGTTGGTCGAGATCTAATGACTGTTAGCAGAATATGGAATCGGCTGCTTCAGCAGGGTAATACGGAACGCCGTGCTTGATCCCAACGGCCTCGTATCACTAGCAGTCGAGACGACAGGAATCGTATCCGCATGGCTGTAACTGATCGTGCAGCCACGTCTCGATCCCTGAGTCAACAAATGGGGACGTTTGCAAGACAACAACCATCTGCACGAACAGTTCGACGACGTTTGCAGCAGCATGGACTATCAGCTCGGAAACCATGGCTGCGGTTACCCTTGACGCTGCATCACTGACAGGAGCGCCTGCGATGGTGTACTCAACGACGAACCTGAGTGCACGAATGGCAAAACGTCATTTTTTCGGATGAATCCAGGTTCTATTTACAGCATCATGATGGTCGCATCCGTGTTTGACGACATCGCGGTGAACGCACATTGGGAGCGTGAAATCGTCATCGCCATACTGGCACATCACCCGGCATGACGGTATGGGGTGCCATTGGTTACACGCCTCGGTCACCTCTTATTCGCATTGACGGCACTTTGAACAGTGGACGTTACATTTCAGATGTGTTACGACCCGTGGCTCTACCCTTCATTCGATCCCTGCGAAACACTACATTTGAGCAGGATAATGCACGACCGCATGTTGCAGGTCCTGTACGGGACTTTCTGGATACAGATAATGTTCGACTGCTGCGCTGGCCAGCACATTCTCCAAATCTCTCACCAATTGAAAACGTCTGGTCAATGGTGGCCGAACAACTGGCTCGCCACAATACGCCAGTCACTACTCATGATGAATTGTTGTATCGTGTTGAAGCTGCATGGGCAGCTGTACCTGACTGAATGCCCAGGTGTATCAAGGCCGTTATTACGGCCAGACGTGGTTGTTCTGGGTACCTATTTCTCAGGATCTATGCACCCAAATTGCGTGGGAAAGTAATCATATGTCAGTTCTAGTATAATATATTCGTCCAATGAATACCCGTTTATCATCTGCATTTCTTCTTGGTGTAGCAATTTTAATGACCGGTACTGTAGATTTTTCATGGTGAGAGGTAATGCCTGAAATTTGGTACTCTCGGCACATTCTTGACACTGTGGATCTCGGAACATTGAATTGCCTACCGGTTATAAAATTGAATGACCCATACGTGTAACTCCAACTACCATTCCCGCCATGTGGCCATAATCACGTCCGAAATCTTTTGACGTGAATCACCTTACAATAAATGACAGCTCCGTCAGTGCTATGCCGTTTTATACCTCGTGTGCACGATACTGTTGCCATCTGTATACGTGCATATCGCTATACCGTGACTTCCGTCACGTCAGTCTGTAAATAATCGGGAAAGTACTGCGGCGGGAGAAAGTTGAAATGAATTGCTTCAGCGGTAATCTTAATGAACGCCCTTCGTGACAAACGAAAGGGCCATCGCTACATGTACGCGAGTGTGTTGCGAGGTCGCGGGTATTGAGTCGGAGGTGGGCGGGGCCGTTGCCTCGCTGTCGGTGCGGCTAACGAGAGATTCACACACACAGACACACACACACGCACACACACACGCCTAGAGCGGACGCACCGGCGCGCGACACGTGCGCCTACAGTCTAGCCGCCGGCTGTGTGCACGCACCGCTCGGCTGTGTACGCTGCGCCGCCGCAATTAAATTGTCACGCGTGGCAGGGCTCGCCCGTCTGGGGACCGTGGGCCGGCTCTGGGTCGCAGCCGCCCCTCCCCCCTCCCCCCACCTCCACCCCCAGCCACCCCTCCCACCTCTCATCAATGCCCCCTCCCTCCCTCCCTCCCCCTCTTACTGCGATGTCCCCGCAACCCTTGCCCCCTTCGCGGTGCGACCTCGGAATCGATACAGTGAACGACCCCGTGCGAGACAGGTTTTCGGAACGCGTAAGCCGAAATGAAGATTTAAAATTTCATTCGTTAGTGGCGCCTGGGGAGTTTTGGTACTTACAGCGATAACCGTACAGGTTTTCAGCGCTGATTCCTCATCTCTGGTTTTTCGCATTGCAGAATACAACTCTCACCGATTTTTTTTTCCCTTTAGCTAGATACTTTTTCCACGGCCTCATTTTTTTTTTTTTTTTTTTTTTTTTGTCGTACGCTGAACAACCTGTGATGGAGAAATGCAACGAGAAATCGAAAATGTTTGCTCCTGTCAACTGTTTGCACACAAAACTGTAATAATGTCTACAGCTCAGACGTGACTCTAAATATATTTGACTCACAGTTAAAGCGATTTGTTTCAGTTTCGTACTTTTTTTTTCAGAGTACGCCACAAACGGTACGTCACTCTTTTGTTAGGAAATATTTCGTTTAATTTGCTTTGATCATCGTTACTAGTCAGAAATTTGCTAACATGGAGTATAAATTTAAGTGTCAGGAAGTCGTTTCTGTAAGTATTTCTGTGGAGTGTAGCCATGTATGGAAGTGAATCATGAACGATAAATAGTTTGGCCAAGAAGAGAATAGAAGCTTCCGAAATGTGGTGCTATAGAAGAATCCTGAAGATTAGATGGATAGATCACATAACTAATGAGGAGGTATTGAATAGAATTGGAGAGAAGAGGGGTTTGTGGCACAACTTAACTAGAAGAAGGGATCGGTTGGTAGGACATGTTCTGAGGCATCAAGGGATCACCAATTTAGCATTGGAGGGTAGCGTGGAGAGTAAAAATCGTAGAGGGAAACCAAGAGATGAATACGTTAAGCAGATTCAGAAGGATGTAGGTTGCAGTAGGTACTGGGAGATGAAGAAGCTTGCACAGGGTAGAGTAGCATGGAGAGCTGCATCAAACCAGACTCAGAACTGAAGACCACAGCAACAACACTAGTCAGTTTGTGGCTGAATTGATAGTAATGTGGAAACACTAGTTTTAACGCTTTTAGAAAGTGTATGCCGTCATCAGCAGCAGTGCGTTTACACAATAATCTTCACTGTAGCAGATGCATTTACAAATTTTCAAAATGGTTCAAATGGCTCTGAGCACTATGGGACTCAACATCTTAGGTCATAAGTCCCCTAGAACTTAGAACTACTTAAACCTAACTAACCTACGGACATCACACACACCCATGCCCGAGGCAGGATTCGAACCTGCGACCGTAGCAGCCTTGCGGCTCCGGACTGCAGCGCCAGAACCGCACGGCCACCGCGGCCGGCTACAAATTTTCATGGACGGAATCTTCTCACGGCACTTTGGTTATATTGAGGTGAAAAGCTGTAAGAAACACATAAAAGTAAGTAAAAATTTCGTGGTCGTTCACCTTGTGACCATGTTCCATTCTTAAAAAGTTGTCTGTCACTGTACTTCAGCAAAACTAAACTATTGTGTTATGACGGTAAATGTCAGTAGTGACACAGTGGTAAGAATTCATTTTCATTCTACGGGAGCTTACACTGATTTCATTTTGATGAAATACAGATCCTGACTGGTTACATTTTAAAAGAAAACATAATTGGAAGGAAAATGACTGCGACATTTTCATTGACTTTTATAAGTGGATTTACACTTTTTTCCCTTTGTATAACGACACTGTTGCGAAAACTTTGCCTGGATGAACGTTTGTAAATGCTTTTCACCAAGTGAAGATTTTTGTATGAAGATAAAATGTTGCACACACACACACACATACACACACATACATACACACACGCGCAAGCGCAAGCACGCACGCATACACACCAGACGAGAGGCGTGGTGAATTGGAACGTCAGTGACAGTGTTTTCGTCTACGAAAGGAGTGTAAGACAGAAATTAAGAATAAACTTGTCGGCGACGCGAGATCATTACAGAGCACAAGCTCAAATTGGGGAAATATGATTTTGAAGGGAATTATCATTGTGTTTTCCTTACCTGAAGCCTTGTGTGGGTGGCCGGACGTGGATTGAGCATTTGAACCGTCATGGTACCTGACGGACTTCCGGCGCCGTAGCCACTGCACCAGCTCGGTTGTAGCCGAAAGGGTCGGGAACCAAATGCGCTTTCGTGAGCTCTCTAAATCGCTTAAGAGAAAAAGCCTGATGACTTCTCCTGAAAAGCACGCGGCCTATTTCAATCCGTATCCTACTGTTCGTCATCGGCGGCAAGCTTGACGTAACATTATTTTCTGTTTTCTAATCAATACTAAAAAAAAAATAAAAATGGTTCAAGGCTGATTTGAGTAGTACAGTACCGTGTCATGTAACAAATGGCACGCCCTTAACTTTCTCTTAGCCGCGAGCTAATTAAGCCAGGCAGTTATTTCGAGATATGAAATTCAACGAGGGTTTCGAACCTCACCGTAACTTGACATTTCTCATATTCAAATAAAAAAAATCGATTCAAATAAAAAAAATTGGTCCAATATTTGGAGTAATACTCCAACACTCACTGAGGTTCAAGTAGCAGACTCGAATAACAACCCACGCAAGTTAACTTACGATCCCAAAGAATAAAAAACATTAGGTGAATGCTGGAATTCTTCCTCCAGCAACTCCATGGTCAAGGTCTCGACCAAGTGAGATAGCGACGTGTTCTTCAGGACTGATAAACTGTGTGCTGGATTGTTATTTAGCCATTACGCTTAATCTGTACTTTGATCGAGTAATGCGTGTAATAGTGCTGCATTAATATCTCTCACTGAAATGTTACTGTAATGTATCACGGCTAACAGCCAGAAAAGTAACACGTGTATAAGAATATTTATTTGGTGCATAGGGCATTGAAAATACTGAGTCAATGTGATTAGATCCGAACAGACATAAGTATTCCTTTTGAAACTGAAAGAAGATAGCTTTGAACTCAATCTACTACTGTTTTTGATTACCCACTATCGGATTAGGGAAACATGGGTTGACGAGATTGACCCTGTCTTATTGAAGTAACCAACAAACATTCTTCTAAATTTCTGAATGCACCACAGAGGTAAATCTATAGGATGATAATTTTTGCGGTCATCTGTCTTCTAACGTTTGAGGTCACAACTGCCTCTCCAGTGTCATTCTATTCACTTCGGTGTAGCAGCTATTCTCAACGTGCCCAGTTATTTGCTTGATGTAAGTATTTCAATCTCTTTCCTACCTCGACCTGTAGTAGCATGGAAAATATTCCGTGATGTATTAACGTCTTTTCATCCTGCCTCTTCTTTCAGCGTTTCTAACAAATTCCTTTCCTCGCTGATTGTGTGAGAGATTTCATTTCTCAGTTAATGAAATCGTCAAGATCTTAATAAACATTTATTTTAAAATGATAAAAAATGATGACCGGTTTCGGCCTTAATGCTGGCCATCTTCAAATCCAACGCATTATGTGGCTGGAGTTGCGTGAAGTCACGGACAGTTACTGATAAAGCATTACTGCCAAGAACTCTTCCGGTAATCGAAAAATATATGAAACACCTCGATACAATATATTACCGGAGACGTACATTCTCAGAAGTTTCTTCCTAAAATAGGGGGCAGTGTTGGAGACTAGTGGATTTCTTGAGTAACGTCGTCTTTTCCTGCTCTAATCTGCACCTTATACCGTCCTTGGTTCATCTGCCATGCGTTTTCTTGCCGTCAGCGTGGAAAAATTCCTCCACTTGATCAACTTCTTGATAGTCAATTTTTGTGTATGAGTTTATCGCTAATCTTATTTCTCCTACTGCTCATTACAAAAAAAAAAACCCGCGGTCCACATTCTCTTCTCAGTAGACCAATCCATTTCATAGGTGCCGTATTTCATCAGTTTGACTTACAAGAGAAACTCCCCATCGAACCCCCAACCAGATTTTGTCGTAAGATGGCCCAGTGTATTGTCCGTCAAAAACTGAATGTAGATCAAGCATGATTACAGGAATCAGGTATACTGAACTGATGTGCAACATCGAGCGAACTTGAAATGCCACGGCGTCGTGGTTTTGTGGTCACGGTGATGGAATGCACCGGAGAGACCTGTGTTGAAATCGTCATAAATGATCACGGTACAGAAAGGCTACTATAGACCGCTGAGGCTTCGTCTGACTTCGTTCCTAGTTTGGATGTCGAGTGGGTGGCGTTGTTTCGGCGTCTACGTATGCTGACTCGGTCGTGGCGTCACGTGAGCGTACAAGTCGGAGGTGTGGCTTCAAGAAGACCGCAGATTGGTGAGGTCTTCACATGGTTTGCTGCCATCATTGGGATGTGTACCGCCTAGTTCTTCATCAATACTGTACGACACCACACCTCTATTTCATTTCCGTGAGGATAAGTAGCTCTTATACTACAGTGTCTTAACCATTCGTCCAACTAATTCAGAGTTACTAAGCACAGTCATCCGAAATTCCTTCACCAAAGAAAACGAAGTAAATATCCCAGAATTCGAATCAAGAACACCTGCCATCATCAGTAACTTATAAGTAGATGTCCGCGGAATAGGAAGTCTTCCAGTCCAGACTGTATACAAATTAGGTTCCTTTCAGAGTATGCTGATGCAATAACCCATTACTTAATAATCATGCGCAAACGCTCGCTAGACGAAGGACCCGTACCCAAAGACTGGAAAGTTGCACAGGTCACTCTAATATTCAAGAAAGGCAGTAAGAGTAATCCACTAAATTACAGGCCCATACCATTAACGTCGATATGAAGCAGGATTTTGGAACATATACTGTTTTCGAAAATTGTGAATTACCTCGGAGAGAACGGTCTATTGACACACGGTCAACTCGGATGTAGAAAACATCGTTCTTTTGAAACACAACTGGCACTTTACTCACACAAACTGTTGAGTGCTATTGAGAAAGAACTTCAAATTTACATTGTATTCAAATTTACATTGTATTTCTAGATTTTCAGGTTTTTGACACTGTCTCACACAAGCGGCTTAGTGAAATTGCGTGTTTATGCAATATCGTGTCCGTTATGTTACTGGATTCGTGATTTCATGTCAGAGAGATCACAGTTCCTAACAACTGACGGAAAGTCCTCGAGTAAAAGAGAAGTGACTTCTGGCGTTCACCAGAGTATTTTTATTGGTCCTCTGCTGTTGCTTATCTAAATAAACAATTTAGGAGGCAATCTGAGCAGTCGTCTTAGGTTGTCTGCAGATGATGTTGTTGTTTATCGTCTAGTAAAGTCATCAGAAGATCAAACCAAATTACAACAACAATTTCATAAAGATATCTACATAGTGAGAAAATTGGCAGTCCTAGGCGTTCGGATAGATAGTAAGCTGTTGTGGAAAGCCCATGTTCAGGATCTTGTTCAGAAACTAAATGCTGCTTTATTTACCATTAGAACAGTATCTGAAACAAGTGACAGTTCAACACGGAAAGTAGTCTACTTCGCATATTTTCATACGCTTATGTCATATGGTATTATTTTTTGGGGTAATACTTCTGATTGAAAAAGGTTATTTTTGGCTAAAAAACGGGCTGTTCGAACTATATGTGGTGTAAGTTCGAGAACCTCTTGTCGACCCCTATTCGTCTGGGAATTCTGACATTGCCCTCACAGTATATATTTTCTTTAATGTCATTTGTTGTTAGCAATATTAGCTTATTACCAAGAGTTAGCAGCTTTCACTCAGTTAATACTAGGCAGAAATCAAATCTGCATGTGGAATGCACTTCTTGACTCTTGTGCAGAAAGGAGTGCACTATTCTGCTTCATCCATTTTTAATAAGCTACCACAAGAACTCAAAAATCTTAGCAGTAGCCCAAACGCTTTTAAGTCCAAACTGAAGATCTTCCTCATGGCTCACTCCTATTCTGTCGAGGAGCTCCTGGAAGAGCTGAAAAATTAAGCTAATTCCAGTGTTACATTGTTGATTTTCTTTATTTAAACATACGAATTGTCACCTGAATACGTTTCTTGTATTTCATTTTATCTATTTCTACTATCGTGTTATAATTTCACGTATTGACTCGTTCCATGACCATGGAGACTTTGCCTTAATTTGGTCCAACGGAACAATAAATAAATAAATAAATAAATAAAACTTGTGAGATCATCCACAAGAGTGCGGTTACATGACAAATCAGTCAGTTTCAAAGGCCGTAAGTTCGACTAAACACTAAGAATTATAATTACGAACAACTCAAACTGGAAAGAACACATAGAAAATGTTGTGGGGAAGGAAAGCCGAAGAAAGTGTTTTTTTGGCAGAACACTTAGAAAAAGTAACAGATTTACTAAAGAAATTACATACACTTTGCTTGTCCGTGCTTTTTTTGGAGTACTGCTGCGGGCTCTTGGATTATTGCCATATAGGATCAGCGGAGTATATCGAGAAAGTTCGAAGAAGGGCAACACGTTTTGTATTGTCGAGAAGTAAGGGAGAGCGTGTCACAGATATGATACAGGATTTGGGATGGATATAATGAAAAGAAAGGCCTTTTTCGTCGTGGCGGAATCTTCTCACGAAATTTCAGTCACTAACTTTCTCTTCTGAATGCGAAAATATTTTGTTGACGCCGACCGACATAGGAAGAAACGACCATTATAATAAAATGAGGGAAATCAAAGTTCGCACGGAAAGATATAGGTGTTTGAAACTTCCTGGCAGATTAAAACTGTGTGCCAGACCGAGACTCGAACTCGGGACCTATACCTTTCGCGGGCAAGTGCTCTACCAACTGAGCTATCCAAGCACGACTCACGCCCCGTCCTCACAGCTTTACTTCTGCCAGTACCTCGCCTCCCACCTTCCAAACTTTACAGAAGCTCTCCTGCGAACCTTGCAGAAGTAGCACTCCTGAAAGAAACGATATTGCGGTCCCGAGTTCGAGTCTCGGTGCGGCACACAGTTTTAATCTGCCAGGAAGTTTCATATCAGCGCACACTCCGCTGCAGAGTGAAAATTTCATATGGGTGTTTGTTTTTCACGCGCGCTGTTCGTGATTGGAAAACAGAGAATTATTGTGAAGGTGGTTCGATGACCCTTCTGCCAGTCACTTAAGTGTGATTTGCAGAGTATCTGTGTAGATGTGAATGTAGAGGAACTTTGCATATGGAAATACTCTGTGTTAAAAAAACGCTTAGTTGAAAGTAATGTAAAAAAATCATCGAAGGATCCTCTTCTTTGCCGAGAGCCGTGAGCACTTGAAAATAACGAAACTCACATTTAAGGCAGGGTCTGCAGCGTACCAGATTTAAAAACAGCAGCCGCAAATGGGCGAGCTGAGCTGAAAGTCACGCCTGTCGTGAACGCTGGCCAGAAGCATCGGGCGGCGGCAGCTTCCCTTTGTGGACGGGAGGAGCAGCGGATCGGGGAATTTTATTGTCGCGGGCGTTTTGAGCAATTGGCAGCGCGCTGACAAACGCGGCGAATGGGGAACGATGGAAGGAAAAACAGGCGAGCGCTGGGTCGGAAGATGATACGCAGACACAGGCGGCTGCGACGTGACGTACGAGGAATTGTCCGCTGTCCAGAGCTCGCAGCGGCCTGTCCCGCTGCTAATTAAATTAGACCCGGCGGCGACTGAGACTCGGCCGGGCGGGCGGCCGAAATTCGCGTAATTAAAACGCGGTGTCTGCCGGGAGCCGGGCCCTGCTCTGAGCTCAGCCGACGGGCCTCGCGCTTGCCTCAGTCGCTGTCCAGGTGCGAGCCCGCCGCCTGCGTTGCCCCTACAGCGTTAGCCTTCATAATGAGGTTAAACTCTCGCTTCCTAAGGGAGACCGCTAATTCCTGCGTCCGCGTGCGGAAACTCAACGGTGCTCTTGCACTCTCAGGCCACGTCGGAGTTGCGTATGTCCGTATGTGGCTGCCGTGTGCGGTGACGTATATGGATATTACTAGCCACGAGAAGTCGCAAAGAAACTTTCACCACTTCATCATGCAATCCACCTACCTAGCCTTTCAACTTTAGCAGTACATTCGGCTTCCTCCCTATGTCATCGTTCTTATTACGGTATATTTATAATTTTTACTTATGGACCGTCTGACTGCAACTGAATAAAACACAATTTTAGTGCCGTACGCGTTTCGCCTTTATTTTCTGCAAGGCATCATCAGTGGCCTGGAATATGTACATATGTTAGCTATTTAATTTACATTTTTGTCACTGTGCCTATAGGTTATAAACAGTTCCGGTGGTTGGTATTTCCTATTAAGTAGTAAGGCTTTGAACTGTACTTACAGGTTGCGTGGACAATTTCTTATATATTACGCTCCTGTTGCATTTTTGGTGTTGTTCTTCTTCTTATGAACGGCAATTTGTGGTTTTTTCCACATTCCACAGCACTATGCACTGAACGCTTGTTTTAATGCAATGTTTTGGTTTCTGTTGCCGACTGTCAAATGTTTTTGCCACAGATCGAATGTTATTGCCAAACTTATGTGTGTAACTATTGAAGTATCTGTGGTCTGTTCGTGTATGCTTTTGTGTGTGCGTTTGTGTATGTGTGTGCATACACGAACAGACCACAGATACTTCAATAGTTACACACATAAGTTTGGCAATAACATTCGATCTGTGGCAAAAACATTTGACAGTCGGCAACAGAAACCAAAACATTGCATTAAAACAAGCGTTCAGTGCATAGTGCTGTGGAATGTGGAAAAAACCACAAACTGGCGTTCATAAGAAGAAGAACAACACCAAAAATGCAACAGGAGCGTAATATGTAATAAATTGTCCATGCAACCTGTAAGTACAGTTCAAAGCCTTACTACTTAATAGGAAATACCAAGCACCGGAACTGTTTATAACCTATAGGCACAGTGACAAAAATGTAAATTAATTAGCTAACGTATGTACATATTCCAGGCCACTGATGATGCCTTGCAGAAAATAAAGGCGAAACGAGTATGGCACTAAAATTGTGTTTCACTCAGTTGCTGTCAGACGGTCCCTAAGTAAAAATTATCAATATACCGTAATATTACACGCAACTGAGGAAGACAGGACTACAAAAGTTGAAGATGTCATCGTTCTTCTTCGCGCTTCTCTTCACAATAACAAATTGGACTGTGTATCGGATACTATAGCACTCCGTCCTCTGGCCACAAGTGGCCCATCGGGACCATCCGACCGCCGTGTCATCCTCAGTTGAGGATGTGGATAGGAGGAGCATGTGGTCAGCACACCGCTCTCCCGGTCATTATGATGGCTTTCTTTGACCGGAGCCGCTACTATTCGGTCGAGTAGCTCCTCAATTGGCATCACGAGGCTGAGTGCACCCCGAAAAATGGCAACAGCGCATAGCCGCTGGATGGTCACCCTTCCAAGTGCCTGCCACGCCCGACAGCGCCTGAGTTCGGTGTTCTCACGGGAACCGGTATATGTATCAGATATTATACTGCTGAATTACGTCTTATCGAATACTTCCTCCATTCCACTTCTTTTCAAAATAAATCTCCCTGACTAACAGCTTCAATAAAAAACCAATCATCAAAACGAAGGTTGGTTTGAACACCGCCGTCCTTAGGTGCTGTTGGAGGTGGTATTCGTTGCCGTGCTCTGCCTTTGAACTGACTCACACAGATAGTTATAGGGAGATCTGCAGTTGAACGTGGACCCCGAACTATGGTTCAGCTCTACGTTTGTGGAGGACCGACAAAAATCCTGGCACCGATTGGTCATCGAACACGAGGCCATGGGATTCGACGCCACGTTTATTTCCTGTGCTTTCAATTAAGTCAAGTTCTCCATTTTTATAAATAATATCGCCAACTGATCCTACTAAAAAAAGAAAAAAACACGTTTTTACTTATGTTTAACAACGTTAAAATATTTAATATTGTTCCTAGGCGCTTCAGTCTGAAACCGCGCGACCACTACGGCCGTAGGTTCGAATCGTGCCTCGGGCATGGATGTGTGTGGTCCTTAGGTTAGTTAGGTTTAAGTAGTTCTAAGTTCTAGGGGACTGATGACCTCAGATGTTAAGTCCCATAGTGCTCAGAGCCATTTAATATTTTCAAATTTTTAGAATTAACATCTTTGTGTTTTGTACATGTCCAGGGTCGAAGAAAAGCGATGTACCGCTCAAGACCCACGTGTACTATATTGCGAGGTAATGAAATAACAATAAAGTAATAAATACAGCAGGATCCAACATCCGTCAACGTTATCACGACTGAACACGGACTCTTGGAAAATACGACTATACAGACGTTGGTAGATTATTAAAAAACATTTTAATATTACCGTGTTGTGGAATGGAAGAAGAGGTTATTTTGTCAATCCCTGTAATTAATTAGCATATAATCACGTTAAAACAGTGAAAACATGCAGTTCGCATTTCGAGAGACACATTGTCACCATCTGGCTGTCCATCCCTCATTCATTGAACAGAAGCACGCTGCATGCGAAATAGCAGTCACAAAACTGGATATATTAACCACTTATACAAAAAGTCCTTGTCTCACACACTTGTGATGAGAAACCCTCGTCTTGCAGCCACGTTCGTCCACTTGCGTCCTTCCTGGCGCATCACACTATCGTTGACTCCCACAGTGTCCACCAGCTTTCAGCAATTCTTTCGGTTGCGCCGTACCCATTTAACTGTATATCCGTTATCGTTTGCATATTTTTTAAATTCTGTTCACTGTTGCTTGTGAAGTACCTAATTTCTGCGCTACTGCTTGATACATGTGTTGTCAGTAAGAAAAGGTCGCACTAAGGCTATTTCTTTGGAGAAACGTCACAATTCTTCCCAATAACATCAAAATATTTCATTCCCAGTGCTACGGAACACTATTGGAGACTATTTACTTTAAATTTATTGCATACAATCAGTTAATAAACTGAAGTGAAAAATAACAGAAACACAAAAATTATGAATAATTGACAATAGACACGTGGCAAGAAAAATCATCATTCATTTCCTCCTTTCGCTGTTATCCACAAAATTACCCACTAAATACGAAGTATATCATCCACCATTATGCCTGTTATATTTAATGAATCACTTAACTGCTTAGGGTGTGCTCATCCATCTTAAGCACCACTTAGATAAATTCAAATCTATTGTGTTAATTTTGCGCCGGCCGAAGTGGCCGTGCGGTTAAAGGCGCTGCAGTCTGGAACCACAAGACCGCTACGGTCGCAGGTTCGAATCCTGCCTCGGGCATGGATGTTTGAGATGTCCTTAGGTTAGTTAGGTTTAACTAGTTCTAAGTTCTAGGGGACTAATGACCTCAGAAATTGAGTCCCATAGTGCTCAGAGCCATTTGAACCATTTTTTTTGTTAATTTTGCATGCCTGTAATATTACCAGATCTGTCAGCAGTGCAAATGATATCAAAGTACCATAGCAACAAAAAGGTGACTCTTTGGTACCACGTATTAGATCTTAGCAGCGGAACAGTAACTTCCAAGCCACAATAAATCTATCATTATCTGGACGTAGGGTCACAAGCAATGAAGAAGTCTGTGCGTGGGCTAAGAAAGAAGTCCACACCGTATGAGTGAAAACGACGAACGTACGTCATATGGCTTCGTTTGTTTCACTAGAACCGAAATTAGGACCCAGCTACCCTTGTCACAAGGAAGTAAGAGGAATGAGTAAAGTAATTGTGACGGAAGTTTCCAGATGACAACATCGTGTCTCATATTTAATCTTGGCAGGTTCTGTCTACACCTATGTCACCTCAATATGATCCCATATGAACCTAATGCAAAACCTTTGGTGCAAATTGGAACGTCGACTTCACCTCAGACATTTGTGTACAACACCGTTATCTACTCTGTTTTGGGGTTTTGAGGACGGATTGGCTGGCATTCCTCCACAACCTTGGGACACCTCACTGAGAACGGAGTTCGAACCGACATAAAAGTGAAGGGGTGACACAACCCGTATTAATGTCCAGTAATAGCTAACCGGGTGTTTTAAATTAGGTACTGATGGCTTAATAGTGTGTCCCAGAGTTCCTTCTTCTCCATAGACACATTCATTTGTTCATTCTGATACGGTGCAGGTATGTGATATACAGACCGTCGCCGGTCAGACAGTAGGCCAGCTCCCTTGTGACCTTTCGGTGTTGTAAGCCGAGTCTTTGTGTGTGAGCTGTGAATCCAACACGTGCGAAAGAAACTTTTAGGATATCGATAGTCATGAGTTCATATGTTTCAGTAGTCCATAAGCGCATGACAAAATAAGTTGCTGCTACAGCTGTTAACGTTTGCGCACAGCGAACGATTTAACTTAAATTAAGTCACAGACCTTCACTTTAAGACCCACGGAACTGGGGATTTAGAAGAATATTCTGAGGTCCTCATAGATGTTTCGGGTACGAAATAAGCGCTATCTCGAACACGGCATGGGTATAAATACCCCCACAGGCAGTCTCCCGATCACCGCGTGAAGCAAGGACCATTCCACCGACATTTTGGGAGGTGGCGTATCTATTTTCCCGGTCTTTGACCCTGTGTGTAGGTTTCGTTGATTTTGGTAAATACGAAGGAACTACGAGTGTATCTGTTCCGGAAAAAATGGTTCAAATGGCTCTGAACACTGTGGGACTTAACATCTATGGTCATCAGTCCCCTGGAACTTAGAACTACTTAAACCTAACTAACCTAAGGACATCACACAACACCCACGAGGCAGAGAAAATCCCTGACCCCGCCGGGAATCGAACCCGGGAACCCGGGCGTGGGAAGCGAGAACGCTACCGCACGACCACGAGATGCGGGCTGTTCCTGAAACAATCAAGTTCCGTGTCATAAGAGAAATGTCATCTTACGTTCATACGACAATTTTTTGTTATATGTCTTCCCAGGAATTCTACAATATATAAATTTGTAAAGGACTTCCCAGCATCTAGACCTGTGTTAGACAGACAACATCTGTTCAAGTCGTTTAGAATTTGAGACTAATTGTGCCAGTTGTATCTGCTCACGTAGCTGTGCACGAGCTAAAACTGAAACCTAGCAAAGCAACGGTAAGGCATCGACTGACGAATACAAGAAACTGTGCTCGACGTGGCTACTGCAGCTGCCTGTTGCAGTTTGTGAGTGACGGGGAGGCTGATCCTGAAATAGTCTTGTTTCTGATTAAGTATGGTTGAATTCGCAGAAGAGTCGACGTTGGGGTTCTAGAAATGTTTATCAGCTACATCAAAAGCATAATGGGACAACACGAGTGTGTTGTTGTAAGCAAATTATTGGGTCGATGATTTTCCACCAAAGCATAACTCCATGTAGGCATACAAGCAAGAGAGGCGTAGTGCAACACTTTTTTTCGGAGATAGTTAATGAAAAGACGTGTGGTATTTAATGTAGGACAATGCACGAACACACACTTCCAGTGCTTTGGATGGTAGGATGACCGTTTCATCTATACGCCTACTCTGCAATCCTACTTCAGCGCCTGGCTTAGGGTTTCTCCCAACCACCTTCAGGCTATTTCTCGACTCGACCGTTCCACTTCGAACAGCGCAAGGGAAAGAGAAAACCTTCAATCTTTTGAGCCCGGATTTCTCCTATTTTATTACGATGATCATTTCAGCTTATGCGGGTGAGCGTCAACACAGTATTTTCGAGTCAGGAGGAGAAAATTGGTGAGCTGAATTTTCGTGAAAAGATTCCCTTTGTTTTAATGATTGCCACCAAAAAATCGCTTATTTTGTAAGTGACATTCTCTCCCCTTTTTCGTGATAGCACACAACGACCTGCGTTTCTTTGAATTTTTCGTAGTCCTCCATCGATCCTATATGGTAAGGATCCCATATCGTGCAGCAATACTTCAGAAGAGGAGGGAAAACGCAGTGTAGGTGGTTTGTTAAGTAGATCTGTTCCATCTATAAGCGTTTAGCAATAAAACAGAGTATTTGGTTCGCCTTCCCCCCAGCATTATGTCTGATCTTTCCGATTTAAGTTTTTGGTAACTATAACTCTTAGGTATGCAGTTGACCGACAGGCTTTAGTTTTGTGTGATTTATTGTGTAATTTGAATACAGCCTCTGCAAAAGGAACTTTTAGTTTACCGACAGCCACTGGGAAGCTCTTTCATTGTGGAAAGAACGCCATCGGGATAGCAGACAGACAATTAGAGACACATTATGTAAAGAACAGACACCACAGGTTCATATAATGGAGACGTCTCCATGGGCTATGAAGCCACAATTATCAGTTCGTCTGCGCATTTACGTTCGACCTCCAGCGGGAATCTGAAATTAGTGAACACGGAGGATATGAGTGGGGAATGCTGATAAATGGTGGCTCTGTGTGGGAGTGTGGGTTAACCAGGGAGCGCGCCGAGATGGGCCACACATTTGTGTCCGGATGGCGCAGTGGTTATCGCACTTGCGTAGTAAGCAGGAGATTCTGAGTTAGAGCCTCGGTTTGGAACACATTTTCACTCGTCACCGCAGATTCAGCACAAAGTCCTGATGCAGTTGATATCATTATTTCCTCCCCCTTCCTTTGCATTCTCTCCCCTGCACCATCAGTTTACATAATATGTACGAGGGTTGTCCAGAAAGTAAGTTACGATCGGTCGCGAAATGGAGACCACTGGGAAAATACGGCAAAGCAGATGTGTTGGGCAGTATCTCTAGTATGCCCGACGATCGAGTTGCGTCGCTCTTTTCAGTTTTGAGTGAACAGTGATCACGTAAAGATGTGTAGGGAATAGTGTCTCCCGCCAAGTATGAGGGCTTGCTAAGAGATTTCGTCTGTGTTACGCAGCCCACATAACACAGCTGTCGAGCAGTTCCTTCTTCATGCCAATTCTCGGCCGCACACTGCAGGGGCAATGAAGACGCTCCTGCAGCGTTTCCGATGAGAAGTGTTTGATCACCCACAATACAGTCCGAAATTGGCTCCCCCTGAGTCTCATCGCTGCTCACAAGAACCGCTGGCTACGAAGACAAAAATTTTCCACATACGACGAGCTGCAGACCAGTGCGGGTAACTGGCTGAAAGCACAGGCGGCTGCTTTCTATGACGAGGATATTGGAAAGTTGAGTCAACACTCCGACAAAACTCGAAGTTGGAGCGGCGACTATGCAGAGAAGTAGGTGGAAGATGTACCGGACTGTTGCAAATAAAACGTTTCTGGTTTTTACGGTGGTTTCCATTTCGCGACCGATCGGAACTTACTTTCTGGACAAACCTCCTATCTCAACTGCAGATTCCGCGCGGTGTCTGAACTTTCGAACATGTCAGAAAGAACAGACACCACTCATTCACATATTAGAGGCACTGCGATGACACGAGCTGTGAGCTCCGCATTCGTCGCGCCGCTTCTTAGTCACCAGCCGCTTCTCCACGAGATGTTCGCAAAATGCAGCACTTGTCTGCGCTCACCTCCACAATTCCAGTAGGAAAGTACTCGCTCGAAATAAAGGAGGAGAGTACCAGAATGAAAGATGGGAGCAGGGACGCCTCACTCCGAAATTAGTGTCACTCTTTGCCACGCATTCGCTGGCGATTTCAATTTAAATGCTAATGAGCGCCTTTTAATTTAATTGCTCCGAATTTCCATTGCTAAACGGCAGCGGTAGGTAGGTGTCGCATTAGAGTATTACATGACTGCTAACAAGTCTGTCTCGGGGTGTGCTAGTGGGTGCCGGAACAACATCTGCGTATCATACAGTACTAGCTGCGCGCTCTACCCCAAATGGCAACTGTACTTATTACTGCGACAGCGAGTGCAACAGCGATGTTTATTGTTCTGCCTTTCTGTTAAGACTGAAAGCACTCACCTTTGTTAAATCGTCAGTAGCACGGACTGCCGTGTAGCGACGTAATTATAACGTTGCTCGGCTGAAAAAAAATCTGTATAAAATTAGCTGTAATATATGTGTCTACAGCGTGCACAATGAGTTAAATTTACCGGTTCTGGCTGCAAGTGGATAAAAATACTGTTCTATAATGTTTTTTTGTACACTGTTTTACTACGAAGTCAGTCCTAGCACACAATTACAGAAATATAAATGTAAATGAACTTAGTTTGCACTAATCCTATCACACTTATTGTACTATGTCCCTCTAATACCCAATTTACGGATTTCATTCAGACCTGATACTGACAGAATAGAACCTTCGACTGGTTAATGAATAGTTCAGAAACACAGATGGCATCTGCCAGTTTTGAATTCATGATCAAATGCCATGCAAATCGTCAGATACGGAATCAGAAGGGCCACTGTTATGACTGCACAGCACGTCTTACGGAATTTCAGTTCTCACAGAAAAAACTCGAAATTTCGGTACATGTCATCTCGCAAACCTTCCCTGCTAAATCACGAACTCCAAAAACTCACTATTACTCAGACTTAAGAAAACTGCAAAAACCACCGAGCTACATGACCTATCTTCACAAGAGCTGGCCGTCGACTCTTCAACTTAAGCTTGCAATTCTTCTTTCAGTGTCATAGTGCGTGAAGATCTCTTTTCTGATTTTCTGAACACCACAGTAGCCAATCAGCTTCCTGTTTTGATTCATATAACCCGGAACTCTTCCTCCGTAGGCCAATCAGCGTTACGAAGTCACTTGAGATGAAATTACGTAATAACAGATAAAGGTAAATTAATCCCACCTTCAATCGTCTCAAGTACGGAAGTAGTTTTTACGTCCTCAGTACCGAATACTGGCTGCGTTACGATATACATTTTCATCTGTGTTCGTAATTCACATCAGGGCGGCACAGTCGGATCTCCACGCTCGCTTACACTTGGTTATTCATTGGTTCAATAATTTAAGTTTATTCGCTCGTCCACTCAAATAGCATAATATATCAAAATATTATCAAGAAAGCTGAAGACATTACGTAATTTATACTGATAATAAAATATAGGTTAATTAACTTTTTCGTGATTAATTATTGAATTAAATCATTGTCTGATGCTTTTGCAAAGCAAATTAATGGGGCTGTAAGCACTTGTAATGGGAAGCTGCAAATATTAGTTTTTCAGTCATTTTGAACATTTCTGAAGCAGTTTCAAATGCGAATCTGAAACTTGTGCAATAGTTAAATATAGTCATTCTGAGAGGAAAAAAAATTTCACATTAATTGGTATGGTAACGGTCCATATTAATATAGATGACCTTCAGAGGCGCGCAACATTCAGCCAGCATAGAACAACATATCCCGAGCGTGGGAACAAGTTTGACCGTGGAGCAAACCCACTGCGACAAAGATCATAATTTTTAAGTGTAAATGCATTTCTCTACACCACAAGGGGGCTAACTAATTTTATCACTGGTATCGAGTATCTCTGTACTCGTTCGAAGAAACCACTGGCAGAAGCAGGGGAGATAGCAAAAGACATTCATTGTGATTTTCATCTCAGCTCAAACTGGTAGCAACAAAAAATACAATCTGCTGCATACATCGACCATAAATTTTATGAGAAAAGTCTATTCAAAATCTGTGTCTCTTTTTAGGTTTCTATTTCCGAATAATACCTCAGAGCCTATTAGTCATGGGCTGGTGAAGCACTTACACCAGATGGGGCGGAAGTGTGGGTTATACGAAAGCAAAAACCAGAAAGCTAGTGAAAAACAAGCTGTAACGCAACAAATATTTAGAAAATAACTAAGATTTTCACAAAATGTAAATATTAATTTGATACAAGAAATAAATGATGTATGGTTACAGACATTGAACACAAACGAACTCGAACACTCTCGATGGCTTTCTGTATTTGAAAAATAACTCAGTTAATCACTGGCGGTCACTGACCAGGGACTTCAAAAATACACTCTGAATCACCACCTCCACCATAGAGGCACAAGACTTGCTTCCTACACCCTCGACGGCCATGGGCCGACTTTCTGAATTCAGAGTTAAGAGCCAAACTACCTCCGAACCATAACGTTGTCGCTTTCATTGATTAATTCGTTCTCATTTAAATATACTCTTTTGAAAAGTTTTGCTTCCTGACAGAACTTTTCTCACTTTTCTTGCTGAAATGTGATGGAAAACGTCTGCCATCATGCGAAAGGGAGAAGTGCTTTGGACAGACTGGTGCGGTCAGACCACAAATCACTTAACTATAACAGGACATCTGTCCTATCATCTTCAGGGTGGACAGAGCCCCTTTTTCCCGTATACCGGAAACCGCCTCTAGTATCCAGAACAGCCCAGTGGAACAGAAAAGTGGTTCAGATGGCTCTAAGCACTATGGGACTTAACATTGGAAGTCATCAGTCCCTAGACTAACTTACCTAAAGACATCACACACATCCATGCCCGAGGCAGGATTCGAACTTGCGAGCGTAGCAGCCGCGCGGTTCCGGACTGAAGCGCCTAGAACCGCTCGGCCACCACGGCCGCCCAGTGGAACAGCCTAGAGGTGCTGCCTGGTAATACACTGATGACGCAAAATATTATGACCATTACCCACAGTGAGATTGAATCATTGGATGTAAGCGGAGCAAAGAGAAATCATGCTAGCGAAGATGCGGGCTCGACAAATTATCGTCGTGACACTGCATCCTTATTAATTAGCGCGTTTTTAATTTACTCTTGTTCGAATTGAACGGTTTCGCTAGGTACACGGTATCTAACGAGATGTATCCATAATTTACTCACGAGTAGTATCGTAAATAAAATATCGTACACCTTCGTATACCTTCGTGTATCGATATGTAGTTTGGATAAAAAGGTCTCTATTGACTCCAATCTCTCCGATTTGAACATCTATCTGGAATAGAGTGAGTTAGTCGATTCTCGAAAGTTTTAAGCAGAATAACACAAGCGTTAAATCAAGGAAGGTTTTCATTTGCATTAGAGATCACAGTGTTTAGAAGTTTGGAACTTGAGTTGTGGAATTATAGAGCAGATTATTAGAGAAACAGCTGGATAGTACCCAAAAGTATAATGAACAAATTAAATTTTACCTAAACTTTCAAATCTTCCTCAACACTGTCACTCAAACACCGTATTTTATCTGGTCATTTGCCTCATAATACTTCAAGACTCACTGCTTGCCTTTGAAAATAAATCCTAGGAGAGCACTGATGCCGTTGGAATTGTCGAATAAAAAAATGGTTCAAATGGCTCCGAGCACTATGGGACTCAACATCTTAGGTCATCAGTCCCCTAGAACTTAGAACTACTTAAACCTAACTAACCTAAGGACATCACACACACCCATGCCCGAGGCAGGATTCGAACCTGCAAACGTAGCAGTCCCACGGTTCCGGACTGCAGCGCCAGAACCGCTAGACCACCGCGGCCGGCTAATTGTCGAATACTTATTGGGTAGCCTTACGACTGAGCAGAATAAAACTTTGATTGCTGTGAAGATTAGCACACAGAGTGACACAAATATTGCCAGATACCGGCTGATTTCATCTCTTTGATCAGACAGAACAGATTCGAAAGAGGCGAGTGGTCATATTCTTCCGTTTTTTCACAGTGTGCTAATGTCTTATGATGACTCTAGAAATGATGCACCATTTGAAACACTATGCGGTTCACTGCTACTGGTGCCAACGGTAGCAGCAAGACTAGTTGGTGACGAATGCCTTACTGTAAGTATCCCTCTATCCCTCTAGCATAAGCTCTGTGACACTGAAAATGTGTGTTTTTGAGTCTTTGGTGAAGCAAACGGGGTGCTGCAGCAGAATGGTAATCCTCAACTTGTTCACGTTTGCGATCTGTTTCCTTGTTTAGCTCGTCTTTTATGACTCTGATTCCGTTCTATCAGAGCAAGCAGCAGGTTTACATAACTCATTTATATGCGCTTTTAAGCTGTTGTCCGTTGGTCACATACATCTTACCTGAAAGTTCTATTGTGACAGGTCATAGGGGCTTCAAGATAAGAAGCGACGGTTTAATACCGTAAATTTCTAAAGCTGAGGAGCCAGTTCATGTGCCTCCCAAGCATGTAATAAACAGAGTTCTAACGAGTCTTTACATCTAAGATCAGCTTAAGGAACTGACTATGCGGCCAAACGTTTGGGTAAATAATATTGTAACTAATCATTAGTACAAGGTATGGTGAAAAAGGTATCATTTGAGGACGTTGATCCAGCGTGTAGGTGACGAAACACCTACGAAGCACCGACATTAAGGGATTAGTGTGGCATTCGTGTCTTTCCGACGTGCGTGCATTAAATGCGGAAACGTGGACTACGGCGACGTCGAAATAGGACCAACGTGCCGTTATTCTTTTCTTCGCTGCCGAAGGACAAACACCAGCAGACATGCGTCGGATAGTGAAGAATGTGTATGGGACAGTTACAGGACTGTCAAAAACAACCCTAGTGTCACTGTGCTCAACAATGGTTGCTGCTGCTTCATTATAACGCACGTCCCTAAATCGCAAATTTCATGACGCAGACGTATCGCCAAGTCAAGTGGAAGACATTCGAGAACCAGTCCTATAGTCCTGATCTCTCCTCGTGCGATCCATTCCCTTGAAAAAGACCTTGAAGCATGAATGATTCCTATCGGACGACGTAGTGCAGCAGACAGCCACGGAGTTTTTCACGCAGCAGCCCACGGTGTTTGACCAAATGGGGATGTTTAAGCTGGTGCGTCGGAGCGGTGTCTGTTTGAGTACTAACTGTAATTTAGCCTGACGGGCATATCGGTTCTGGATTGTACGGCCTTCGTATGGAAACTTTTTGATCGCCCCTATAGGATCAGGGGCAACGGCCTTGCCGCAGTGGATACATTGGTTCCCGTGAGATCACCGAAGTTAAGCGCTGTCGGGCGTATCGGCACTTGGATGGGTGACCATCCAGGCCGCCATGCGCTGTTGCCATTTTTCGGGGTGCACTCAGCTTCGTGAGCTACTCGACCGAATCGACCGAATAGTAGCGGCTACGGTCAAGAAAACCATCATTACGACTGGGAGAGCGGTGGGCTGACCACACGCCCCTCCTATCCGCATCCTCAACTGAGGATGACACGACGGTCAGATGGTCCCGATGGGCCACTTGTGGCCTGAAGACGGAGTGCTTTTTTATAGGACCACCCATTACGATACCTGCTGTAGTGTATTGTATAAAGTATCAGTAGAAAAGTACTCTAAAAAAGGATCGGTGTGGAGATGAAAGAATTCGATACTGAGAAGTGTCGCCCCGCAACCGTCGGTCACTCAACGAGCAATGGTTGGCTGTCGGACGCAGTGGATTGTTTTTGACGAGGCTGACATAACACGCGCGAGTAAAGCACAGGGAACGGCGTGCGAGAGGACAACGGGAAGGGATGTGAAGGGAAGGGTAGACAAGGAAAGGGCCAATGGCTGACATTTGCGCTGACATTCAGGTCGGCAGCAGCTAGCTGGTGGCATTTGCCGCTGCTTCCCTGGCAGCGCCACCACAGGCGGCGTAGCGCTGCGGACGACGCCTGCAGCTGTATGCTACCTGCAAAGCACGTTTGTAGCATCCCGCCGCAGGTGGCAAAGTTGTTGGAGCAGCGTTTGTGCGTGCTTGCGTGTGCGCGTGCGTAAGTGTGTGTGTCGAAATTAACATAACATAAAAAAATCCACATTTTCATACAGGAAAGTGTAAATAACAGACTTCGCAGCTGCTTCACCTATAGCATCGGACTTTTTCTCAATTATTAGATTCGTGTATAACTTCGTAGCGTTTTTGTTTTGCATGCTAGTATTCTGGTTGCTATGGGTCTATTTATCGAGTGTCACTTTTTATTTGAATTTCACTGTTGACATTTTAGTTTACACAATGTCATTTTGTCACTTGGAGATAATGAATGGAGCTGTGGACGCCAGAAAATGGAGAAATCGGTACATTTCCGATGTATTCTTGCTTTTATTCGGTGGAAGGCAGCAGAAGAGGCAGACAGAAACATTTGCGCTAAGTATGTGGATAGTGCCAACGGATAGAGCACATCAAGGGAATAGTTTTTTTGTTTTAAGGAGGATCGTTTTGACATTAGTGACTCACCACATTCAGGAAGACTTTCAGGGTTTGACGAAGATAGTTTAAACGCATCAGTTCACAATTATCCACGTCAACGCACTCGGGCAAAACTGATGAACTATGGTCAGTCTACCATCGCTCGATATTTGCATGCAATGATGAAGGTCCAAAAATCGGGTGTATGGGCACAGCATGCCCTAAGCCAAAATCACATAAATCGCCGGGTGGCCATGAATACATCTCTACTTGCTCGTCATCAACTGGCTCTTGGACAGTATCTACCATATCTATTCTGTATCGTTACTGTGACGAGAAATGGTATCTTTATGTAAAGATAAGGAAAAGAAAGGAATGGTTTAACCAAAACAAAGCAGAAACTCCCTGTACTAAGACCTGCGCGCATCCACAAAAGATAATGTTATGTATCAGGTGGAACAGCTATGATATTAATGTACTACGAAATGCTTCCCCGCCGGCCGCGGTGGTCTAGCGGTTCTAGGCGCTCAGTCCGGAACCGCGCGACTGCTCCGGTCGCAGGTTCGAATCCTGCCTCGGGCATGGATGTGTGTGATGTCCTTAGGTTAGTTCTAGGGGACTGATGACCATAGATGTTAAGTCCCAGAGTGCTCAGAGCCATATGAACCATTTTTGAAATGCTTCCCCGAGATGTAACCATCACTGCTGACGTTTCTTGTCAACAACTGAGATGTCTTGATGACGCAATCCAAGAACAACGACCAGGAAGACTGCTTGAAATGTTGCTACTCCACAATAACGCTTCCTGGCACTCTGTTGGACTGACAAAAACACACTATACAGGAGATGGGTTCCGAAGTCATTCCACACCCACCGTATTCGCTGATCTTGCACCCTCAGAGTTTCACCTTTTCCACTCTCTATTGTACAACTTGCAAGGAACCTCCTTTCAGGATCAAAATGCGCTTCGAACATGGATCGACAAGTTCTTCGCCTCAAAACCACGTGATTTCTACAATCGCGGAATCGAAAAGTAACCCCAGCATTGACGGTTCTAAATAGTGAAGCACAGTATATTATTGATTACTGAAGCCTCTGTTACGCACATCTGTTGTGTTTATTGAACTTATAGAAAACGCTAAGAAGTTATGTACCAACCTAATATTTCGATATTGGCTTCTTACATCACCAAATTTATTTTGAAATTATAAGGACAGCAAGGATAAAATACAGGCAGAGAAAGATTATCTACTACTTCTACAGAAGCCAGATAGCAGTTATTAAGAGCAGAAGGATATCAAAGGGAAGCAGTGATCGAGATCCGGCTCAGACAGTGTTGCAGGCTATTCCCAGTATTGTCCAGTTTGTACATTCACCATACTTTAAAGGAAAACAAGGGGGAAATTCGGTAAGAGAATTAAAGCTCAGGGAGATGTAAAAAATTGCCAGTTACATTGCAGTTCTGTAAAAGACAGCAGGGGTCTGAGTAGAGCAATTGAGCGGAATGGATAGTGTCTTGAAAGGAGCTGAACGTCAACAAAGGTAATGAAATGTAGTCGTATTAAATCTGGCGCTGTTGAGGGAATTAAGTGGGTGTTCAATAAGGAATGCAGCCCATTTATTTACTCGTCCAGTTTCGGTTGAAAATTTGGGGTATTTGCTGTGAGACGTCGTGGAGAGTCCCTCTTCAGCCACTAAAGTTTCATTACGTTGGCTCCTACGTCGACTGGTCGAGTGGCACCATACGGGTATACAGGCCCTCCCAGTAAGGTAACGTAAAGCAGTTGCACTGAACGGAGATTGTGTTGAAAAACAGGACTTTGTAGCCAAAACGGTGGGGAATAATATTTTTGGACGCCCCTCGTAGATGAGGAAGTGAGCCACTAAAAGTAGATGCTAATAATAATAATTCTTTCATGGGACTCAATGTCTTTCTATTGGACGACACTCTGGCGACTTCCGGTCCTAACACACCACAGTTGTTCAACAAGGGAAAGTTGACCTACATCATTGTGGATCCGAGCCACGAGTCGCTTCTGTCGCTTCGTTATATCATTGAGACGTGAAGGCTGGGTTAAAGGCAATGTAAAAAATCCGTGAACCGGATCGCGACTGGGGACGTGACCTTTCATTTCCAGATACACGTTTTACCCCTAGACCATCAAAAATGGCTCTGAGCACTATGGGACTTAACATCTGAGGTCATCAGTCCCCTAGAACTTAGAACTACTTAAACCTAACTAACTTAAGGACATCACACACATCCATGCCCGAGGCAGGATTCGAACCTGCGGCCGTAGCGGTCGCGCGGTTCCAGACTGAAGCGGCTAGACCATCACCTCCTTCTATATTATAATTCGAAAAATCCAGTTTACAACTGGAGATATTACCTGCTGTCATTGATCTGAAGCCGTTCGACAACAGCATCCACGAAACCACCCAGTTCCCACGCTTTTACCTTCGACCTTGCAGCACTTTCCACAAAATCGCCGCATTTTCCTAATATACACGACTGTCGTCTTCTCGTCTGACTAGGAGCAGACAACTCATACAAATTCGTGGTGTTCGTTCCTTCGAACATGTCCGGAGAACCAGACACCACACGTAATCCGTGAGCTCTGATACATATTATATAACTTGGAGGAAAAGAAAGAAAAATTTTGGAAATTTGTGGTAAGGTTATAAGGCACCAAACTGCTGAGGTCATCGGTCCCTAAGCTTACGCACTACTTGATCTAACTTAAACTAACTTACGCTAAGGACAACGCACACACCCGTGCCCGAAGGAGGACTCGAATCTCCGACGGGGGGAGCTGCACGGACCGTGACAAGGCGCCCTAGACCGCGCGGCTAGCCCGCAAAGGAAAGGAAAGAGAATGCTGATGTCAGCTGACGTAATTTATACGGAATCAACGGCAACAAATGAAAAATGCATGTGGACTGGGATTCGAACGCATGATCTCCTGTTTACTAGGCAGCTGCGTTGACCACTGGGCCACCTGGACACCACGTTCATCGCCTTTGCGCGGTCTGTCACGGTCGACCCACGTTGCTGCCTAGCGCCACTTATCTGAAGTCTCCGTCCATGTCCTCCGTACTCACTAATTTGAGATTCCCACTGTAGGTCGGATGTAACTGTGCATCCCGCTGAATATGGTGTGACGTAACATGTATCACAGCTGTGGAGTCCGTATGGTGTCGGTTCTTTTGGACATGTCGGAAGTAAGTGGTTAACTCAGCTGCCTCGTAAACAGGAGATCCCGGGTTCGAATCCCAATCCGTTGCATATATTCATTCGTCGCCGCTGATATCGCATAAAGTCCCGAAGCAGCTGACATTAATAGCCCCTTCCCTTTCCGTTCCTTTGTCCCCCCTCCCCCCCCCCCCACCCCCCCCCCCCCCCACCACCACCTTCAACTTACAGTGGCAGACAACTTTTCTCTGCTCTGTGTTTCTCTTCACACGCAGCAGACATTCGGTAAATAAACCCCAGTAAACTCAGATTCCTTGTCGGTAGCGACCAACTTTTTTAATAAAATTCTCTCAATGACATCGAGCGCAATCTGTTTCTCGCTATTTTCTAACGGTTTCGGCGCCTATGTTTCATTAGAGAACACGGAACAACCGCTCACATTTTCACAGCATCTACGAACGACAAGACCAAATGAACACGACTGTTGGGCCAGAGACTTTCCAGTTAGATTTGGAAGAAGAACTACACGATTCAAGCAAGGACACTCAGTGCTGTAAAGTGTTTCACTGTGACATTCACGCTAGACTGACAACGAAATAACCGATACATAAGTACAGTCTCTTTCCAGTGACTTCACATCTGTGGGTTTTCCAGCGTTTTCCTAATGATACCGTCTCCTCGACAAACAGCCTCAAGGGTTATCTTCCATAAATGATAGTTAATTGAAACCCTCAGCTGCCGACAGGTGTTCTTGATATACCTCGACCGGGACTCGAACCCGGGATTTCCTGATTACATGGCAAATGCTCTCTCCATCTCTCTCTCTTTTTCTTTTTTTTTATAAATATCTCATTTTGTTCGCTTTCGTTCGTTGCATCTGCTCGGGGCGGACGTCGTAAGACATCTGTTTAAGTTCGTTGTTGATAGATTAAGTTTCTTTATTACAGAGGGCTGCTAACCCTCTGACCGAACGCGCTGAGCTACATGCCGGCAATCCACCTGAGCCACCGAGCACACACGTGAATAGCGTGACTGCAGGGACTTATACCCTGCACGCTTCCTGTAAGGCCCACATTCCCAACAGTCCACAATTCTACATATGTAACGTACCTAATAGATGTTTGCCCATCCACTCATTACTCGCGCACACTTTGGCGATTCCCGCAAGAGTTCGGGCAACCTGTGCACATTCGCACAGCCATTGACCTTCGTCTGTGCGAATGCGCACAGGCTGACCGAACTCTTACGGGAATCGCCAAAGTGTGCGCGAGTAATGAGTGGATGGGCAAATATCTATTAGGTACATTACAAATGTAGAATTGTGGACAGTTGGGAATGTGGGTCTTACAGGAAGCGTGCAAGGGATAAGTCCCTGCAGTCGCGCAATTCATCCGTGTCTGCGGTGGCTCAGATGGATAGAACGTCTGCCATGTAAGCAGGAGATCACGAGTTCGAGTCCCAGTGAGGGCACACATTTTCAGGTGTCCCCATCGAGATGAGTCAACAACACCTGTCGGCAGCTGAGGGTTTCAATTAATTATCATTTATTCTAGAGAAGCTGCACGGTCATCAATAGTACCTGTTCTTCCGAGAACAGTTACTATCTTCAGACATATGGTTATCTTCCAGTTCATTGGCGTCTCCCATCTTTCGTTAAGTATCTTGAAGAATCCTTACACTTTGTCACTATTTGTGTATGTAAACTGTTGCATCATCATTTCTTTTTTTCCTTTAATAGTTGTGCGTTACTGCGTTATCGCATTGATTCTAGCGAAGAAAGAAAACGGCGCCTAACTGGGGCGCAAGGGGAAGCAGGGAGAACGACACGCGGATGTTATTCTTCGCGTCACCGTCGGAAACAATATTCTGCTGTCGGCGACGTGTCTCGGGAGGGAGGAAGTGGGTAAAACGGCGCTGTAGTTCCGTGCCGCGCGCCGGCTCCGTAATGAAGTGAGCCAATATCCGGTGACGTCACGGCGCTGACTCACCGCCCACGCCTCGCCCTCACAGGGCACGGTGCGCTGCCGTGTGAGTCGCACCTGCCGCGTCGACGCAGCGCTGGAAAAAAAAAAAAAAACAGCAACGGGGTGTTTACAAGGTGGACACAATAGGTTGTTTACGCTGTGGCCAGGTGCATCTGACGTGTACACACAGGGGCCACTGAAACGTCCCCTTAGAAAAATTTATGAATTACTATGCTGGTTAACCCCTTACGTTATTTGAACGTACTCAGACCTTTCGCTCTTTACTTATTCTCATCAACACTAAACTGACACACAATATTTTTAGCGCAACGCAATCTGACTTTCAAAATTGGCTACAAAAGAATGGCCCTGACTATTATTAACCTATACCTTTCACAAATCACTTACCTCAAAAAAATCTTCGTTACTCGAACTACTGCAATACAGCGAGCGCCACTACTGGTAGCTAAATAAAAGATTCAAACTACTGAAGGCACTAACTACTGATAGGCATAGTTAGCAAATGAAAGATTTTGATAGAGAACAAACAATGTATTTACCTTAATAGTGTCCAAAAGTCATAATATATATATCAGTCCATGATATCCAATATTACAAATTTACTCTTTCTGATGGACACACGTCCAGATGGTCCGCTCTCAAAATTCCGCCATCTCTGTCCCCACATACACCACTGCTGGCGGCTCACCTCCAACTGCGCAACGCTACGCGCTGTTAACAGCCAACTGCCCAACACGACAATGGGGAATATTCCAACAACAATGCCAACCAGCCACCGACTGCACACAGCACAGCCAGTGATTTTCATACAGAGCGCTACGTGGCGTTACCAATATAAAACCTAAACAGCCTACTTACATAGCCCCCATACTCCCCACAAAAAATTTTACAAATTGTTTTGGGCAGTGGCCAACACAGATTTGAAAAAAATTTTCATAATTACAATAGCAAAGAAATCAAATGCACACACTTATTGAATCAATGTTGGTCAAAAGCTAAAATTTTATCACAGTCCATAAAGACAGCCTGGTCATTCATCACAGTAAAATTGCAATGTTTTTTTTTCGCAAAGTCTGAGCAGTAAAAGAAAATGCACATGGAAGTAGTAGATTTCCATGCAGTCTTGAAGAAGTCAAACGATGCATTTACCTTAATAGTGTTAAAAAGTCATAATATATATATATAGCAGTTCATGACATCCAGTCTTACAAATTGACTGTCTCTGATGGACACACGTCCAGATCATCCGCTCTCAAAACTCCGCCATTTCACTCCCCACATCCACCACTGCGGGGGGGGCTCACCTCCAACTGCGCAACGCTACGCGCTGTTAACAGCCAACTGCCCACTACAATAGAGAACATTTCAACAATGCCAACCAGCCACAGCCTGCACACAGCACAGCCAGTGATTTTCATACAGAGCGCTACGTGGCGTTACCAATATAAAATCGAAACAGCCTACTTACACCACTTCTGACGTACCGTAGCTGGATTATTCGCTTCGATCAGCAGTAGTCTTGTACAATACGACAAGAAAGGAAGAATGAATTGATTGTTGGTGTTAACGATCATTCTCCTTTACCTCCTCTGCGTTACTACAGATGACGTGTCACTTGAGCACATTTGTTCTGTGCATGCAGTACACGTGAGGCGCCTAGTTGTTTCCACTGCACTGTGTGGAATACTAAGGTTCTGTTATAGTTCACTAACCTGCTGACTTCAAGTTGATGTCCCCAGCGCAGAAAACAGCACACAGGTCGTAGGTTCTGTATCTTGAGGCTGAAACTGACTTTTAGCGATGTTCTTTTCTGAAATAATGTATCACTTGTTTGGGATGCCACTGGCGTATTTTAATATAGCCACACGAGAAGACTACATGACCTTAATACAACACCTTCTGATACAGCAAAGTACATGAGCAAACACAATGTTTACGAAAATGTATCTTTACACTATTTGTGGCACGTGTCTGTGCCTCATGACAATCGGAGTGAATCTTATAATACCGAATACTGGCAAAGACATCCTGCCGCAGACAACATGACTGTACATCTCGAATTCCTAATCCAGAGTGACGAACAGGAACTTAAATAAAAATCGGAGACACATCCTGCCGCAGACAACATGTCTGTTCTTCTCGACTGCCTAATCCAGAGTAACGAACAGCGCAAAACACTTCGCGCGCCATACCTGAAAAGGCGTGACCCTAACGCTTCCGAAGTGCTTCGTCTGCAATTTCGTCAGTCTTTTGTTTCTGATTTAAATTGTTTTTAATGATTCTAAAATGACTGATTGATAATCAAGTGTTGAGAGGTATTTATATTAAAAAGTGAAGTCATTCCAATGAGTATTTTAACTAATAATAACATCTATACTTCAACGTTTTGGCGCCCTTGCTCCGAACACAGTAGCCAATCACAGAGCAGTAGCGTTATGCAGGCGGTCTTTCTCACGGGAATGGTACCGAATCTAACATCTGTCACAGGTACCTCATACCACATTTAGTCATCTATATACTTCTTGCATCTCCACTGCTCTGGGAACAGCTTCTTGGAACCTAATATGATGGCTGACTAAGCCATAAATATTACAACGAGAGTCAAAAATTTTAACATTAAAAATGTACTGGAAATCACGCTTCTCTGGACAACGCTGCGAAATTGAAAAGGGAAAAAGGAATTTAAAATTGCCGCATATGAAATTGACCAGTTATTTTACTGCACTTTTTAAAACACTACTTTTGCAGAATGAATGACGATTCATAAATTCAGAATGGTAAGTTGTGTGTGCGAGTAAGGAAGATAATGAGAGAGAGGGAGATAGATACATAGAAAGATAGATAGATAGAGACAGAGAGAGTATTCAGTGTTCCATCGACAGCGAGGTCATTAGAAGAGAGAGAGAGAGAGAGAGAGAGAGAGAAAGGAAGGAGGGAGACAAACTACTAGAGGCGGAGAGAAAGAGGGAGTGAATCAGAAGAAAAGAATGGCAGAGATGGTGAATCCACACATATTATACGACGTATTTATGTATGTATGTATGTGCTGGGTGGTTATAATTACCTACTGACGGAGGTCCAAAGTGGGCTGTAACTACTATGTTGCAGCAAAGCTTAGTATATATTCTAATGTGTTAATGTGGAACGAATTTATGCTGGAAAAAAATTAGTTCCACTTCTGGTCATTAGGACCAAATCTGGCGGTGTACAGCATCCCGTCGACGCCACCAGTGCTTATATTCAACAAACTGCGTAAGTTGCAGTTAATAAGAAAGTCAATATAATGCCTTCGTCAAATGTTTCACGAAATGAGGTGGCGCATTGGTTCGTAATTTCCATAAGTAGCTTTAGGCAAATGCCGGGATCGTTCCTTTGAAAGAGCACGGCGGACTCCCTTCCACATCGTTCTCTAATCTAATGGACGCGATGACCCTGTTTGGTCCCTTCCCCTAAATCAACGAACCAACCATCATTTATTCGACCATTTCCGCCTACGACACATTAGTTGTCCATTACATATGGCATCATTTCTGTACGTCTTGCATTCTCAGCGACGGATCTGCACCTGGTGGCCGAAGTTGAAACTAACCTTTTCAGCGTGCATCGTTTCTGCATTAATGTTTTAGAATATCTACCAAGTTTCACAGCCATACGATAATCACAGCCCACACTGGGGCTCTGTGTGTAGCTGCACTTTAAATGTAACCACCTGGTATGTTACACACTGCCTAATAAACCAATCCTTAGATTCAACCGAACTTGGTACACATGTCACCTACTGTCTGGAAAGAACCACTGTGGGGATACGAACCACCTACCTCTCCAAGTAGTGGGAATGGGGTTGAGGAGGAAGCGTAGTTCACGACGCATAAAAAGCCAGATTATATTGATCCAATATTTAAAAATGAGAGCACTTAGTGACCTCTAACCAACTTGACTCATAGTTTCAACCGATTACGAGACATTTTCACGTCCACGAAAGATAATTAAAGGAAAAAAGATTATCGCTTACTACATTTTCGCTGTTCTTTTAGTAAAGCTGCCCCATCAGGTATGACTTTTAATTCACTATCTCTTTACTAGTAACTCTCTTGCCAATACTGTTTTCAGACAGTATTCACATAAACCATTGAACTTAACGAAAGTAATTATTTTTATAAGTACATTCGATTATGTATTATATCATTGTACGACACATGGTTCAGGAAATACGACGTCATGAACAGTGAAATGTATGTAAAACTGTCCCATTGTGCATGACGTTTTATTTTATTACTTCTTAAGTACTAATTGTATGTGTAATGCATTTCTCATACAGTATGAACACATACTACTCGATGTACATGCAAAATTATGTATTGTACAACACATAGTTGTAGAGATATGACGTCCTAAAGGTTGAAATGGGCGCAAATGAAAACGCAGGGTGAAAGTCGATGATGGATATACGGGTGGAGTATCTGTACAAGAATGTGAGAAATATGTACGTACACTAGCAGAGCCACGGGTAAAACGCTCCTTCTAAATCACTGGATCAATTTCTTCCAAACGTGATACACATAGTCGTAAAACAGAGGCGGAAGAGAAGATTGACAGATAGAAGAGATAGCAGGGGATCGACAGAAAAAGAAAATAGGAGAAGATGAACAAAGGAGAGAACAAGAGACGGGCAGCGAGAGGAGCGATAGGGACAGAGAAAGGGGGAGGAGCGGATAGATGGGCAATAATGGATATGTAGGGGATAAACAAAGCACTACTATCGAAACAGCAAATACACAATGCCATACCTAACACGGTGTAAGACAGTCATTGCCATTAGACACACCTTCCATACGTATCAGAACGGATAAATACAAGTGCTGTATTGTTTTCAAGGGAACTTAGTGTCATTCTTCCTGCAAGGGGCAAGTAGAGATAACTATGATGGAAATGGATAGTGATCACGCATCTTTCTCTCCAAAGCGCACCACAAGGACCCAATAATACTGATATTTGGTGACTGTGGTGTCCATGGGAGATGCGACAATGGATCTTCCTGTTCACGAAACTTGTCCTGGACGAAGCGAGTTGTGTGAGCAGCTTCTTGTCATTTGGTGCACAGCAGCACCATTGGGGAACGAACATTGTACCACTGGATGTACCTAATCATCAAAAACGGTTACATAATCCTTGTCAGTAATGGGGTCTCGCAGAGTAACCGTGGGGCCCTTGCAATAACACGATATGGTTGTTAAAATCATCACCGAACCACACCAAATTTCACTCTTGCATTGTAAACTCGGCCAGAAGTTGGAAAGAGTGTGATAGAAGTCTCACTGGGCCAAATAACTTTCTTTTACTGCTGCATGGCTTCGACGCCACGTTTTCCTGTTACGCCCATTTGCTTCAGTGTTTTTTGAGCTGACACGATTTGCGATGCAACTTTCAGTTACGCAGTGAGTTTTGAAGTTCCTCCTCTTATTTCTCTTCACTACCTTCTTACATGGCCGTCGGTCACGATAACACACTTTCGTCCATATTGTGACCTAGCTGATGATATTTCTCCGCTTTCCATGTATGCGGTTAATATATAATGCCTCTTGAATACAGCTGCGCATTGCGAACATGACACTACAGACAAAATATACACTAAAGCGCCAAAGAAACTGGTATAAACATGCGTATTCAAATAGAAAGATATGTAAACAGGCAGAATAAGGCGCTGCGGTCGCCAACGCCTTTATGAGAAAACAAGGGTCTGGCGCAGTTTTTAGATCGGTTACTGCTGCTACAATAGCAGGTTATCAAGATTTAAGTGAGCTTGAACATGGAATTATAGTCGGCGCACGAGCGATGGGACACAGAATCTCCGGTGTACCAATGATCTGGGGACTTTCCCGTGCGACCATTTCACGAGTGTACCGTGAATATCAGGGATCCAGTAAAACATCACATCTCCGATGTCGCTGCGGACGAAAAAATGTCGTGCAAGAACGGGACCAACGACGACTGAAGATAATCGTTCAAATTAACAGAAGTGCAACCCTTCTGTAAATTTCTGCAGATTTCAATGCTGGACCATCAACATGTGTCAACGTTCGAACCATTCAACGAAACATCATCGATATGCGCTTTCGGAGCCGGAGACCTACTCGTGTACCCTTCGTCACTGCACGAGACAATGCATTACGCCTCTTCTGTGCCCGTCAACACCGACATTGGACTGCTTATGGTTGGAGACATGTTGCCTGTTCGGACGAGTCTCGTTTCAAGTTATATCGAGCTGAGGGATCATACAGGTATGGAGACAGCCTCACGAATCCATGGACCCTGTATATCAGTAGAGATTTTTCAAGCTGGTGGAGGCTCTGTAACGGTGTGGGGCGTGTGCAGTTGGAGTCATATGGGACCCCTGATACATCTAGGTAAGATTCTGACAGGTGACACGTGCGTAAGTGCGTAAGTGATCATCTGTATCCATTCAAGTCCACTGTGCATTCCGACGGACTTGGGCAATCCCAATTGGACAATGCAACACCCCACACGTCCAGAACAGCTACAGAATGGCTCTAGGAACACTCCCACACTTCCACTGGCCACTGAACTCCCAAGACATGAACAAATCTGCGATGCCTTGCAACGTGCTGTTCAGAAGATATCTCCAACCCTTCGTTCTCTTAGGGATATATGGAGAGCCTGCAGGATTCATCGTATGAGTTCCCTCCAGCAGTATTTAAAAAAAATGGTTCAAATGGCTCTGAGCACTATGGGGCTTAGCATCTTAGGTCATCAGTCCCCTAGAACTTAGAACTAGTTAAACCTAACTAACCTAAGGACATCACACACATCCATGCCCGAGGTAGGATTGGAACCTGCGACCGTAGCAGTCGCGCGGTGCAGTATTTCAGACAAAGACAATGAAGAAGAATAAAATACTGGCTTTGCATTTACTTTTTGTCGGTGGGTTCAATTTTATCATACAAGACGCCTAGACAATTTATATATTTTAAGATTCTTTCATTCTTAATCGAGGCCAAACCTACTTAATCTAACCTGGATGTAAAATACCGTAAATACTGACATTGTAATAAAACAAACACTTTGTCAAGCAAGCTATTATTAAATGAAATGCTTTAAACTGCTTTGTGGCTGCTGATGTCGAAAAAGACATGGAAATATTTTGTAACATTTTAAATTGCTGCGTAATGTTGGTTGATTGTTGTACACCAGTGATGTTCTGTTTCCTGGCGGTCCTTCAGCGATAAATTGCTAGACACTGTTTAACTATCCAGAACATTGAGATGAGAGATCGGAAGGTTACTTTCAATAATAACAAGGATAACATTTCATAGATATATTAACAACTACAACAGACACACCTCCTCAATGTAAGGGACACTTTCTCAAATGGCTCTGAGCACTATGGGATTTAACATCTATGGTCATCAATCCCCTGGAACTTAGAACTACTTAAACCTAACTATCCTAAGGACATCACACAACACCCAGTCATCACGAGGCAGAGAAAATCCCTGACTACGCCGGGAATCGAACCCGGGAACCCGGGCGTGGGAAGCGAGAACGCTACCGCACGACCACGAGCTGCGGGCTACACTTTCTCCAAGGACAGCGAAAAGTAAGACCGACAGAAGATGTAGCGGCTATTACGACAGATTCTTTTATAGAACAAGACAGGATATTATTATCTATAATTGCAGTTGTCAGGGATGGTAGCTATATTGTTCCGTCTATGTCTTGATGAAAAATAATTACTGTACACTTCAGACAAATTAGTGATAAGCTACAAAAGTCACGCAGTTTTTAATGTACAAATTTGCAGACGTTATGTTTCTACCACTGTGTATCCTGTGCTACAGTTTCGTCTTGGTTAGTCCTCTTAGTATACTCTGACTGTAAAACTGGTTTTTGTCGAATCAGTCTGATACATGTTTCGGTAGCCAATAAATTACTTAAAAAATTACAAATGAAATTTGTCTCTAACAGAAGTCGTTCCCTATGACGCGATCTATCAGCACTAGACGTTTGATGCAATACTTTGAAACACCACATATTATAAAAGCGAAATACGAGGGTCACTCCCAAAGAAATACACAATATTTTTTTAAAATCCATCTTTTACTCTACATGTCTTAAAGTTTTACAGTGTGTAGATACATGCTTTAGGAACAATATTTTCATTTCTCTACATAATTTCCATCCCTCTCAACTGCCTTACGCCATCTTGTAACCAGCATCTGTATACCCGCACGGTAAAATTCTGGACCAACCTGTTGGAGCTACTGTTTGGCAGCTTGCACAAGGGAGTCATCATCTTCAAACCTTGTTCAACGAAGAAAGTCTCTCAGTTTCCCAAAGAGATGATAGTCACATGGAGCCAGGTCAGGACTGTAAGGCGGGTGTTCCAGTGTTGCCCATCCGAGCTTTGCGATCGCTTCCATGGTTTTTTGACTGACTTGTGGCCGTGCATCGTCGTGCAACAGCAAAACATCCTGCTTTTGCCGGTATGGTCGAACACGACTCAGTCGAGCTTGAAGTTTCTTCAGTGTCGTCTCGTATGCATCAGAATTTATGGTGGTTCCACTTGGCATAATGTCCACAAGCAAGAGCCCTTCGGAATCGAAAAACACCGTAGCCATAACTTTTCCAGCAGGAGGTGTACTTTTGAATATTTTTTTTTTTTTTGGTGAATTTGCATGATGCCACTCCATTGATTTCGTCTCTGGTGAAAAATGATGGAGCCATGTTTCATCACCCGTCACAATTCTTCCAAGAAATTCATCTCCACCATTCTCGTACTGTTCCAAAAGTTCGCTGCATACCGTTTTTCTTGTTTCTTTGCGAGCCTCTGTCAACATCCTGGGAACCCACCTGGCACAAACCATTTTTAACGCCAACACTTTCAGTATTCTGCAAACACTTCCCCTATCCGAACGTAGCGTGACAATTCATTCACTGTGATGCGTCTGTCAGCAGTCACCAATTCGTTAACTCTCTGCACATTGTCTAGAGTGTGTGCAGTACGAGGCCTGCCGCTGCGAGGACAGTCCTCAATATTGCCGTGCCCGCTTTCTTCACGTAAACTGCTTGCTCACCGACTAACTGTACTGCGATCGACAGCAGCATCTCCATACACCTTTTCCAACCTCTCGTGGATGTTTCCCACTGTCTCCTTTTCACAGCATAGGAATTCGATGACAGCACCTTAATCAGAAGCATATAGCTAAGGTAGAATATTCAAAATTTTTAGGTGTGTCCATTGATGAGAGATTAAATTGGAAGAAACACATTGATGATCTGCTGAAACGTTTGAGTTCAGCTACTTATGCAATAAGGGTCATTGCAAATTTTGATGATAAACAGTAAATTAGCTTACTACGCCTATTTTCACTCATTGCTCGCATATGGCATCATATTTTGGGGTAATTCATCACTGAGGAATAAAGTATTTATTGCACAAAAGCGTGTAATCAGAATAATAACTGGAGTCCACCCAAGATCATCCTGAAGACATTTATTTAAGGATCTAGGGATATTCACAGTAGCTTCTCAGTATATATACTCTCTTATGAAATTTTTTATTAACAACCAAACCCAATTCAAAAGTAATAGCAATGTGCATAACTACAATACTAGGAGAAAGGATGATCTTCACTATTCAAGATTAAATCTAACTTTGGCACAGAAAGGGGTGAATTATACTGGCAGTAAAGTCTTTGGTCACTTACCAAATAGTATCAAAAGTCTGACAGATAACCAACAAGTATTTAAGAAGAAATTAAAAGAATTTCTGAATGACAACTCTTTCTACTCCATAGAGGAATTTTTAGATATAAATTAAGAAAAAAGGAAAAAAACCAATCAAAAAAATTATAAAAATTTAAAAAAATAAATAAATAAATTGTTATATTAACTTAATTATGTTGTTAAATTAACTTAATTATGTCATGTATTGGAAAATTTGACTTGTTCCACATCATTACGATATATTGTATTCATGATCCATGGAACTAGTATTAATCTAATCTAATCTAAGCACGTTGCTTCTGACGAACGTCAAGTGTAGCAGCCATCTTGAAGACATGCTGTGACGGCGCCACTCACGGGAACTGGTTGAACTAAGTTTGAAAACAGACGGAAAGGTTGTATCTACAAACAGTAAAACCTTCACACATGCAGAATGAAAACTGTATGTTTACAAAAATAGTGTGCATTTATTTCGGAGTGACGCTCGTAATTTGTAGTATACGTGTATTTGGGGGATGCTCGTTTTATGAGGCACTTGTTTGCCTAAACGCAGCAGCGGTGCGCGTCCTCAGACAGAACGGCGAGGCCACTTAGGGGCGACGGCACGGCAGCTAATCGGCCGGCTGTGTGGCGGATGGCGGGGTTCCAGTAGGCAGCCAATTACTGGCAGACAATGGCCGCCTCACCTGGCTCCCCCAGCGGAAACGACCATCCCGCCGCTGCCGGTCGAGGCGCAGTCCGCCCGGAATTCGCCGCTGTGCCCTAGGGAGCTCTTCCCTGGCTCAGCGGTCACTTCCACATCCCTCTGCGCTGCCGCCAACCGACCGCGCGGAGATAATTTTCGTAGTACCGTGTACCGTCACTGCTCAGAAGCGAGGTTGCGGCAGCGAGTGGGCAGTGCATTGTGATAAGCTCTAGAGCAGAGTAAGCTCAGCGGACAAAGAAACAGTAACACAAGTGCGCATCAGATGGCATAACGATCGAGTCACGTGATCAACCATGAGCGTACTGCCCCTGCTTGAACATCAGGAAGAAGTTGTAAGTAGGCTGTTTAGGTTTTCTTATTGGTAACGCCACGTAGCGCTCTGTATGAAAATCACTGGCTGTGCTGTGTGCAGCCTGTGGCTGGTTTGCATTGTTGTTCGCTATTGTAGTGTTGGGCAGTTGGCTGTTAACAGCGCGTAGCGTTGTGCAGTTGGAGGTGAGCCGTCAGCAGTGGTGGATGTGGGGAGAGAGATGGCGGAATTTTGAGAGCAGACGATCTGGACATGTGTCCAGCAGAAAGAGTAAATTTGTAATATTGAATATCATGGACTGATATATATATTATGACTTTTGAACAATATTAAGGTAAATAGATTGTTTGTTCTCTATCAAAATCTTTCATTTGCTAACTATGCCTATCAGTAGTTAGTGCCTTCAGCAGTTTGAATCTTTTATTTAGCTGGCAGTATTGACGCTCGCTTTATTGCAGTAGTTTGAGTAACGAAGATTTTTGTGAGGTAAGTGATTTGTGAAACGTATAGTTTAATGTTAGTCAGGGCCATTGTTTTGCAGGGATTATTGAAAGTCAGATTGCGTTGCGCTAAAAATATTGTGTGTCATTTTAGTGTTGATTAGAATAGGTAAAGAGCGAAATGCGACATGTCTGAGTACGTTCAGTTCTGCTCAGCTGTTTGAAAATCAAATAACGTAGGGGCTTACCAGAACAGTAATTCACTAAATTTTCTAAGGGGACGTTACAAAGTGGTCAATGAGACATATAAGTTTATTGGGGACTGTGTACGCGAATATGGGTAAATGTAAGGACGTGACAAAGTGGCAAAAAGGGGCAACCGTATTTCCCGTGCCCGTGGACATAATGGTTGTGAAGTTGCTGGATTTGTCGGTGTTTCGCGATGGACCGTTCAACGTTTCTACAGACGTAGTGTAACCCACACATGAAACAAAACGTCAGAACTGAGGCCGGAAAAAGATGATGACGGAGATGGACCGGAGAGGCAGCTCCATAGCTTGTGAGTCAGAATCGCTTCCTAGCCCGACAGGAATTGCTGCAGGCAGCAACTGGTGGTCAATTCCCACCCGTCAGTGAGAGAACACTCTGCCGGGAACTTCAGGCAATGAACATTTGGAATTGGTCCCCTCACAAGAAGTCATTGCTCACTGAGGCAGATAAAGCTGCACTTCTACAGTGGGCTAGAAATCATCGAACGTGGATAGTAGTTGGTTGGCGAATGTCATATGGTCTGTAAAATCAGAGTTTTCCCTATATTCAGATGAAGCACATCGGTGAGTTTACCGAAAGCCAAATGAAGCATTGCATTCAGCACGTGTTCAAGGTCAAGTCAAGCCGAAGGTGCGTCTGTGACGTTTTGGGGATGCTTCCCATGAACTGGGCCCACTCACTGAGGTGACCAATAACATGAACCAGCATGTTTGTTTAATCATTATGGATGATCAGGTGTTGCCTTTCAATCACTATCTCCATAATGTGTATGCTATTGGAATCACTATTTTTCAATGACAATAGCAGAATTCTTCAGGCTGATAGAATATATGTCTGGTTTTCTGTACACTTCCCCACAGTATTAACTCTCGACTGGCTTGAAAAATCGTCAGACTTGAAACCTACAGAAAATCTGTGGGACTGTTGGAAGAGCGGGTAAAACGCCGACATCAGCATCATCACAGTTTACTGGAACTGCATGGGCAAAACGTTACAGGGTTATTACAAATGATTGAAGCGATTTCACAGCTCTACAATAACTTTATTATTTGAGATATTTTCACAATGCTTTGCACACACATACAAAAACTCAAAAAGTTTTTTTAGGCATTCACAAATGTTCGATATGTGCCCCTTTAGTGATTCGGCAGACATCAAGCCGATAATCAAGTTCCTCCCACACTCGGCGCAGCATGTCCCCATCAATGAGTTCGAAAGCATCGTTGATGCGAGCTCGCAGTTCTGGCACGTTTCTTGGTAGAGGAGGTTTAAACACTGAATCTTTCACATAACCCCACAGAAAGAAATCGCATGGGGTTAAGTTGGGAGAGCGTGGAGGCCATGACATGAATTGCTGATCATGATCTCCACCACGACCGATCCATCGGTTTTCCAATCTCCTGTTTAAGAAATGCCGAACATCATGAAGGAAGTGCGGTGGAGCACCATCCTGTTGAAAGATGAAGTCGGCGCTGTCGGTCTTCAGTTGTGGCATGAGCCAATTTTCCGCGGGCTACGTGTGAAACTTGCCCGCACGCGTTCAACCGTTTCTTCGCTCACTGCAGGCCGACCCGTTGATTTCCCCTTACAGAGGCATCCAGAAGCTTTAAACTGCGCATACCATCGCCGAATGGAGTTAGCAGTTGGTGGATCTTTGTTGAACTTCGTCCTGAAGTGTCGTTGCACTGTTATGACTGACTGATGTGAGTGCATTTCAAGCACGACATACGCTTTCTCGGCTCCTGTCGCCATTTTGTCTCACTGCGCTCTCGAGCGCTCTGGCGGCAGAAACCTGAAGTGCGGCTTCAGCCGAACAAATCTTTATGAGTTTTTCTACGTATCTGTACTGTGTCGTGACCATATGTCAATAAATGGAGCTACAGTGAATTTATGAAATCGCTTCAATCATTTGTAATAGCCCTGTATAAAGTTGATTACCTGAATGCGACGTACCTGCACAAGCTTACGAACTCACTCCCTAACCGAATGCTGACGATTGTCAAGGCCAGGGGCCGAATTACATGGTATTAAGTGACGCTTGTAATCATTTCTCTAGAGGTGACCAATGTTTTGTCCGGTGATCTTAGTGCGCCCTCTTCTAAAAACATTTTCCTTAAAGTAGTTCCGTCAACATCGTACTTGACGAGGTTCTTCGATGCTCGTACACGGTGAACCCGTGCTCCACCGACAATTCTTCTGAGCTTGTACAGTGACATCTGAGTATTTTGGTACGAAGGTCACGATGTCTTGCGGACCCGCTGTCTGTTTCCTTTACACAAGACATCCACTTACCTGTTGATGATCTTCTTATGCAGCACACGTCTTCCTTGAAGATACCAAGTTGAGTTTCTCGGCTGTGCTACACCACAGCCGGCTGCTGTGACCGAGCGGTTCTAGGTGCTTCAGTCTGGAACCGCGCGACCGCTACGGTCGCAGGTTCGATTCCTGACTCGGGCATGGATGTGTGTGATGCCTTAGGTTAGTTAGGTTTAAGTAGTTCTAAGTTCTAGGGGACTGACGACCTCAGATGTTAAGTCCCATAGAGCTCAGAGCCATTTTAACCATTTCAGCTATACCACAAACTGTCCGCACTAAGCGTATCAACAGGATGTATAAATGCATTTCTGGCTAGTTGCTAAAGGAAATAAATGCATCGAATGAAAATTCCAATATATTATCACTCCTTGGATACAATTTCATTACCAGGTTCAAATTAATTTTGTGATACAATTACGAAAATCACATGTACGCGCATTCATTCTCAATAGTCAGTTTATGGTACACATCCCAACAGACTATAGCAAAAATTTATGTACAGATTGTCCGTGGATGGAATGCTCGACCAGTGGCCTACAAACTGTTTACTTCCAACATTCAGTTCTCTGTCACCATTTGTACAACACCCAGTGTGTATTTAAGTTGTTCAGAAAGATCTAAGTTCTCACAGACAATCCAGAATTTGGACATTTATATTTACAGTAGACCTCTTAGTACTTTCCAGCTCCCCACGCTCTTATTACAACCACTATTGCTCAGAAGTAAATCGTATTTTCAGGGTTCGTTGTAAACGAATCCAATCGTCGTGATGTTCTAGCCACGAATATATTCAGGCTGCATAAAACAATCCTGTGGTCCAGAAAATGCTCACGACGGCTCTCGCTTGTTCTGGCTGAGGTCCATTGCAGCAAAACAGCTAGCGTCTTTTTGCCTTGCTGCAATCACTTTATCAGTACCTATTCACAGCAATTTTTAATAAACAATTTCATAAAACCCGTGTGTAGCAGAACAATCCCCTGTTTACATGAAGTAACTGTCGGAGTACGTTTGTCACTTCCAAAGTACCATAAAGCTAAGGATTAAAAATCACAAACCGGCCGCGGTGGCCGAGCGGTTCTAGGCGCTTCAGCAACTGTTACGGTAAACGTTAATGCGGATGCACCATTTCATTCAACCTCCAACGGGAATCTAAAATTAGGAGACGTGGAGGACATGGATAAGTGGCAGCTGGTGTAAAAGTGAATCGACTGGGTAGTGTGCCTAGGTATGGTTCAAATGGCTCTGAGCACTACGGGAATTAACATCTGAGGTCATCAGTCCCCTAGAACTACTTAAACCTAACTAACCTAAGGACATCACACACATCCACGTCCGAGGCACGATTAGAACCTGCGACCGTAGCGGTCGCGCGGTTCTAGACTGAAGCGCCTAGAACCGTTCGGCCGCAGCGGATGGCTGTGCCTATCACATTTGCGATAAACACTGTGTCCGGATGGCATCTATCACAAAGGTAAGAAAGTGGTCCAACTGAAACATTCATATTTCTTTACGTACTACACGAATATCTAATAAAATATGGGGGTTCCTATTTAAAAAAACGTAGTTGATATCCGTTTGACCTATGGCAGCGCCATCTAACGGGCCAACCATAGCGCCATCTGGTTTCACCCTTCAAGCTAGGTAAGTTTCGTTCTTTGCAGTTTTTTCGTTTGACGCTTATTTCGTGATATATTTGGCCCGGTCACGATCTATGGACCACGCTGTATAGCCGCGCTGTCTTCAGTGACGCCACTCGTGACCACGAGCTCCAGCACCATATACAGTAAGGTTTTCGTTGCGCGCTTGCCGCGCCTTCTTCGACTTTCCGATGGCCTAATTCCAAGCTGTGCTTAGCTGCAGGCCACCGTCTTTATTGAGGGTGGTGTCAGAAATATTTAACTCGATCGCTTCTTTTATAGCTGTCCGAAAAGAAACTAGTAGAAATAGACTATGTGTGCCTAGGTAACCCGCGCATTTGCGATAAATACTGTGTCCGGATGGCACAGTGGTTAATGCAACTGCTTAGTAACCAGGAGTCCCTGAGATCGAGTCCTGGTCCGGCACGTATTTTCACTCGTCGCCCCTGATTTCGCACAAAGTCCCTATGCAGAGCATATCAACAGTTCCATATAACATTTTCTCTGGCTTCCACCCGCGTCCAGTGGTTAAAAATCCACGAGCTTTCCCCACGAGTTCTCCTCGGCCATTCACAAGTGGTGACCGTCGAATGATTGTTGCTCCCGAATGTGTTTGTAATCTATCGAGATGTAACGGGGAGGGAGGAAGCGAGACGTCGAAGAAAATACTTGCCCGTCCTCCCGTGTATGCCTGCTAGTCGACCGGAGACGCAGTGTCTCCATTACTCGGTACGCTACCGGGAACTGCGAACGACCCCTTCGCATTCCGCGCCAGTGCTGGCTCGCTAAATTCGCAATCACAGCGGCCCTACAATAGCGGCCGCGGCAATAGACTAATCGATAGCGGAGCCCGAGTGTTGCTAATGCGCGCGGCTGTAATTTATACGGGTCGCAGTCTGCTAATGGAATAAGTTAGCCTCCTCGGGCAAAGCGGCCACGGCCATGGCCGCCGCCGGCTCACAATTAGCTAATTGCGACGTATGTGCTCCGCGCAGCGCCACAGAGGGAGCGCATGCGCCGCACCGCCCCCGCTAGCCGACAGCCGCTTCGGGTCTCCGCAGCGCGAAGATTAGCCGCTGTGATAAGCCGGCGACGCTGCCCGCATTAGCAACACCTGCCCGCCTCTCCCGTCTCTCTCTGCGGACCGCTGTGGCCGTTCCTCTGTCGTACTCAAAAACAAAGTTTATCGGAAATAACTTCAACCCTGCATCTCCTGAGCCAATCATAAACTTTTTAAAGTTTGTCTAGGGTGGAAAAAAATGGTTCAAATGGCTCTGAGCACTATGGGACTTAACTTCTGAGCTCATCAGCCCACTAGAACTTAAACTACTTAAACCTAACTAACCTAAGGACATCACACACATCCATGTCCGAGGCAGGAATCGAACCTGCGAACGTAGCAGTCACGCGGTTCCGGACTGATCGCCTAGAACCGCTCGGCCACCACGGCCCACTGAGGATCCCAGTACAATATATATTACTCTCCACTCATTTGGGTACAAAACCCATCATAAACTACTGGCCACTAAAATTGCTACACCACGGAGATGACATGCTACAGACGCGAAATTTAACCGACAGGAAGAAGATGCTGTGATATGCAAATGATTAGCTTTTCAGAGCATTCACACAAGGTTGGCGCCGGTGACGACACCTACATCGAGCTGACATGAGGAAATTTTCCAACCGATTTCTCATACACAAACAGCAGTTGACCGCCGTTGCCTGGTGAAACGTTGTTGTGATGCCTCGTGTAAGGAGGAGAAATGCGTACCATCACGTTTCCGACTTTCATAAAGGTCGGATTGTAGCCTATCACGATTGCGATTTATCGTATCGTGACATTGCTGCTCGCGTTGTTCGAGATCCAATGACTGTTAGCAGAATGTGGAATCGGTGGGTTCAGGAGGGTAATACGAAACGCTGTGCTGAATCCCAACGGCCTTTTACCACTAGCAGTCGAGATGACAGGCATCTTATCCGCATGGCTGTAACGCATCATGCAGCCACGTCTCGATCCCTGAGTCGACAGATGGGGGACGTTTGCAAGACAACAACCATCTGCACGAACAGTTCGACGACGTTTGCAGCAGCATGGAGTATTAGCTCGGAGACCATGGCTGCGGTTACTCTTGACGCTGCATCACAGACAGGAACGCCTGCGATGGCTTACTCAACGACGAACCTGGGTGCACGAATGTCAAAACATTTTTTCGGATGAATCCAGGTTCTGTTTACAGCATCGTGATGGTCGCATCCGTGTTTGGCGTCATCGAGGTGAACGCTAATTGGAAGCATGTATTTGTCATCGCCATACTGGCGTGTCAACCAGCGTCCTGGTATGGGGTGCCATTGGTTACACGTCTCGGTCACCTCTTGTTCGCATTGACGGCACTTTGAACAGTGGATGTTACATTTCAGATGTGTTACGACTCGTGGCTCTACCTTTCATTCGATCCCTACGAAAACCTACAATTTAGTAGGATAATGCACGACCGCATGTTGCAGGTCCTGTACGGGCCTTTCTGGATACAGAAAATGTTCGACTGCTGCCCTGGCCAGCACATTCTCCAGATCTCTCACCAATTGAAAATGTCTGGTCAGTGGTGGACTAGCAACTGGCTCGTCACAATACGCCAGTCACTACTCTTGATGAACTGTGTTGAAGCAGCATGCGCAGCTGCACCTGTACGCGCCATCCAAGCTCTGTTTGACTCAATGCCCAATGGTTATTACGGCCAGAGCTGGTTGTTCTGGGTACTGTTTTCTCAGGATATATACACTCAAACTGCGTGAAAATGTAATCACATTTCGGTTCTAGTGTAATGTATTTGTCCAATGAATACCCGTTTATCATTTGCATTCCTTGTTAGTGTAGTAATTTTAATGGCCAGTAGTGTAAAAGCTGGTTGGTTTTGTTGAGGATCCCAGTATAGTAAATTTTTCTCCACTCATTTGGCTACAAAACCCTCTTTTGCAACATAATTTTCGTTCAATAAGATGTTCTTACGCCACTTTACTGGGAGGAGCTCTATACCCGCGTGGTACCACTCCACTGTTCGGCGTCGGAATCAACGTCTTGCTGTGCCAATAACCTCTCAATCATCCATGTACTGCTTCCTGCGGAGTGCATACTTTATTGGCCCAAAGAGATGGATGTCGGAAGGTGAGGATACAGGTTGCAGAGTGGATGAGGCATACACTTCTGAGTATCGCAATTGATCGACGAGTGTGTCAGCGCTACCAACACAGCCGTCCAGCAGAGCAAAGAGGGATTTTATTGCGATCCGTCAATCATCTCAGATGAGAGTGTCTGCACGTTCTGACATTGCGGAAGACAAAGCTTTGTGCGGCTGCCTGGGAGGTCGGATAGATTTGCACGATTCCGGTGAGGACAGACGGCATGCCCAATGACACATCATGCTTTTGTTAACTGCCATGTCCGCATAGACATTCTCCAAGCGCCTGTAAATATCTGCGATTACCTGTTTTCCCGCCAACAGAAGCACATTGACAGCTCTCTGCGTGGAATGCACGTCCTTCCAGTCTCAATTCTGAATGCTATGTATAGCTCCACCAGTAATCAGAACTATATGAAACTGTAGGTGCTGAATCGGTAATATTCCATGATGTTCCACAACAAATTCCGCATTTTTCAATCAAAATTGGCCGAGAAAAAATGTGTTGCATTACTTATTGAACGCCTCTCATATTAATATTCTACCTTTAAAATAGTGACTGTGGACCGAAAATATGCATCTGACTCTGTAATTAGAAGTTCAGCTCACTGCAACAGTCAAATTCCTCCGTACCTGGCATGGGTCATAAATGACAAGACCATTCAGTCTTTTTTTTTTCTTTTTTTTTCTTTGCAGACGCTCTACCCACCTTTTTTTTTATTTTTTTTTTCGGGCAAGTGCTCTACCAACTTTTTTTTTTTTTTTTTTTTTTTTTTTTTTTAGGGTCAGGGGGCAGAGTGGGCAGGGGTCGTACTTGGAGGCCTGGCCACGGTGTCCCCGTCCCCTGACAGGATAAGGGAGAGGCAGCAGGAAGGAAACATTGATATTGTAATTTGTTTTAGTAACAATAATATTTTATTTATTCATTTAATTTTAATGTCCCAAAAGAAAAATCATATATAAAAAAGAAGGGAAATAAATATAGGGCCGAAGTGACATCCTCGTCACCTCACTGGGAGTAAATCCTATCCCTCGATCCAACGTAAACCTGGGACTCCCCACCGCTTCGGGGGGTTATGAAACATGCTGCCTAGAAAGTTCGCAAAATGCGTTTTATATTTAGAGTGGCGTCTGATGATTTCGTGTTGTTCTAGTAGATAATGCCAATAGTCCATGACCGATATCAACGTCCGCGAGAGCACGTAGTGTGATGCGTGTCCTCCAATCCATCGGATTGCCGATGTTTTGTGTGAGGGGAAAAAGACAGGGTCAGGGAAAAATAAAGCGTCCGTCGTGATCGTGGATTCGTCGGTGCGTCGGAGGAGGGCCATGATGCGTTGCGTCAGCCGCCAAACATCCTTTGCCTCACCGCACTGCAGAGAATGTTCGTCGGTGTCCTGCATGCCACATATAAGGCAGAGCGGGGAATCTACCATGCGAATGTCGTACAATCGTTGGCGGTTGACTGTCTTGCGGTTGATTAGTGTATACCATGACGATCGCGCTGCTGTGGTGAGGAGAGGTGTGTGGACAGCTCGCCAAATCTGTCGCCAGTTTCGTGTTGGGTATTTAAGTTCGACAACATTGCTGCCATGATGACGCCGCAAGTATCGATATATCTCACGGGTAGTGGGGATTCTGGTAGAAGGTATCTGTAACTGAACATAACTAAAATCAACAAAAAATCGCGCGACGTGAGAAAACGAGGGCGAGATGGTGCCTACTGCTACCGGTGGTTCAAAGGACGTGGGAAGAAGCACATCCAGGATGGCCGACGTGATGGCGTGTTGCCGCTGGTTCCAAGTTCGTAGCGTCGCTCGCAGGTATAGAGCTAGAGCCTTGTTCCGCACATCCGTGAGGTTAAGTCCTCCAGAGTGGTATGGGAGAGTTAAAGTCTCGTATTTGATCTTAAACAACATTCCTTGGCTGACATAGTATCCAAAGGCCGCCATTAATCTGTCAGCGAGACCATGTGGCATTGGCAGTACCTGTGCCAAGTGCGGCAGTCGCGAGGCCAGGTGAACGTTAGTGTAGTCCACCCTTTGGAGCAGGTCGTGCGTTCGGAGTGAATTGTTGCGTATGTGCAGTCGGACGTTCTGGAGGAGACGTCGATAGCTCGCCGCCGCTGATTGCCGTAGCGATCGGGTGAACAAGACACCTAAGCATCGCAAGATGTCCACCGTCGTAAACGGACTTCGCAGAGCGTCCAGCCCTCGACCGATGTGCATGATCTTGGTTTTATTCATGTTGACCCTGCTTCCCGCAGCTACCCCGTACGTAGTAAGAAGGGTAACCACCTGACTTACTTCGTTCTCCGACCGGACGAGTATCATCAAGTCGTCGGCATATGCACGACACGTGAAGGAGCTCGCACGGAGTCGGACGCCTGTTAGAGTCCGTCTAAGAGTCTGCATCAATGGTTCGAGCGCAATTGTAAACAGTATCATCGACAAGGGACATCCTTGCCTAACTGAGCTGCGAACAGGAATCGTTCCTACCTCCCTGCCATTGACTCTCACCGTCGAAGAAGCGCCGCGAAGGAGGCGCATGAGGACGGTAATAAAATCCTGTGGTATCGCCATGCGTCGCATGGTCGAGTCAAGGAAATCATGGTTGATCCTGTCAAAGGCACGATCAAAATCCACCGATACGAACGCCGCTCGCATACGACAAGCGTCCGTCAGGGAAATTACGTCACGGTATTCGCCGAGGATAGAATGTATGTTGCTCCGAACCCCTAGACAAGCCTGGTCTGGTGGTATTGTTTTGGATATTACAATCTTGAGCCTTGCCGCCAACATTCGCGCAAAGATCTTATAGTCAGTATTGAGCATCGTGAGCGGTCTAAATTGATGGGCGCTGTCACTCGCTGTCGATTTCGGTATTGGTATAAGCAGTCCCGCCATGAACTGCGACGGAACATCCGTGTCAGGGCTCAATAACTCGTTATACATCAATACCAACTGAGACATCATTAAATCCGCAAATGCGCGGTAAAATTCGAGTGTCAACCCATCTGGCCCAGGGGATTTATGCACCGCACCCTTCGCGAGTGCGCCCCGGATGTCATCTTCCGTTAGGGGTGCCAATAGCACCTCTGCATCCGGACCATCCACCTCCGTTTGCATCTGTCGCAAAATTTCTTCTTCTGTCCGATTGTCCGTCGGCGTCCCAGTGAAAAGGAGGCGGTAATGCTCCAGAAACTCAGCAGCAATGGCCTGTTGTGACGTCAAGGGCCGACCATCGTCATCATGGAGGACTGTGATTAGGGATCGGCGATTACGCGCATGTCCCTTGGACACATGATGCATGCCAATACGTTCTCCATCGACGTTATCCAAGCATCGAGCACGGATCGAAAGTCCCTCCAGTCGACGTCTCGTGATTGATAAAATGCAGGCCTGAATGCGATGGACTTCCGCTTGACGTTCGGGCGATGGGGCCCTGGAGGACAGGTCGCGGAGCACCATGTAGTAATAGTCAAGTGTATCTCGGAGCCATTTTGCTTTTTCCTTGCCATACGTTATGAGAGCTCTTCGTATCGCCGGTTTTGCGCACTGCAGCCACCACGAAAGAACCGTACGGTGCAGCGGCAGACGGCGAGTGCAAGTCTGCCATGTTTCTTCGATCCGCTGGCGACATTCGAGATCCACCAATAAGGAGGAATTAAGTTTCCAGGAACTACGACTCCGCCAGACCCGCTGCCGTGGGAGGGTTAACGTGCATAAATACGCAAGGTGATCCGTAAAAGCTGTGGGCCAACGTTCAGCAGCCAACACGTAATCTCTTAGTCCTTCAGAAACGTAAATCCGATCCAGCCTGCTCGCCGAGTGGCTAGTAAAATACGTGTAGCCCTCTCGCTGCCGATGGATCTTTTCCCACGTGTCCATAAGGGCCATGTCCCGGCAGATCGTGTTCAATGCGTGGCAGGAGCTGAAATTAGGAGTTTGATCCTTCGGTGTGAGTACACAGTTAAAATCCCCCCCTACCAAGATGTGGTCATACCTCCCATGGAATAGGGGGGCAATCTCCTCCGAGTAGAATCGTGCACGCGCCTGTCGATTGTCAGATCCGGAGGGTGCATAGATGTTGACGATACGAATGCCGTTCACGGTCATAGCCAAACCCCGAGCCGAAGGAAGGTAATCGAGATCACACATCGGAATCCCTTCCCGGACTAGTATCGCTGTGCCACGTCCTCCATCTGGAGTCGGCGCTAGATAAGTGTTGTAACCATGCACGTCGGGAAAAGCAGCAGTGAAGGTTTCCTGCATCAGCAAAATATCAACGTCTGTGGCGTAAATCATGTCCCGGAGAAGTTGCATCTTTGCAAGCGAACGTGCGGTGTTAATGTTCACTGTGCCCACCTTATATGCTTGGTTCGTTGTCGTTGTCATGCTCGTGTCATGTCATTGAGAACTCCAAGAGCTGTAGTCCACTATTCGTGCTCAGAGGGGTGCCCGCCAACGGGCTGCCCTCCTTTGTTGTCGTTCCGTGGTGTGCATCCTGTAGGTGAGTGGTCATCATTTGGGGGTGGCAATTCCTGTAGGTCTTCGACTGGTTCCGCCCAGTCGCAGTGGGCATCCATCCGAGAAACGTCCTCTGATGTAGTTCGACGTGGCTGCCGGGACATTGGTGTCCCTGACTCCTTCGTCGGCAGCGCTGGGTCAGTCGGTGTCAATGAAGAGGGACCATCTAAAAGGCAGGACATCCGGTCACCATCGGACGGAATCCTGTCAGCGTCCTCTGAAGACACGTGTTCTGTGTCAGACAGTTCTTCGGCTAGGATACCTTCCGTGTCCCCTAGGCTAGGGGGGGACGTGTCACCCGAACTATGGCGACGCTTCTTGCGACGCTTCGGCGATCGCTGTTTGCGTGCCCTGCCCTCTGTTGCCTCACTGTGTTCGTCGGTCGTTCGCTGGTCCGTTGCCGGCGCCACCGTCTGGACATCCACTTCCACGTCTCTTGCTACATGTGAGTTTTCGGAAGGTTCCTCCCTCAACTGTCGTGACATGGGTGCAGAGACATTCTCCGAGTCACCTCCATGCTCCCGTAACTCCGTCTGCTCTTGCATAAACACGTCCTTGTCACGCTCCGAACTTGGCAACACCTCCCGGCGGGCCACCGACACGTACGTCATGGGCAGTTGCGTGGGAACTTCTCGCTGTGACGCTTCTCCACGTGGCAGTTGCACGACGCGGCGTTGTATGCACTCCGAGCGGATATGTCCTTCTCCACCACAGCCAGAACAGGTGCGTGGCTGGCCATCGTAGATCACAATAGCTCGACATCCGCCAATGTATAAATAAGACGGGATATGTTTAGTAAGGACGATCCGCACCTGTCGCACGCCGTTTAGCACAGGATAGGTATTAAAACTAGCCCAGCGTTCAGGTGTATGACTAAGTACCGTTCCATATGGTCGCAGCGATTCAGTAACCATCGATTCTGGCACCTCAAACGGCAACTCAAAGATCCGAATGACCCTCACACCCAATCCTGAAGGAGCTACTGTTACATCGCTGATATGGCCATCAGAGTGTCGAAATTTAAAGCCTCTTTGAGCAGCGGAGAGAGTTCTTTCACACGCAGCGTCATCGGTCATCTTTACGTACATTGTACTGCTTACAATGGACAGGTGTATTCCAATTATGTCTGCAGCAGGTAAACGAACTTCTTCCCTCAAAAAACGCTCTATTTCGAAAGCTTTGGGTCTGGCAAATTCGTTGTCGAACGTAAATTGGAGCGTAGTCTTTCGAAAATTGTGTGCCATGGCGATCGAGTCAGACAACAACACGCGCGAGTACCGGCGGTGTAAACACTTCCTCGTTCACGCGCGCCCGCGGCCGGGACAGCAGGTCCGTGCCGCGCCACTGCCTAAAGCAGACTTCTTAAAGTATAAATGGATCTGTACGCTTCAGTCACTGGAATTGAAACATCACAAAAACTCATTGGAATTAAGTTCATTTTCTTGCATAACAACTATGAAAGAGATAGTAATGTTTACAAACAACAATTTCAGCTGTATTCTTGATAAAAATTGCGGTTAGCGAGCATTGTATGATTAAAGTGCTAGCCGGCTTTTAACAGATTAAATGTTCCAAAGAAACAGTGGCGCAATGATAATGCAGTCAGTCCAGAAATAACACCAAACATTGCCTGCCAGCGTATAATTTTCTTTTCGTGTCTTTGCACGGAAACAATGAAATGTAGTCTCAGTGCCGATTGGTGAATGTTCCAAACTTTCGCGCACTTCAGTCAACCTGGAGCTCAGAGATGGCTCACAGTTAGGAAGCCCTAGTCGATGTGGATATGAGACATATTATGACAATAGAATCACATACCATCATGCAATATCAGCTCATTTCACAACCAGTATTTTTCCATTACGGTTGTGGACACTTGGACTTACACTGTAAGAGAGAGCTTCACTTTGTACTGGCGTCGCAGGTCTAGCTGGGGCATTGACTGAGAGCTCATCTGTAAATCTCATTGCATCAATCACACCTGAATGAGCTAATCTTGGTGCCCGAATGATGACCATTGCGTGTAGAACCATGGCACCAATCAGGGTGGTGGACGTCATGTTTACCTTGCCACCCCCAGGAGAGACGCCAAGAACAAGAGTGTGGATTCTCTGTGCTCGCTTCTAAAGGCCCCGACACCTTGACCCCCGCTGGCTGCTGTGGGAATATTTTTCAGTCATGGGCACCATGTCAGAGATGCTTATCTAGCGATTGTAATGAGCCTCGAGTGTGATTGACGTTTTTTAGATTCTAAATTCATTAAAAAATTATGAGTTGAACTATCATCTCGGAGCCCCATAGAAGTTATTTGAAGACCTCTTTCTGCCAGCACTCATTGTGTCCCTACAGTTTCCGCTGTTGTTATGATATAGCAAATTTATTTTATTTTAATTGTGTGTTTGGATGCGCTGTCCTGTCCCCTCAGTCATCAGCCAACCTGTGCACCTTGGGCTAGTGATCGTAAGGCATAGTTTGCCACACCCAGAAGTAGAGGCGCCCAGAATGAACATGGGTGTGAATGGAATCACTCACATGCACATTTGAGGAACCGGCGTGCAACCTACAGGGAAGCCTCTATTTGAATATGGGGCAATCACAGTTGCACGGCAATTAGGCACATGGTGAAGGTTGAAAAAGTGCCTTAGGGAGAGAAGCTATGTGCACCACCTGTCTGTGAATAGTGTAAGCTTCCAAATATATTTGACTTCAGTACAACAGTCAAGCCATAGTCACAGTAAATTACAGAAAGTTTACATGACTAGTTTTGGTGAAGCTCAGCCTCCATTATCAAATGTAACAAGTATGAAATAGTCCTATTAAACATCACTAGTTTTGTTGAAGCTCAGCCTCCATTATCAAATATAACAAGTATGAAATAGTCCTATTAACTATGAGAATCTGAAATATAAGTAACAGCAAACCACAGTACCTTTATCACTGGAAACGATACTGTGAATTTATCATGGTAAATTAAACCCCATTAAGAAGTAATAGCAACGAAGCAACATCATTGCAATTGATCGCTGTGAAGCCATTATCTATACAGGACATTAAAATCTTAACGTCTAATATGTTGGATAAGAATCAGCGTTATCCTACTTACATAACAAACCTAACAAGTAAAGCATGAGAACACATCTTGATGAAGTTATTTGATTAGGTGTGTTCTGATACTTCAGTTAATGGTTCAACCTCTTAGTTGAGAAATGTACATTTCAGAATAACAGCAGAATTGATAACTTTAATAGAACAAGATATTCACTTGTCAGGTTCGTTATGTAAGTAGTTGGACAACACTAATCCTAATCCAGCATATACGACGTAAGGGTCTTAATGTTCTGTATAGCTAAGGCCTTCATAGCGATCAATTGCAATTATGTTGCTTATTTGCCATTACTGCAAAATGAGGTTTAATTTAACATGATAAATTCACAGTATCGTTTCCCATGAAAAAGATATTGTGACTAGATGTTACTTATATTTCAGATACTCATTATTAATAGCAGGCTTATATACATTTGGTATTGGTGACTGAACTACATCGAAATTAATCGTGCAAACTCTTTGTAATTTACTGCGACTATGGCTTGACTACTGCTTATGTATCATATTTTCTGGAGATGAGAACCAACCCAACATTTGCCAAAGTGAGAAAGGAAAACTGGTTGTCAACGACAATCTAGCCAGCATATTGGACCAATGTTTGTTAAATCGCCAACTAGCTAGCGCCCTACTCCTTGAGCTATAAGAGCTCCTCAGACGTTACTGAAGCCCAAAATGTGAAATATTTCAATGTCTAAGTCTTTAACTTGTTCTTGTTGGGGTTTTCAGTCTGAAGACGGCCTGCAGAGCATGTACAGTGTGTGCAAAGTAAACCAGGCACAATAAATATGGTTCAACCCCGCGTCCGGCCATCCTGATTTAGGTTTTCCATGATTTCCCTAAATCGCATCAGGTAAATTCCGGGATGGTTCCTTTGATAGGGCACAGCCGACTTCCTTCCCCATCCTTCCTGAATCCGATGAGACTGATGACCTAGCAGTTTAGTTCCCTTCCCCAAATCAATCCAACCACCCTGAGAGAGATAAAGTAACATAATATATTAACTACTAGGTGGGAACATGTTACCAGAGGTCTCCAAGATGTAAACAGAAAGCTGTATGTCACTTGGCGTGAGATGATGATGATATTTGGTTTGTGGAGCCCTCAACAGCACAGTTATCAGTGCCTGTACATAATCGCAATCTTTACACTGTCCGGTCTCGCCATGTTTCTGAATGATGATGAAGACAACACCCAGTCCACAGGTGGAGAAAACCCCTGACGTGGCCAGGAATCGAACCCAGGACACCCTAACCCAGAGGCAGTAACGCTAATCACTGGACCACGAGCTGTAGACACTTGGAATGAGATCAGCATGACTATAGCGACAAATCGGGCTGGCCCCAAACCATGAAGCAGTCGAAGGAACGAGAAAAGGATAGTACGTGTCAATCAGCAAGCAGTCACGGTGCACTGTGGTGGTTTTCTTGATTACAGCATGGTCTAGAGACATCTGGGCGACTTCACACAGGCAAGAATCATCAGGAGACTGGAAGAAGGACAAAGTGTGATGAGTTTAGCCCAGGAGTTTGGTTTTGCTCGCAGCATTGTTTCACATGCATGGAGAGTGATACGAGCCAGTCACTGCTGCTCAAAGGAGAGGCGGTGCTATATCATTGTCACCTAAAGCTCTCACTACATTTCCAACAGGAAAGAAGACACCCACTACAAACAGCAGTTGCAGTTGAAGCCACGTTGAACAAGACTGCAACACATGCAGTCTAACGCTCCATAGTGGCACAATGAGATAGGACGTGTCAATCAAGTGGTGGTGTTTTTACCTGACAACGATCACGATGTGTTTCGTTGACACCCGCACATTTTATGTTGGTCCCAAGAGCGTAGGGACATGACCAATGAGTAGCTGGGTCACTTGCTATTCTCAGATGAAAGCATATTTAGTCTGTGGTTCTGAACGTACCTTCATATGGCGAGACGTGGGAACACTGTCGAACATGATCGTTTTGGAGGCCCAGATGTTATGGTGTTACGAAGCATAATGTTGCGTGGGCAAGGGGCTGACCTCCAAATTTGTTAACGATATTGTGACTGGAATACATCCCCATGTGGGGTTTTGCAGGTTAAATCGGCTCTGACTGTATTTATGTAGATGACAATGTACGACCACATCGAACTGTGTAGGTGGAGGAGGTCTTGCAATGATATTCGTTGAATGACTTGGCCTGCCCATTACCCCAACTTAAATTCCATCGAGCACTTGTTATGTTTCAGGAGACGCACTGTTGACTGTCTGCATTCTCCAAAGACCATCCAGCAACAGTGAGCCGCGCTGGTAGAGCAACAGAATCTCCTAACTCACAAGGGAACCTCCCCATCGCACCCCCCTCAGATTTAGTTGTAAGTTGGCACAGTGGATAGGCTTTGAAAAACTGAACACAGATCAGTTGAGAAAACAGGAAGAAGTTGTGTGGAACTATGAAAAAATAAGCGTTCATGCGTAAGATAAGCAACATTAAGGGCAATGTGAGGCGAGGAGCGCCGTGGTCCCGTGGTTAGCGTGAACAGCTGCGGAACGAGGGTTCAAATCTCCCCTCGACTGAAAATTTTAACTTTTTATTTTCAGTTTATGTGAAAAACTCTTATGTTTTCATCACTTTTTTTTGAGTGATTATTACATCCACAAGAAAACCTAAATCGGGCAAGGTAGAAGAATATTTTCACCAATTCGCCAAGTGTACTAGTTAGGTGGGTCGACAACATATTCCTGTCATGTGACGCACATGCTGTCACCAGTGTCGTATACAAAATATCAGACGTGTTTTCCTGTGGAGGAATCGGTTGACCTATGACCTTGCGATCAAATGTTTTCGGTTCCCATTGGAGAGGCACGTCCTTTCGTCAACTAATCACACGGTTTTGCGGTGCGGTCGCAAAACACAGACACTAAACTTATTACAGTGAACAGAGACGTCAATGAACGAACGGACAGATCATAACTTTGCGAAAATAAAGAAAGCAAAATTTTCAGTCGAGGGCAGATTTGAACCAAGGACCTCTCGTTCCGCAGATGTTCACGCTAACCACGGGACCACGGCACTCCTCTCCTGACATTGCCCTTAATGTTGCCTATCTTACGTATGGACGACCCAGTTTGTATATTTTGCTTATTTTTTCATAGTTCCACACAACTTCTTCCTGTTTTCTCGATTGATCTGTGTTCAGTTTTTCAAGGCCTATCCACTGTGCCAACTTATAACTAAATCTGAGGGGGGTGCGATGGGGATGTTCCCTTGTCAGAAACTTCTTACGATCCCGATGGCCGGCATAGTAGCATATTGCAATGTGAGCATTGCCATCTGTGGTGACCACACAACCTATGAAGAACCATGTCCCGTCTTTTGTAATGCGAAGGGGACCATCATAAATCGCGGTGACTTTATTGTAATTACTATCTTTGAATAGAAGTGTCACTTCTGTTCATCTCATTACGTATTTATTTCAGTTAGGTTGTATACTATACTGTAACAGTTCCTTTTGGTGTGTGGTCCAAGTTTCATCGAGCTACTTTAATTGGCAGTGACACATCATGAGAAATTTACTATCGTCCTGAAGTTTGCAACAACAGTGTATTCCATGTCAGTAGTCGTTCTAAATGGATGCCACCATCTTGAGTCCTCTCAAAATAACGGCAGCCAAAATCTATTTACGTATGTTAGCTGCTTTTATGATGAACCCACTCTTATCTTGGAAATTTCCTTAATGATTTCTGTCACACAGGATTTTCAAGGAACTCGAAACGAAAGTAATGGCAAAATATACTAGTAGGGTTGCGTCGGCGCGGTTCCTTCTGTCCCTTGACGACAAACCTGCACCTACCCGTGAACATTGTCTCAGCATATCATGAGTAAGGAAGCCGAGCGAAACCTACGTGAACCAGGCTGCAATTTAAGTCACTAATCTACGTTTCGGGAGAAAGTTTTCACACTAAATGAAAGGCTGGAAATTTTGTCCTTAATTAATATATTCTGAAACAGGTGAACAAGTATCACTGCCAATCCCGTGCTAGTCTTAACACAGTCACTCACAATCCCTTTCGCTCTCGTTAACAAGTTTATGGTGTTGCATTTCCTGAAAACGCAATAGCTACAAAAATACGGATTGTTTTTGATTGAGAACGCTCGACAAATATAAAAGTCTGTCGGTACCTAATGCGCAGTTTTTAGCCACCGATCTGCTCAATACGCCACGCGGAATTTATGTCTTTTCTCGTCACAAAATTTAGTAAAAATTCCGAAAGTTCTACACACCCATCGGAATAATTATGCCGTCACTTTACAACTCTTTTGATGTATGAAACACTGCTAGATCCGGCAACTTATCATTTCCATCGGAACTACTACTACACACGTCCGAACTGTTTCATGGCTAGGCTCCGACTCCTCTCTAGAATACTGTAAGTCTTCTCTACCAGCAGAGAAAGGCGCCCGAAGAATATTGGTTTACCATTGGTCAGTTTACTCAACAGCCAATAGCAAACCAACATTCTTCCGCGTGAATCTGGGCTTTTCATCAATAACCAATCGCAAAGTAGTACACCTAGCGACTGCACTTTTTACCGACGTAATTATCTAATATGCTGAAGTTTTGTTTATGCATAAAGTTATTTACTATCGTTATTTATACCTGAATTAACTTTCCCTTTACCATGAACTTACTTTACAAATCTATTCTACTAAAGTTCTCTTTGTCCACATCCATACTTCTTCGAAATGTTCCCACACTAAATCCCACTACATAACTCGTTAAACAATTATCCTCATATTAAACTTAAACCACACTCACGCATCATAGTTACTGCTAAAACACATGTATATCATTTTACATACAGAAAACGTCATAATAGCACTTTATGAAAACACTAGAACAGTTCATGAAAAACATTCTATCACTTTAGTGCCCTCTAGTGGGCACGTGAGGCAATACTGACCTTACGACTTATCTTAGAAGAAAGATTACGGAAAGGCAAACCTATGTTTCTAGCATTTGTAGCCTTAGAGAATGTTGACTGGAATTCATTCAAATTCTAAAGGTGGCAGGGGTAAAATACAGGGAGCGAAAGGCTATTTACAATTTGTACAGAAACCAGATGGCAGTTATGAGAGTCGAGGGACATGAAAGGGAAGCAGTGGTTGGGAAGGGAGTGAGACAGGGTTGTAGTCTCTCCCCGATGTTATTCAATCTGTATATTGAGCAAGCAGTGAAGGAAACAAAAGAAAAATTCGGAGTAGGTATTACAATCCATGGAGAAGAAATAAAAACTTTGAGGTTCGCCGATGACATTGTAATTCTGTCAGAGACAGCAAAGGACTTGGAAGAGCAGTTGAACGGAATGGATAGTGTCTTGAAAGGAGGGTATAAGGTGAACATCAACAAAAGCAAAACGAGGATAATGGAATGTAGTCGAATTAAGTCTGGTGATGCTGAAGGAATTAGATTAGGAAATGAGACACTTAAAGTAGTAAAGGAATTTTGCTATTTGGCGAGCAAAATAACTGATGATGGTCGAAGGAGAGAGGATATAAACGTAGACTGGCAATGGCAAGGAAAGCATTTCTGAAGAAGAGAAATGTGTTAACATCGAGTATAGATTTGTCAGGAAGTCGTTTCTGATGGTATTTGTATGGAGTGTAGCCATGTATGAAAGTGAAACATGGACAATAAATAGAAGCTTTCGAAATGTGGTGCTACAGAAGAATGCTGAAGATTAGATGGGTAGATCACATAACTAATGAGGAGGTATTGAATAGAATTGGGGAGAAGAGGAGTTTGTGGCACAAATTGAGAAGAAGAAGGGACCGGTTGGTGGGACATGTTCTGAGGCATCAGGGGATCACAAATTTAGCATTGGAGGGCAAGAGACCAATAGATGAATACAGTAAGCAGATTCAGAGGGATGTAGCTTGCAGTAAGTACTGGGAGATGATGAAGCTTGCACAGGATAGAGTAGCATGGAGATACGCATCAAATCAGTCTCAGTACTGAAGACCACAACAACAACAACAACAACAACAGTGAGCACAATCGAAACTAAATCACAGTCCCCTATCCAATACTGTCCTCTATCGGCCGATACATAAACTACGTGCGCGTCCAGTCTCGCGTCACCGTCTGTCACTATCCAGCTCCTAGACATATCTCCCACTTAACCGCCTCCAAGGCAGGATTGGTATACGGCACTACGCCTCAGAGTGTTATGAAGCCGTACTCGACCTCTCTCTCTCTCTCTCTCTCTCTCGCTCTCGCTCTCTCCACCCTGTACGGGCGCCCACGCGCTCGTCTCCCTAGTAGGTGGTCCTGTGAAAGTTTGTTGTGTTAGAGCAGGGGTTTCCAAACTACAGCCCGCGGGCCGAAACCGGCCCGCGAGGGCCGGCAAACCGGGCCGCGTTAGCTGGCCGGACATTCCCGGTATCCCGCACGCCAAATATTTGAGGTGGTACCTTTACTGCCAACAGATGAGTTTCGAGGCCTCTCTCTTTAAAAATTCTACATTCACTGTCAACCTTTCGTTTTTTTCCATATTTGTACAGAACTTCACAAAAGATTGTAACCAGAAAATAAAATTGCGCTATTTACTACTAATAAAACTAGGGAGTAGTCTGCATAAGGAACTTTAATTATCAAATTAAATACTCCCAATTACACTGTAGTTCCACTAAAAAATACAGTGAAAAAATACTCAGTTGTGCTATACGTATTTCGATTTTCAGATTTTCCTTGTCTCTTCAAATTCAAACTTTGAATTGTCCAACACTTCGTCGTCTCACCTACTAGTACAGCGCATAAAACACTAAAAAAACTCGTGAGACACTCGCAACATAGACACAATCACGCAACAGTACTATCAAATATATGCTCTGGGTCTGCTACTCGCTACAAGACTACATAACTAAACTTATTGTTGCGCCGCTTGAAATAACGATGCGTTGACCTACTCTACCTCTGTTACGTCTTGCAGTAATAGTGTTTCTAACAATGATTTTGAGATTTCGTTAACTTTGCAGGACGCTTTCGTGAAGAATGTGCAGTGACATACTTTTTTGTCGGTGAAATTCGCCAGAACAAAATACGCCAGAATTTCGGTCAGGTACGTCCACCAATCAAAATTACGTAATTTAATAAAAATCGTAGTTCGTTTCAGTGCTAGCTATTCCCACAACCTTAGATTTTTGCTGTTTCATCTTTGCTTGAGCCTTACATTACGGTGATCATGGAGTGCTACGGTGCTTTAATCCCACTAGGTAGACCTTGGCCCTTATGACTTTGTGGAGGAGTCAGTGTGGCCCGTGGGCTAAAAAGTTTGGAGACCCTTGTGTTAGAGACCACCTTAACTGACCACTTACGTCTGGCTCAGAGTAAACTCTTAGTTGTTTTGATGTTAAATTAAAATTTACATCTACATTCTGAAGCAGACACACCCTTTTTCTCGTTTACAATAGTATCGACATTTGAAGCGTTGGCGATGCTGCTTCAGTCTGCAGCAGAAAAAAATGTGATTTTTACCGCTGCAGTTGTGTTTTTAGCCGCGTGTTGGCGCTTGGGACTAGAGACTGAACACAGCTTTATTGGAGAACTCCCGCCACCCCCGCGCCGTGTTTTCGCTGGCAGCGGCTGTATGTGAAAGCCGGAGGCCCACTGCCCGGCACGCCACGCCACGCGACGCCAGCCGACCAGCTCCCAATGTTGGCCGTGCCGTGTTTGACTTTCGCTGATGCATCAAGTTGTGGCGCTGATAGTTTCCCTGTGTGTACCCTCGCTGCTGTGCCGGCCATATTTCACCGTTTCCCAGTGTAATGTGTTCCCATCTGGTAAATTGCACTGCCTCGCCCGCCGCAGTATTTCTGATGACGCACTACCACCGCTGTCAATATGCGACTCACGAAGCGAAATGTACCGCGCTTATTCGTAATATGTGTGCTCTCGATGATGAACGTCCCGCTCCTTTTATTTACTTACATTTTCGCAGCATCATGTTGTCGGTCTGGTTTTCTCGTCATCTACTTCTTTTTATAATGGTGTCGACAATTCAAGCGTAATCGCGAAAGAATGAAAATAGCACGAGAGAAAAGGAGAGAAATTCCTTTCAGAAATCTTCAAAAGAACAGACACCATTTTGATCCACCATCTATTATGAATTAAGGTACAAACGAATTACACACATTGGTTGCAAGCCAATACACCACACACACACACACACACACACACACACACACACACACAAACACAGAGTAACCCATTTTAAATACCTAGAGGAAGTGCTCGAACCGACAGGAAAGGAGAAAATCAGGCGGAAAGCAGAACACCAGGTTAATGAAGATGAACAGAGCCTTGTACAAAACACAGAATTATGGATGGATGGATGGATGGAGTTGTATGGGTGCATGACGCCAAGGTCCTCAGCGCCCGCTCAGTAACAAATTGAGAGGGGTGTCAAGAAAAGACTCAGAACAGTAAAATAAAAGAGAACGTAAAACATAGGTAACAAGCTTGGAAAAATATGTGCCTACTCACACCGAAGCGTGGGACGAAGCGTGCCGCCAGCAGTAAGACATGGACAACACAGGAAGAAAGTGGTAGAGGGAGCTAAAACCATATAGCAGATGGCTGGCTGACCGCAAGGAAAAAAGGAAGGAGCCAGCCACTTTGCAATACATTAAAACCTCCAGCCAGAGGCCAGAGTCCAGACACATCACAAAACTTTAAAACCCTAGACAGACTCGTCTCATCATTAGCTAAAACACAGGGCAGATCCCCATTAACTTGTGCTTCTGCCCTTGCCTCACGGTATAAAATCTAGTCTGTTAAAATGTGGCGGACAGAGATGTGCAGACCGAGCGAGGTGGCGCAGTGGTAGCACAGTGGACTCGCATTCGGGAGGACGAAGGTTCAATCCCGCGTCCGGCCGTTCTGATTTAGGTTTTCCGTGATTTCCCTAAATCGCTCCAGGCAAATGCTGGGATGGTTCCTTTGAAAGGGCACGGCCGACTTCCTTCCCTATCCTTCCCTAATCCGATGAGACCGATGACCTCGCTGTTTGGTCTCTTCCCACAAACCACCAACCAACCAGAGATGTGCACACCACAAGCATCACAAAACGGGGGATCCTCCCGCCGTAATAGAAAGCTGTGTGTGAGAGGACAGTGCCCGATCCGAAGACGCGTGAGGGTCACTTCTTCCCGCCTGAGCAACCGGCAGGAGGAACGCCACGGCCGAGTTGTTGACTTCACCAACCGCAGTTTATTGGCCGTCACCGCGAGCCATTCTCCCTCCCATAACTCCTTGCACTTCTTGTGGAGTGCAGAGGTGACAGACTGCAAGAGAATAGGACACTGAACCACATCCTGCTCTCTGCAGGCCTCCTTGGCAGCCCGATCGGCATGTTCATTCCCCCTTATTCGTACAAGACCAGGCACCCAGCAGAAGGACACCTCCTTACCCCGCTGTTGGAGCAAGTGCAGTTGTTCATATATCAGCTGGACCATCTCCTCAGTTGGGTACAGATTCTGCTATGATTGTAAGGCACTAAGAGAATCGAAGCAGAGGAGAAATCGATTGCCCCGAACACGATTCATCCGCTCCAGTGCCTTCAGGATCGCGTGGAGCTCCGCTGCGAAAACGGTATATTCAACAGGGAGGCGAATCCGGGTAACATGGTCAGGGAACACTACAGGACAGCCAAGGAAATTCTCCTGTTTGGAGCCATCAGTGTAAACGACGGTAAAACCGTGATGAACATCTAAAATGTTAAAAAACAGAGAATGGAATGTAAAATCTGGTGTACACAGGGTATCTACAGCAAAAAATGTCTGTCCACCTTCATCAGAATCCGCTACTACAATAGTGTAATCAAACCTGAGGTGCTATACGCCTGCGAGACACTGACACTACACATCAAGGGCGACCTAGAGAAGATCCTCACAGAGGAAAGAAAAATTATCAGGAAAATTATTGGACCAAATCCCACAGTCGAAGGATGCAGGCTTCACTCCAGAGACACCACAGAGAAGTTGTCGAACCTCGAAGCGGACATCAGGAAAAAGCGACTAAAATTTTACGGCCACATCAGCAGACTCCCACAGACCAGAGTCACCAACAGATTACTCAGATACATACAAAGGCTCAAAACCACTACACGTTGGATGGCACAAGTCAAACTTGATCTGGAAAAAGCACAGGTAGATTAAGCGGACATCACAGACGAAAGCGTCTATAGGCACAAAACACATAAGTGACAAGTAATATCAGAGAAGACAGCACCTGAAGCCCAAAGACCAAAGTGGACCGAAGAAAGAAGGTGGGCCTCTAGCGAACGAATGAAAGAGTACTAGAAGAACAGGAAGAGCAAGTAGTCATAAATGCTTCGCGTGGTCTGATAAAGGCCTGTAACGTGTGTGATAATAATATATAAAAATATTAAGGCGAAAAGGTCAATGACCTTTCCAGTGTAGATGAACAACAGGCTCGAACTTTTACGTGAATCGGCGAAACGCCGCGGGCAAAGAGGATAATGCTAAAGGTCTACTACATTAGTAGTGTATGGATAACTTGGGAATCTGGGTCTTACGGAAGGTGTGCCAAGGAAGTCTGTGCATTTGGGACGACCGCGGTGTCCGGATGGCTTAGCGCTCCACCGACACTGTAGCTCAGGGTTAGCTGGCCTCTGCAATAATAATAATAATAATAATGATAATAAAACTGAGTTAGTGGATGAACAATGAACTTGAACAAGCATCATGGGACGGCCGCCCCGAACAAATGTTCAAATGTGTGTGAAGTTGTAAGGGACCAAACTGCTGACGTCATCTGTCCCTAGACTTACACGCTACTTAGACTAACTTATACTAGGAACAGCACATACACCCATGCCCAAGGGATGACTCGAACCTCCGGTGGGAGGGGCCGCGCAGTCCGTGACTTGGCGCCTCGAACCACGCGGCCATTCCGCGCGGCTCCGAACAAATGCAACGAACACTAACCAACAAGATGTGATAAAAAGAAAGTGGTCAGAGCATCTGCCTAGTTCGAATCCCACTCCAGCACAAATTTGCAAATTTCCTCATTGCTTTCAGTCTGTACTTGCATGCAGCAAATGTCTGTAATTCCTTTGCGTCTTAGATGAGAAATCACTGTAAATGTTAAATGACGTCAAGAATACCCTGCAAACCGGAACTGTCCTATCTGTAGAGACATTATGATGATAATGATGTCAGGGTGCTCAATAACATGGTTATCAGTTCATGATAAAAAACTTAGTGAGAATGAAAGTTTTCCTCGTAACCAACACACTTGGTATGGGATACCGAAAAAGGAGATGTTGAAAAAGCTGCATTTGGAAACGCTTGAACGCAGGCACAAGTCGTGAAAGAATGGTTACAAACTTTCACGAACCAGCTTGGAGTAAGGAAACTAGGAATATGCTCGGCTCTGTGCACTATGGGACTTAACATCTGAGGTCATCAGTCCCAAAAAAACTACTTAAACCTAACTACCCTAAGGACATCACACAAATCCATGCTAGAGGCAGGATTCGAACCTGCGACCGTAGCAGCAGCGCGATTCCGGACTGAAGCGCCTAGAACCGCTCGGCCAAAACTAGGAATATGCCAGGAGGTTATAACTAAAGTATAGCTACTCACAAAGGCCCAGTGTGGATTGTAATTATCGTATGGCTACGAAACTAGATACTCTCATGCATTGAAGGGAAAACGTTTTACTCTAGAAAAAAGTTAGTTCCATTTTGGCAACCTGGGGGAAATCTGGGGCTGTGAATGCAAGAAAGACGTACTGAAATATTTCTCTATGCAAAGGATGGGAAGGGTCAAACAAGTAAGAAAGGCGTAATATTTATTTTGTTATTAACCATCACTTATTCACCGGAGACGTCGAAGAGGTTCTGTACAGCGCCAGTTTTGCACCTGGAGGCCAAAATTGGAACAAATTTTTTTCCAACGTAACCGGATCCGCATGAACTCATTAGCATCTCTACAAAGTTTCTCTGTCACACGATAATTGCAACCCATACTGGACCTCCGTGGGTAAGTGCACTTTTGTTAAACCCACCCAATACTACAACTCCCTACGTCCGACCCCATACATGTAGTGATGACTGGATTACACTGATTACAGGGTGCAGAGGGGCATTGAAGCAATCGTTATTCTCTCGGTACACAGGCGAACGTAAGAAGAAGAAACTATGATAACTGGTACGATGCCTCAGAATTTTTATGTGAAAATTCTTAAAGCTTTTAAAATAATACAAACGTTATCAACATTCTACACCTTTATTCGTCTTGTCTACATATTTGCTAATCTTGCCGCTAGAAGGCTCCAAATCGTGTAACGTGGAGATGTATAACGTAACTATGCCAGTACGTGAGAAACATCGTCTCTATAATCGAGTATCGAATTCCACACTTGGAGCTCCGTCTCCTTCGACATGACGATGTCAGACTGCCCACCAGTGTTGCGACATCTGCCACACCTCGACGCCTTAGGTTCACCGTCGTCGATCATCTTTCATACAGTGCCGACTTTGCCCCATCAGATTTTCACCTGTTTCCAAAACTTAGAGAATACTTCCGAGAGCTTCACTTTGTTAGCGTCGAAGCGATGCAAACAAAGTGAAATATTCTACAGTGACGATCAAGATACTGGTCTCTCCTTAAGCGAATGTGTTTGTCGCCAGGACTACTATTTTGGGATGTAAATATGTAGGCATGAAGAATGAAGATGTAGAATGTTAATAAAGTTTGTTTTACTTAAAAGTCTTAAGAGTTTTCGCTTGAAAAATTGAACTAATAGTAGAAGTAGGAGATCAGTGTTTAACATCTCGTCGACAACAAGGTCATTAACGACGGACCACAATCTCGGCTTAGGGAAGAACTAAGAAGGAAAGCGGCAGTGTCCTTTTGAGGGAACCATGGTGGCATTTTTGTCAAGAAATTTAGGGAAATCATGAAAAACCTACATCATTATGAAAGGGTACAGTACCGCCCGACATTGAAAATAGGTACAACATACTTCATTATTTTTGTCAGAACAACATATTTTCTTTGTAAAGCTAACTCAATTTCAATTAATACAGCGAAGCCGGATACCAGTGTGGGAAAGAATGACAATTTATTTATTTAATTGATCACATGTGCACTCCCACAAAGTAAATCCCTACATCCAATTTGGTGAGATCTGTGAAATGAATGAATGTATGGTCGTCTGCTAACCGCAGATAGTGAATGTGAATATATGATCATCTTTGAGTCGATCCTTTGGCCACCTTTGGTGGGACCAAAGAGATGAAATTTACCAGAGCTTTGAGCGCCTGAAATGTGGCTGACCAATACGATAGCAAGGTGCTTCCCCACCTCGACAGAGATGGGAGAGAACCTCAGGAACGGCCATGTTTCAGCACTCTGCCGCTGGATCTTGTGCTGTTAAGACCTGTTTTAGTTGTGCTCCGTAATGACGAAAGAGTGGAGACATGGTATGCATGTGGAATATTTAAGAGTAGTTTGAAATAATAATTTCTCTATTTCAGGAACTTTTGTGGGGAGAATTAAATGTCAGGCAGGTAATATTAAAGGGATTGTAGTAATCTTCGGAAGTGACCAACGGTCACAATGAAACCACGTGTAGCAATAAGTTGAAATACTTCCGTGTGCTTAAGTTAAGCTGAATTACTAGCGTGTGTACAATGAGTCGAAATATTTAAGAAATAGCATGTGTACCATAAGTTGAAATATTTAAGAAATAGCATGTGTACCATATGTTGAAATATTTAAGAAATGGCGTGTGCAGGACTTGAAATTAGAGACGAGTACTTCCACGTGGTGAGTACTGTGTGAGTCTCAACCTGTGTATGAGACAAAGGATAAAGAGAAGTACTCGTCCATGGTATCAGTTGAGGACTCGCGTGTGTGATGTTCTTAATGTTAAATTGTGTGATATGATTCCGTGTGACGCTGGATTTAAACTCTGAGAGAGAATCAAGGTGAGTCGGCCGTCTATCCAGCAACGACACTTGGCTTGCATTGCACAGGAAGACGTGCATATATCTTCAGAGTTCACAGTAGGAAAGTAGAATTACAAAGTGGGGCAGTGTCGTGTGAAACTGGGATAAATATTAATTGAAGTGGGAAAGCTGAAAGTGATAGTGTTGTGACTATTTAGTGTTTTATATTTCTTATTGCAGTGTGATGTATGTCATGTAATTTGGGTATGTGTGGTTTGCATGGGAGAGTAGCAAGGTAGTTTCAAAAGATTAGTGGGTTACGCTTGTTCCTTCGGTACCGCTCGGTCTGGAGGAAAGTTTCGTGATGACGATTGTGAGAGTCGAAGCGTGAGATATAATAAAAGATCCACCATCGTATCCAGAAAGTGCACTGTAGCGTTAAAAATAATTACGAGACCATAATATAGAGATTCACCATTGTAAAGCCATGCCCACTGGGCGGAATGTCTCATATGTTATTGTTGTAGGTTGTAGAATTTGTGTGTTTAGGTTATAGAAATTATTGCAATAAATAAGATAGTGAAAAGAAAAAGATTGGTAGACTATTCCTTCGAACTGTGTGTTGTCATAATGTTCCGAATTTATAATGTGTGCGCCATTCATATTCAGTGCGGTGGCCACGTGCTGACAAAAGCCGTTAAGTAAAAGACAAAAAGAAAATGTGGTATTGCCAGTGCGTAGTGTACAGTCAGAGTTCTGTAGATTATTGATAGTCAGATGCGTGTTTCCGTTGCGTATTAATCATATAGGAGGATAACTTGTAACTTAAATTGTGAGTACGAGAGTTCATGTTACTCGATAAATTAAGAACGAACCCACTCGCTTGGCAGACCACTCATCTTGCAGGCCTGACTGCTTGATGCCACAGTATGAGCAAGGCATGTGGGTGCCTCTCAATTATAACCGGACAAGGGTTTGAACTGCCGTCCTCCTGAATGCGAGGCCATTCTGCTAACCATTGCGTTATCCCATTCGGTTTCAAAAATTGGGAGGTATTACTTTGCATAACTTTTCAGCACGCCCTACTGTAATGCACTTCACATTGGTTTTCAGAGTGTAGACGTAGATGTACAAGACGAATACATACGCTTTCTGATCAGATGTATCCGGACCCATGGCTGATAATGACTTACAAGTTCATGACTCTCTGGACTGACGCTGGAATTCAATATGGTGTTAGCCCACCCTTAGCCTTGATGACAGCTTTCACTCTTGCAGCCATACATTGGATCAGGTGTTGGAAGGTTTCTTGGGGAATGGCAGTCCATTCTTCACGGAGTGCTGCTCTGAGGAGAGATATCGATGTCGGTCGGTGAGGCCTGACACGAATTCGGCGTTCCAAAACATCCCAAAGGTGTTCTATAGGATTCAGGTCAGGACTATGTGCAATCCAGTCCATTACGGGGATGTTATTGCCGTGTAACCACTACGCCACAGGCTGTGCGTTATGAACAGGTGCTCGATATTGGTGAAAGATGCAGTCGTCATCCCCGGATTGCTCTTCAACAGTGCGAAGCAAGAAGGTGCTTAAAACATCAATGTAGGCCTATGCTGTGATAGTGTCACGCAAAACAACAAGGGGTGCAAGCCCCCTCCTAGAAAATCGCGACCATGCCATAACACCACCGCCTCCGAATTTTACTGTTGGCACTACGCACGCTGGTAGATGACGTTCACCAGGCATTCGCCATACCCACACCCTGTCATCGGATCGCCACAATGTGTACCGTGATTCGTCACTCCGCACAACGTTTTTCCACTGTTCAGTCGTCCAGGAATTACGTTCCTTACACTAAGGGTGGCGTCGCTTGGCATTTACCTGCGTGATGTGTGGCTTATGAGCAGCCGCTCGACCGTGAAATACAAGTTTTCTCACCTCCCGCCTAACTGTCATAGTACTTGCAGTGGATCCTGACGCAGTCCGGAATTGCTGTGTGATGGTCTGGATAGATGTCTGCCTGTTACACATTACGACCCTCTTCAACGTCGGCGGTCTCAGTTACTCAACAGACGAGATCGGGCTGTACGCTTTTGTCCTGTCCGTGTCCCTTAGCGTTTACACTTCACTATCACATCGGAAACAGCGAGCCTAGGGATGTTTCGGAGTGTGGAAATCTCGCGTTCAGACGTATGACACAAGTGACACCCAATCACCTGACGACGTTCGAAGACCGTGAGTTCCGCGGAGCGCCCCATTCTGCTTTCTCACGATGTCTAATGACTGCTGAGGTCGTTGATATGGAGCACCTGGCAGTAGGTGGCAGCACAATGCACCTATGAAAAACGTATTTTTTTGGGGGTGTCCGAATACTTTTGATCACATCGTGTACGAAGCGACTTCAAAAAGTAAATGATACGTCTCCCCCCTCCCCCTCACACACACACACACACACACACACACACACACACACACACACAAGACCACATTGCAGAACAAGAGTGGCGCATTGTCAAACGAGAGAACGTGTTATGGGTTTCCTGCAGATACGGATGACTGGTGCATCACAGTATGAGATTTTAACGACGCGGAAGCTGGAAACATACTCCACACTTGAAGTTCACAAAGCAGTACTATTCCTGTGGGCGAAACGTCTAAATTGCACACGAATTCACCGTGAAGTTCTGGCGGTGTATGGAGCAAATGCAAATTCGCCTCCAGGGATGGTGAAATACTGTCAACAATCATTCGGCTAGACATGGGTCGTACTGATAGGGAAATCAGGCCATCGCTATCAACTTCACAGAGAGAACTGACAGCATAAAGATACGTCACATACATCCTGCGTCCTCTTGTGTTACCTTTCATGCGGCGGTATCGTGGTGCCGTTTTTCAACAGGGCAATGAATGCTTGACCATCATGGCATGTATTCCTACGGACAGTCTGAGTGATGTTCAGGTACTACCGCGGCCGGTGAGATTCCCTGATCTATCCCATATAGACGATGTGAGCGACCAACTCGGACTCCAGCTTTGCCCAGTTTCCAGGCCGGCCGCGGTGGCCGAGCAGTTTTAGGGGCTTCAGTCCGGAACCGCGCGACTGCTACGGTCGCAGGCTCGAATCCTGCCTCGGGCATGGATGTGTGTGATGTACTTAGGTCAGTTAGGTTTAAGTAGTTCTAAGTTCTAGGGGCCTGATGACCTCAAATGTTAAGTCCCATAGTGCTCAGAGCCGTTTGTACCGGTTGCCAGTATCCAGGTTATTAAGGACCAGTTCCAACAATTGAGGACCAGCTTACCTTAGGAGAGGATACAGCGCCTTTTGACACCCTCCCCAAGCGAATCAGTGCATGCATGCAAATCAGAGAAGGAGCAGCCTCATATTGGTAAGAGGGCGCATATTGCCAAATTTTTTGGGAATTTGACTCGATTTTCTAGTCACTGAAAGACCATCACACATCCTCTCAAGCCCTTAAGCTCTATTTCATTTTCTCCTCCACTTCTTGGTGCTTCATATTCTTTTTTTCCCCCTCTCAGGCCTTTTAAATGTAAGGTATTGCGATAAATAGTCGGAGCGATGCATTTCTGTTAGACTGGAAGTGCATCACTCGAAACAATGAAACAGATTGGAGTAGCCTCCCAGACCGACCTGGAGTGGATCATCGACGCTTTGTTCACCTTTTGTCACCTCTGACGTATGAATGTGAAGAAGCAACTGTTGACGAGAATTCGCGCGACAGGGAAGCGGTAGGGATTTGGGTGTTCATTGCGACATATTGTAGAACAGAATTGTGTATGCCATTCTAAAACTTTTTCATGACTTCAGTTACATTAACCTTATAACTGTGTCTCACTAGATACCATTCGATCGATGTAAGTATTTTAGATAATCTCATCTCTTCGGTGTACTGATACTTCCGGAATAGTACTGGTTAGTTTGTCTCAGTAATAGGACTATTAATTCTGGTATTGTATATGAAACTGCTACTGAAAAACGTTTTATTTCACTACACGCAATTCATTTTTGTTTAGCTAAAACATCGCAGTGGTAGAATTTTTCTTGTCAGTTTCAGGGAATGTGGTGTCGGTATACATGTTTGTCTTTGTAAGTGACACTGTGCACTAAAAAAAAAAAAAAGATAAGTGACCATAGATAGCGAAGACACAACAAAACACGTAGTAAGGTCTACTGGTAAGGCAATACTTTTCGCATTGCCAATTGACTGGTCAGACATAAGAAAGGGCTGTAAGCTCCTAATCTAGCCAGGATAAATAGGTAAATAATAATAACATGGAGCAGGGGCAGCCGCGGTGTGGACGGGAGTAAGGAGAAAAACTTTTTCTCCACTTACGACTTCACATCTCGCAAAAATTATTCTTAAATGTCTACTGTATCACAGAAACCGGTATCGATTGGAATCATCTTCTCAGATTGTGTCTAAGAAAAAAAAGTTTCATAGACAGAAGACGACAAGGAATTTTGAAACAGTAACACAACAAAATGGACTTGTAACACGAAACCTACGCAGTGTAAGATAAAGACTTCTGTCATACAGGAAAAATACTGTTTTGTTATATAGTACTATTTTTTCCCAAAAGAAACGTATTCTTTTCCGTACACTCAAAAGACTACGTCACTGTCCAGTAGAAATGAAGCAAGAATAGAGCTTATTCGACAGATGTTTATTAGACATCGCGAGCTGCTAAATATCCTGTCTCGCCATCGCAGCCTGGTGGTGAATAGGTGCCATTAGGAGCGACATGCATCAAGAGGACGGGGCAAAGCATGCCGCAGCAGCGGAACAGATTCTGCAGCGGGACAAGTTCGGAAATTGCGGACGTGCCGGAGGCGTGAGGCGGCGGTGCGGGGCCACAGAGCGGGTCTGTGCCCGGGCGCAGCGACTGGTGGGGAGGCGGGGGGCGGCGCGGGACCGCAAGTTGTCGCGCCGAGCGCAGGGCCGGCCCAGGCGGCGTGGCGAGTTTATCCCAAGTTCTGCCTCCCCAGGGGCAAACACGCGGCCGCCGGAACCACCGCAGGCCCGCCTCCGCCTCGCAACTGGCCGCCGCCCCCCGCTGTCGCAAAGCGCCTCTTACTTTTGCTCGACTGCCGCTGCAAATAAAAACTCCCCCCACACTTCTCGCCTGCGGCTGAGGTTCTACGGGCGTGTCACTTTCCTCCAAGCTCTACTTTGTTACTGAATCTATAACCCCATAACATGTACAGTCGCCACACTCACTGCTGTGAAACAAGTTTTCGTCTGCTAGCTGATGATACAGTATGGCCTCTAGCAGCAAGAAAGCTATTCGTCACCTACTTCATCTGTGACGTACAGTTAATGTCTTTATAATTGTTTTCTACCTAATTTACGAGATATTAATTATGTTTTTGCTTCGGGAACGTTAGAAAAATAGATCTGAATAACAGGACTCACGAATGAAATGACATAAGCTAGATTATCTTCTTGAAGAAGTACTCTCGAAACTGCGTATAAATGCTACTTATTCTACTGAAAACAAGAGAATTTAAATACTGTATTTCATCCACAAGAAGCATATATTTCTGTTGCTGACTGTCCTCATGACCGGCATATTCTTCGACACGCAACAATTTTGGGTCAGTCTAAGTATTTGCTCATGACGCGGGAACGAGCGCCTGATCCCCAGCACGAATTCGCCCGGCGGATTTGTGTCGAGGTCCGGTAAACCGTCCAGTCTGCGGATGGTTTTTAGGCGGTTTCCCATCTGCCTCGGCGAATGCGGACTGGTTCCCCTTATTCCGCCTCAGCTACACTACGTCGGCGATTGCTGCGCAAACAAGTACACCACCATTACTCTACTACGCAAACATAGGGATTACACTCGTCTGGTGTGAGACGTTCCCTGGGGGGGTCCAAAGGCGGCCGAACCGCACAATAACCCTGGGTTCGGTGTGGGGTGGCGAAGGGGGGGAATTGGACTGCGGTAGTCGTCGTGGGGTTGTGGACCACTGCGGCTGCGGCGTGGACGGAGCCTCTCCGTCGTTTCTAGGTCCCCGGTCAACATTCAGTGCATACAATACAATACAATGTGGTGCAATTACTTCTTAGGAAGAAGATAACTGTTGAAAAAGTGTGACGTTTGCGGCTGTGGCATAGTACGAATAGTGAAATTGATTTATTCTGAGGTGGAAAACATTTTTCTCGTTGTTGTAGTTGTTTTATTTTGACATCTTTTTGGTAGTTTTCTTTTCCGCTACAATTATGATGGATTATCTGGTATGTTATATAATGTGTGGACTGCATTCTGTGTCAGTTTCGTATGTTAGTCGTAGATAATGTGGTTTGTTTCGAAGTGTGGACAACTTGACGTTATTTTCTGTAGATGTACGACGCCCTTCAGCGTATCTTCTGCAATTTCCTTTTCTTAAAATAATGTTATTTTCTGTAAATGTCTGTAGGTCACAAGGAAATCATAACTAAAATCTTGTAATATGTTTCTTCACAACTCTTTTCGTTCTTAGGACATCTATAGAATTGCAAATTTTGTGTCTTTCGCTACGTACGTTCCCTTTCCTATAACCCACGTTACAAATCGGTGTAAGTGACACTATTCACTTTCATCGGATATCGTATTCAATAGTGTCCGCTTGGTGTCTTGCTGTCCCACTGCATAACAAATTTGGAAATTTGTGGTATGATCTTATGGGACCAAAGGTCATCCGTCCCTAAGCTTACACTCTACTTAATCTAACTTAAGCTAACTTACACTAAGGACAACACACACACCCATGCCCGAGGGAGGACTCGAACCTCCGACGGAGAGAGCCGCGCGGACCGTGACAAGACTCCCTAGACCGCGCGGCTACCCGAGCGGCACTGCATAAAAAAAAATAACAAAAAAAAATGAGCATGAGCTTAGCGATTGTACGTGTTAGACACAGCAATATGCAATACGCAAGGTCGTAGAGCAGATTACGAGCTTTAACATAATAGCATTCTTCAAAGAAGATAATTTCTATCAGAGAAGCACCACAGGCTGTCAAACATATACACAGAGGCGACAAATACAAGCTGTTAACAAGATCATATCAGGGCCCAGCTGCAGCGTCAGCGCTGCTTGTATGTTCCTCGTGCGCCAGAGGGCGAGTGCTAGTCGGTGACCGCAGTACACCGCCACGGCTTGGCGAGAAATGGCATGCTGTTATAACGAGTTGCGTCCAAGAGTATGCAACTGTAGTGGCGACATAGCCAGCGTCGGATCGCCATGGGCAGCAGCTGACAAGTCTTTGGCGCTACGCATTCGGTTATCGTTTCCTTATTTTTGTATAGTTATTGATGCCCCTTTTGTAATGCTGATAAGTTACACAGTAGCGAAGATGAACAAGTGCTCGCAGACTGAAGGTATACGTTTTAGAGCCCATGTTTACTGCACATTTTTGCCTTACCTTGGACCATAACACCACCTCTCAAAGTTTAGAATACTTTCTTTTAACATATTATATAATAAGTTTTTATTATATTAAAGAACTGGTTTGTATATGTGCTATCACAACTCACTAGCATAACATACAGGTAAGTGCAGTTTAGGGAAATGCATAATTTAGTTTGAAAATTTGGGATTTACGTTTCTTTTAAGAACTGTAATACTAACGAACTCTCACATCTTTAACATCGTCGTAAATTACGCGATATGAAATGCAAGTGTGCATTCTTCATTGTTAGTAGATGGCTTTTTTCCCAGTGGCTTCCACCTGCGTTCGGTAGTGTTTTTTATAAGTGGAGGATCTTTCTTTCCTTGTTTTGCCTTGCTTAACACATTCTACTTGCTAACTTATATGCCGTGTAGGATTTGCTATTGGCACAAGATACGGTTAGTACAGAATAATATTGCAGCTGAAGAGTGCCCTCTGTTCAACGTAAGTTTTAACTTTCTACACTCCTAGCCATTTTCGGAATTCTTACCCCGCCCCTCCCCTCTCTTCGGAAACGGGCTTGAATTTTTATATGTTATGTTGCCATAATTATTGCCGGCCGCGGTGACCGTGCGGTTCTAGGCGCTGCAGTCCGGAACCACGGGACTGCTACGGCCGCAAGTTCGAATCCTGCCTCGGGCATGGGTGTGTGTGATGTCCTTAGGTTAGTTAGGTTTAAGTAGTTCTATGTTCTAGGGGACTGACGACCTAAGATGTTGAGTCCCATAGTGCTCAGAGCCATTTAAACCATTTTTTGAGCCATAATTATTTCGTTAAATCATTGGCAGCACATAAATCTTCTACCATGTTGTACTGAATTATTTTTCTCCCTCCTAAGCTTGCCAGACTGCCGAGGTTCGCGTACTTGTGTGTTGTAAATGGGTAGTGATTATTCAAATGCAAGGCATCGATTCCTCCTGTCGGCCTCGAAACAGATTGTACCCTTGAAAGGTAGAAAGCTAGCGTTCAGATTCCACTCGGTGCAAAAATCCCTCTGGTCACGTCATAGAACTCGCTATGCGGTGGATAGCTTTCAGAGAAAGGAAACGCGTGAGAAGATAGCAGCCGTATCGACCAACATAGCAGGGTAGCAACGCTGGAAACACGTCTGCCGCTTCACCCGTCCTCTGCCGTCCCCCCCCCCCCCCCCCCGCCCTCTTCCCCCTCTACCAACCAAGACTAATGTGATTGGTTTCGTGCTATGAGAACGCTTCCGCTTTGCGCATTCGCACTGACGTAGAGCTAAAAGCACCTGTCGCCTGCGCGTCGCTTTCCTCGTATTTGCTCCATGTCGGTGTGAGTTTTTTCTGTACGTGGTTCCGCTCGCGCTCGATGCAGTCACCCTCTTAAAAGAGCACACTGACTGCCATGGTGCGCTAGATGCTGCAGAACTCGTATTAGTGCAGTAGGATTGGTCAGCGTGGCGATGGCAGAAATGATTTATAGTCTTTGGACATGCCCACGAGCACACTGGCACTGAAGTTGCCCGATTTGGTGGTGTGTCTACATCTACATGGAAACTCTGGAAATCACATTTAAGTGCCTGGCGGAGGGTTCATCGAATAACCTTCACAAATCTCTATTATTCCACAAATTCATCTATTATTCTTGTATGAACTCGGACTGTTTATAGATCTTATAATTAAATTTTCCTCGACACGTTTGAGTGTCATCTTTGTCTATGATAGGGAAGGAAGCTGAAGAAATGAACCAAAATTTTTGCCGCTGCCAGAAATCGAACCTAGGTCTCCTTGTTTTTTAGGCAAGAATGCTAGCCATCACACCGCTGCAGCACTACAGCTATTCCTGCAATAGTTACGATTTAAAAAGGGGAAAATAAGCTGAAGATATGTAGTTTGCGCTGGGGAGGGCTTTTGACTTGGGCAGTCCATGCAGCATAATTAGCTATAGTGCTACAGTGTTATAAAGGCCAGTATTCTTGCCTAGTAAGCAAGTAGTGTTGCGAGATGGCATTCAACTTTTTTTAAAGAATGAAACTGATTATTTTAATTCCAATTAATTACACTATGCTCACCAGTATGAAAGAACGTACTGGAAATATTTTCCTCTTCTTCAACACATTTTCTTTTAATTTCGAACACCTTTACCGACGTTTGATGTGTAATCGAATGCAGATAATCAGTTATCGCTGTTTTCAGTTCATCTGTTGTCTTTAGCTTATCTTGATACACAAAAGTTTTAGCCGCACGTCAATGGACATAGTCGGACGGAGACAGATCTGCTGAGCGTGGGGCCTAGAGACATTTCGTACTTACTCTGTCTCCAAAGATTACATTAAGAGTGTGCCGAATGAGCAGTAGCGTTGTCTTGCTGGAAAAATGAATGATTGGTCTCATTTTCATTCAGCAGGGCAACAAATGAGTGAATTATCTGTGAACAATAGAAATAAAAACTGACGGTGGTATCGAAAAATATGGACCCTATAATTAGCGCTCGCGTTATGGCAACCCGCACTCCGAGCTTCTCTGCGTGCAGAGGAGTTTCTCTTAAGGCATATGCATTTTCTGAAGACCAAATTCGTGAATTTTGGAAACTAATGAAGCCCTATAGGTGAAAACGTCCTCCCCGATAGCTGAGTGGTCAGAGTGACGGATTGCCATTCTACGGGCCCGGTTTCGATTCCCGGCTGGGTCGGGGATTTTCTCCACTCAGCGACTGGGTGTTGTGCTGTCTTCACTATCATTTCATCCCCATCCGGCGCTCATGTCGCCCAGTGTGGTGTCGAATGTAATAAGACCTGCACCAAGGCGGCCGGACCTGTCCCGCAAGGGGCCTCCCGGCCAATGACGCCAAACGTTCATTTCCGTAGGTGAAACCAAGCCTCGTCAATGAAAAACTGCATGTCGGTTAACAAATCCATTCATTATACTTCACATGGTCCGTACAATGTAATTTCTGCACAGCAGTAATTTTATACGGATACATCCCTAATTCTTTGATTACGGCGTTGTGTGCTGTTATACGACGGACATTCAAATTGTGGGACTACCAATTTGTGGTGCATCATAAACTGAACCTGTTGTGTGTAATTTGCGAATTAAATCACGTACAGTGTCACGACGTGGACACCTCAAAACAGGAAAATGCAGTCTAAATTTCCGGCTCACATGGTGCGTAAAGTTTCATTCTGCACGGAGAAGTTCCTCTTCTAAAAATGCTCTACCTGTAATAGTAAGCATTCTTGCTACAGTCAGGTTACACAATAACTAGGCAACAACACAACTAACAGCTGCAACGCCCACACAACACTATTACCTCCACCCTACCACTGCAGGCCCACGGAGCAGCTGCAAGTGAGACTTGGATGTGCTGCCAACCTTACGCACCCCACAAGGGGAGATACGCGAGGCAAGCTGCTGACGGGAGACTTCGCGGAAGCATGGTATTTAGTTCTGGGGGTATTATTCGGACCCACTCGTTTGTGTTATGGTGAACGTGAATCAATATGTTTATTTTAAAGTTCTTGATTACCAGGTGTTGCCCTTCCTTCCATATCTTCATGATGAATGTGCAGCGCACAGTCCTGTCTGCCGAGATCAAAACAGTCGCCTTCACAGGACTGTCCACGTATGGTATATCCCATGTTGCACGAACATTCAATCTCTCTCTGACGCCTCGACGGGCTCTCTAAGGCACCCTATCCTTATTGTATACAAGATGTCTGGATCTATTCGAAACAGCAGGCGAAACGAGCAATCAACATGACCGAAATTTTTTGGAGTTACGCGATGTAATCGTCAAACAGCTACTTGAAGTGGATATTTGGCGGATAACGAAAATTGAGGACTCTGTTGGTTAGCTAATTTATTATTAAGGCTAGAGGCACCAGGAAGATACATTTTGGTGGTGTCTGGTGAGCTTACATACTCTGCAACGGACGAGACGTAGCCAAGGACAGACAGTCTCCTTAATAAGAGCGCTGCACTTCCCAGGATTCTCACACTAAATCGTGGTATTCTTATCAAATCAGTAATATAATCTGAGGATGAAATAAAGTTGTTGGACATAAATTTGGAAACACCAGAAACAGAAAACATTACCAATCGTAATACGTTCTAGGAAAACTATTCGCATTCAAAACAGCTTCCAGTCGTTTCGGAATGGACAAACACAGGAGTTTTATACCATTCTTCCTGCAAAACCTGGCGAGATCGGATAACTATGATGGAGGTGGATAGCGATCACGTACTTTCCTCTCCAAAGTAGTCCACAAAGGCTCATTAATATTGAGATCTGATGACAATGGTGGCCAGGCGAGATACGACAATTCATCCTCGTGCTCACAAGTCCTCGACGGTGCGAGCTGTGTGAGCAGCTCCGGGCATGGATGTGTGTGATGTCCTTAGGTTGGTTAGGTTTAAGTAGTTCTAAGTTCTAGGGGACTGATGACCTCAGAAGTTGAGTCCCATAGTGCTCAGAGCCATTTGAACCATTTGTGTGAGAAGGGGCCCTGTCGTCTTGGAACACAACATCACTACCGGGAAAAAACACTGCACGACTGTATGGAACAAATCACCCAGAATGATCACATAATTCCTTGCAGCTATGTGACCTTGCAGTAAAACCATGAGATCTATGGAATATTACTATAAGGCTGACCACATCGTTATCGAACCCCCGCTATGTTTCACTTTTGGTATGAAGTTAGAAAAGATGTGAAACAGGACTCATGCGACGAAATTGCTTTCTTCCAATGCTTCATAGTTCAGGTTTTATCACTCCGACACCAAGTTTCTCCATTACTTCCATTTGCATGATTGTTGCGTGAATTCGGAATTCCACTTCGTTCTACTTTTCCCTGCTTATGGGGCTCCCTATATGTTGTTTTGGAGTTGACAGGTCTCACGATTTCCGTGAAGTTTGCGGCTGTCGTCCGATTATTTCTCGTCGTAATCCTCTTCAATGCCCATCTGTCACTAACACTTAACACCTACTTTCGCCCAACGCACGGCTTTCCGGGCGGGAAGGAGCGTCGGTCCCCGGCACGAATCCGCCCAACGGATTTGTGTCCAGGTCCGGTGAGCCGGCCAGTCTATGGATGGTTTTTAGGCGGTTTTCCATCTGCCTCGGCAAATGCGGGCTGGTTCCCCTTATTCCGCCTCGGCTACACTATGTCGGCGATTGCTGCGCAAGCAAGTTCTCCACGTACGCGTACACCACCATTACTCTACCACGCAGACGTAGGGGTTACACTCGTCTGGTGTGAGACGTTCCCTGGGAGGGAGGGGGGGGGGGGGTCCACCGGAGGCCGAACCGCACAATAACCCTGGGTTCGGTGTAGGGCGGCGGAGGGGTGAAGTGGACTGCGGTCGTCGTGGGGTTGCGGTGCACTGCGGCTGCGGCGGGGACGGAGCCTCTCCGTCGTTTCTAGGTCCCCGGTTAACATAACATACTTTGTCCCGCGTTGTGACTTAGCGTATGATGATTTTCTGCTTTGATTGTACGCGGAATAAATCTTCGATACGATGTCTCTTGCAACACTGAACATTTTGCACCCGCAATGTACTCACGTTCGACCTCACTTAGTTCCGACATAAAGGCCTCACAACTACACAGAACATCGTTCAGAGCATGGCTAACATTTGCTATATTGACGAGCATCTAAATTTCTGTTCACGAATGCATTCCTTGCAGTGTTTCCATTATTCTTGTCCAGCCTTCTGTACACTGTACAACGCGATATCCACCGCCCTCGCAAATTGATGTACTAGGTCTACAACTTATCTTCCGCCGTTTTTTCTCGAAGTTCGGGGTTTCATTGTGAAAAACTTGCAAAAAAATTGTGATTCATCGTATAGCCCATCGCTGGCCACTACATTCTCCCATCTTTCGGATAGCATACGAATAACGTGGCGGAAGAACTGGGCGTGTTTTGTGGGGATCCATGAATCGATTCAATTTTGCACTTATTCATATGATCGGAAATGCAGGTCAGCCATAGTGTATGCCACTGATCGAAAAAGGTGGCAGCCAGAGAGAGCAACGTATGGGGAACATGGCGGGAGGGATAGGACAACTCATTTCAACGTTTCCATTTATATTTTGACGGGTTTGCGACATGGCGTCGAGCACTGACCTGCTGCAAAATTACCTTTGCGTGTCTATCGCTCTATTGTGGCCGTTTGTGTTTCAGTTCTGGGCGCGAACGCATCAATTGCTTTAGATAATGATGTCCTGTGACTGTCTTCGTCTGTTTCAGTAGCTACGAAAACGTTCTGTTTTCCACCGCCATGCCGGTCCTCGACATCAAAGTCACCGTTATTAAGGCGTTGAAAACATTCTCTGCACGTTCTTCCACTAATACTTCCCTCACCATTTATCTTACCCAGAATTTTAAGAGCCACAGCCGCAGATTTCTTCATGTTAAAGCAGAAAATTAAAACTTCCCTCAAATGGCGAGAAATGGGTACGTAAGTTGACGTACTTAACCGAGTATAACCTTATTATGCAATCACAAACCGACTATTATTTTTGTGGTATCATGTTTACACATGCCTAAGCTTACTGTTATCTTAGAAGAAAGATTAAGGAAAGGCAAACCTACGTTTCTAGCATTTGTAGACTTAGAGAAAGCTTTTGACAATGTTGATTGGAATACTCTCTTTCAAATTCTAAAGGTGGCAGGGGTAAAATACAGGGAGCGAAAGGTTATTTACAATTTGTACAGAAACCAGATGGCAGTTATAAGAGTCGAGGGACATGAAAGGGAAGCAGTGGTTGGGAAAGGAGTAAGACAGGGTTGTAGCCTCTCCCCGGTGTTATTCAATCTGTATATTGAGCAAGCAGTAAAGGAAACAAAAGAAAAATTCGGAGTAGGTATTAAAATCCATGGAGAAGAAATAAAAACTTTGAGGTTCGCCGATGACATTGTAATTCTGTCAGAGACAGCAAAGGACTTGGAAGAGCAGTTGAACGGAATGGACAGTGTCTTGATGGGAGGATATAAGATGAACATCAACAAAAGCAAAACGAGTATAATGGAATGTAGTCGAATTAAGTCGGGTGATGTTGAGAATATTAGATTAGGAAATAAGACACTTAAAATAGTAAAGGAGTTTTGCTATTTGGCGAGCAAAATAACTGATGATGGTCGAAGTAGAGAGGATATAAAATGTAGACTGGCCATGGCAAGGAAAGCGTTTCTGAAGAAGAGAAATTTGTTAACTTCGAGTATAGATTTAAGTGTCAGGAAGTCATTTCTGAAAGTATTTGTATGGAGTGTAGCCATGTATGGAAGTGAAACATGGACGGTAAATAGTTTGGACAAGAAGAGAATAGAAGCTTTCGAAATGTGGTGCTACAGAAGAATGCTGAAGATTAGAAGGGTAGATCACATAACTAATGAGGAAGTATTGAATAGGATTGGGGAGAAGAGAAGCTTGTGGCACAACTTGACCAGAAGAAGGGATCGGTTGGTAGGACATGTTCTGAGGCATCAAGGGATCACCAATTTAGTATTGGAGGGCAGCGTGGAGGGTAAAAATCGTAGGGGGAGACCAAGAGATGAATACACTAAACAGATACAGAAGGATGTAGGTTGCAGTAGGTACTGGGAGATGAAGAAGCTTGCACAGGATAGAGTAGCATCAAACCAGTCTCAGGACTGAAGACTACAACAACAACAACAAGCTTACTGTATTACACCTATGACCAACTACAAGAACCCCACTTGCCACTACTGCCGTCTATTGCAAAATGGCGGAAGCAAAGTTGTAGACCTAATATATTTCATGTCAGACCTTATTGTAAATAATGTTTCATATTGTTATAAGTTGTAAACTGTAATAACGTTTTGTTGTTTTCTGTAGTAATGTTGTATGTTGTTGACTTGTTATGGACTGTGTAAGTTGGCGGTATTTTACAACTTACAAACAGCGTTTACATCCAGTACTACATAAGTAACCCCTTTCAATGATAGAAAAGACAGGTTTGTGCTCGTTCATTAGAAACATGTATGTGACTGACATCGTCTAGTACACTTACATTATTGTATAATGTCTGCATTTTGGGTAACTGGGGAACAAGCAGAGCTGTGAAACTCGTAGTAGAACGGAAGAATACAGGAAGTTCGCACATTCCTTCGGACAACACGGCGGCACAGCTGCTTCCAGCGCTAATCCCGGGACCCACCCGTGAGCTGGACCACCTGCAAAACGGGAACACGTGTCCGGCGGGCAGGCATGAGAAGGCGACCTGGTCGGCCATAAACACATGGCAGCAGGTGTTCGCGTACTTTCCTACGGACATAGAAAGAACTTCCAGAAACTTCGATCTGGATTCTAAACTGCGATTGGTCGGCGATCACAAACGAGTGCTTTCTGGAAAGATGATTCGCCACCCAAATTTAAGGAGGAGGAAAGATTTTGAGCAGCGGAAAGAGAAGAGAAGAAAAGGAGAGTCGTTGAGGGGTTGTGGAGCAGGAGAGTCGTCTTGAAGGTCTACGGCAATCGACGGACGTTTTCGGCTGTAATTTTAATGAAGTACAATTTTGCTATTATCTCGCTGAGGTGGGAAGTCCTGCGGTTATAGCTTCTGGTCATCACGGTGATCCTGCTTATGCACTGGCGTGTGGGAAAGTGAATTTACATTGCTGAATCACGTGTTCGAATCCGTTCTGCACTGAGGTTTCGCACTGCTCATTGAGATAGTAGTTCCTTCTTGTTATTTAGTACCGCTACGGTCGCAGGTTCAAATCCTGCCTCGGTCATGGATGTGTGTGATGTCCTTAGGTAAGTTAGGTTTAAGTAGTTCTAAGTTCTAGGGGCCCGATGACCTCAGAAGTCCCACAGTGCTCAGATTCATTTGAACCATTTTATTTAGTACACGGGGGATGTCAGTTACTCCGCGCCTGATCAGAAAATGGTTCAAATGGCTCTGAGCACTATGGGACTTAACATCTGTGGTCATCAGTCCCCTAGAACTTAGAACTACTTAAACCTAACTAACCTAAGGACATCACACACATCCATGCCCGAGGCAGGATTCGAACCTGCGACCGTAGCAGTCGCCTGATCAGAGATCGCGAGTACATTATGTGGCAGCGCCAGACAGTTTAAGGGCCAGTATTAATGCAGGGAGAACCTGAGATTTGTAATGCTTACTTAGTTTCTTTAAATTGTTTTATGGTGAATAAATGCATTAAAATAACGGCATTTATTCTGTAGTACATACTATTTCCTGTACCACTTAATTTGTGTCTTGTGTACATTTTATAGCTTATTCGTTAAAAGAGGGAATGGATTTTGTCGGCTTATCCTGACGTTCTATCGTATCCACAGGATAAGATTAGGATACGGGTAGGTTATCACATGACAGTTTACCTAATTAATGAGAATAACTTTCTCCTACTGAAGGACGTATAAGTGTTAGGACGACTTCAGTAGCGTTAAAATATCCATTGCGCAAATCATCACTGTAAGTACTCATGGCAAGTCTCCGCCATCAATAGCCAGTGAAAGAAGTGGAGGTACGTTATAACTGCCAGATTATAATGTGCAGTTACTCGCAGAGACCCAGTGGCGGTTGTAATTATCGTATGGAGCGAACCTTGGTAGACATTCTAATGCCTTAAGGCGGAATTGATTTACTTTGGAAAACATTAGTTTCAAATTTTGGGCACCAGGTGCAAATCTGGCGCAGCGAATGCAAGAACGATGTATAGAGATGTTTCCATATTTAATGAATTAAGAGTGGACGGTGGCAAGAAATGCATACTGTTGATATCATTACTAACCACTGGTTACACAATTTGTTCAGTATAGCACCGCACATGCTGACGGGATGTTATGCAGTGCCAGATTTGCACCTGGAAGCCAAAATCGTAACTAATGTTTTTCCAGTGTAAATTGATTTCACATCAATTTTTCGCAGCCATACGATAATTACAGCTCACACTGGACTTCCGTGGGTAGCAGTTTAATTTCACCCGGTCTAAAGATACTTGTAATCTTACCATTACTTATGATTTCATTTTGGAAAAGTCATTATCACACCAAAACTTTAATTGGTGTTTATCGATTGAACTATATCTTGTCATACTGTGGGATGTTTTATGACCTCCATCATAAACGTTACGCATAATTTTTTTGATGTTATGTTATTTATACAAAATACGAGGGCAGTTCAATATATAATGCAACACATTTTTTTCTGAAACAGGGGTTGTTTTATTCAGCATTGAAATACACCAGGTTATTCCTCAATCTTTTAGCTACACAACACTATTTTTCAACGTAATCTCCATTCAATGCTACGGCCTTACGCCACTTTGAAATGAGAGCCTGTATGCCTGCACGGTACCATTCCACTGGTCGATGTCGGAGCCAACGTCGTACTGCATCAATAACTTCTTCATCATCCGCGTAGTGCCTCCCACGGATTGCGTGCTTCATTGGGCCAAACATATGGAAATCCGACGGTGCGAGATCGGGGCTGTAGAGTGCATGTGGAAGAACAGTCCACTGAAGTTTTGTGGGCTCCTCTCGGGTGCGAAGACTTGTGTGAGGTCTTGTGTTGTCATGAAGGAGGAGAAGTTCGTTCAGATTTTTGTGCCTACAAACACGCTGAAGTCGTTTCTTCAATTTCTGAAGAGTAGCATAATACACTTCAGAGTTGATCGTTTGACCATGGGGAAAGACATCGAACAGAATAGCCCCTTCAGCGTCCCAGAAGACTGTAACCATGACTTTAGCGGCTGAGGGTATGGCTTTAAACTTTTTCTTGGTAGGGGAGTGGGTGTGGCGCCACTCCATTGATTGCCGTTTTGTTTCAGGTTCCAAGTGATGAACCCATGTTTCATCGCCTGTAACAATCTTTGACAAGAAATTGTCACCCTCAGCCACATGACGAGCAAGCAATTCCGCACAGATGGTTCTCCTTTGCTCTTTATGGTGTTCGGTTAGACAACGAGGGACCCAGCGGGAACAAACCTTTGAATATCCCAACTGGTGAACAATTGTGACAGCACTACCAACAGAGATGTCAAGTTGAGCACTGAGTTGTTTGATGGTGATCCGTCGACCATCTCGAACGAGTGTGTTCGCACGCTCCGCCATTGCAGGATTCACAGCTGTGCACGGCCGGCCCGCACGAGGGAGATCAGACAGTCTTGCTTGACCTTGCGGCGATGATGACACACGCTTTGCCCAACGACTCACCATGCTTTTGGCCACTGCCAGATCACCTTAGACATTCTGCAAGCGCCTATGAATATCTGTGATGCCCTGGTTTTCCGCCAAAAAAACTCGATCACTGCCCGTTGTTTGCAACGCACATCCGTTACAGACGCCATTTTAACAGCTCCGTACAGCGCTGCCACCTGTCGGAAGTCAAAGAAACTATACGAGACGAAGCGGGAATGTTTGAAAATATTCCACAAGAAATTTCCGGTTTTTTTAACCAAAATTGGCCGAGAAAAAAAAAGTGTTGCATTACTTATTGAACTGCCCTCGTAATTACGTAGTTTTGCGTAAAGACTCTTGGGTCGGAGTCCTAAAAGTAAAAATAAAGAACAACAATTTCTAATACACCACTAGCCATTAAAATTCCTACATCGCGAAGATGACGTGCTACAGACGCGAAATTTAACCGATACGAAGAAGATGCTGTGATATGCAAATGATTAGCTTTTCAGAGTATTCACACAAGGTTGGCGCTGGTGGCGACACCTACAACGTGCTGACATCAGGAAAGTTTCCAACCGATTTCTCATATACAAACAGCAGTTGACAGGCGTTGCCTGGTGAAACGTTGTTGTGATGCCTCGTGTAAGCACGAGAAATGCGTACCATCACGTTTCCGACTTTGATAAAGGTCGGATTGTGGCCTATCGCGAATGCAGTTTATCGTTCGCGACATTGTTGCTCGCGTTGGTCGAGATCCAATGACTGTTAGCAGAATATGGAACCGGTGAGTTCAGGAGGGTAATACGGAACGCCGTGCTGGATCCCAACGGCCTCATATCACTAGCAGTCGAGATGACAGGCATCTTATCCGCATGGCTGGAACGGATCGTGCAGCCACGTCTCGATCCCTGACTCAACAAAAAAAATGGTTCAAATGGCTCTGAGCACTATGCGACTTAACTTCTGAGGTCATCAGTCGCCTAGAACTTAGAACTAATTAAACCTAACTAACCTAAGGACATCACACACATCCATGCCCGAGGCAGGATTCGAACCTGCGACCACAGCGGTCACGCGGTTCCAGACCGAAGCGCCTTTAACAGCACGGCCGCACCGGCCGGCCTAATGAGTCAACAGATGGGGACGTGTACCTTTCTGGATACAGAAAATGTTCGACTGCTACCCTGGCCAGCACATTCTCCAGATCTCTCACCAATTGAAAATGTCTGGTCAATGGTGGCCGAACAACTTGCTCATCACAATACGCTAGTCACCACTCTTGATGAACTGTGGTATCTTGTTGAAGCTCCATGGGCAGCTGTACCTGTACACGCCATCCAAGCTCTGTTTGACTCAATGCCCAGGCGTATGAAGACCGTTATTACGGTCAGAGTTGGTTGCTCTGGGTACTGATTTCTCAGGATCTATGCACCCAAACTGCGTGAAAATGTAATCACATGTCAGTTCTAGTATAATATATTTTTCCAATGAATACCCGTTTATCATCTGCAGTTCTTCTTGGTGTAGCAATTTTAATGGCCAGTAGTGTGATATTTGTTCCACCCCGGAGAGAACAGAATCTGGTGACTCACGTGGGAAGGTATGTCTCCGGTCCTTTGCAGAGTGCACGCTGCCTGCTGCGTTTGTGTGGCACCGCCGACTGTGGAACGAGCATGCAGTCTCGCTACCCCAGTCGCTAGTTGCAGGCTGCAGCGGGCTTTTATCTAGATTATGTTACAGAATTTTTACCTTGCTTTATTCCCTACAGAAGTCTGAATATGATTACTGCTTGTAACTGATGAGTCGGTGTAATTACCGTGTAGTTTTGTAGGTTTATTTAAGCGTTTGTACACTCCTGGAAATGGAAAAAAGAACACATTGACACCGGTGTGTCAGACCCACCATACTTGCTCCGGACACTGCGAGAGGGCTGTACAAGCAATGATCACACGCACGGCACAGCGCACACACCAGGAACCGCGGTGTTGGCCGTCGAATGGCGCTAGCTGCGCAGCATTTGTGCACCGCCGCCGTCAGTGTCAGCCGGTTTGCCGTGGCATACGGAGCTCCATCGCAGTCTTTAACACTGGTAGCATGCCGCGACAGCGTGGACGTGAACCGTATGTGCAGTTGACGGACTTTGAGCGAGGGCGTATAGTGGGCATGCGGGAGGCCGGGTAGACGTACCGCCGAGTTGCTCAACACGTGGGGCGTGAGGTCTCCACAGTACATCGATATTGTCGCCAGTGGTGGGCGGAAGGTGCACGTGCCCGTCGACCTGGGACCAGACCGCAGCGACGCACGGATGCACGCCAAGACCGTAGGATCCTACGCAGTGCCGTAGGGGACCGCACCGCCACTTCCCAGCAAATTAGGGACACTGTTGCTCCTGGGGTATCGGCGAGGACCATTCGCAACCGTCTCCATGAAGCTGGGCTACGGTCCCGCACACCGTTAGGCCGTCTTCCGCTCACGCCCCAACATCGTGCAGCCCGCCTCCAGTGGTGTCGCGACAGGCGTGAATGGAGGGACAAATGGAGACGTGTCGTCTTCAGCGATGAGAGTCGCTTCTGCCTTGGTGCCAATGATGGTCTTATGCGTGTTTGGCGCCGTGCAGGTGAGCGCCACAATCAGGACTGCATACGACCGAGGCACACCCGGCATCATGGTGTGGGGAGCGATCTCCTACACTGGCCGTACACCACTGGTGATCGTCGAGGGGACACTGAATAGTGCACGGTACATCCAAACCGTCATCGAACCCATCGTTCTACCATTCCTAGACCGGCAAGGGAACTGGCTGTTCCAACAGGACAATGCACGTCCGCGTGTATCCCGTGCCACCCAACGTGCTCTAGATGGTGTAAGTCAACTACTCTGGCCAGCAAGATCTCCGGATCTGTCCCCCATTGAGCATGTTTGGGACTGGATGAAGCGTCGTCTCACGCAGTCTGCACGTCCAGCACGAACGCTGGTCCAACTGAGGCGCCAGGTGGAAATGGCATGGCAAGCCGTTCCACAGGACTACATCCAGCATCTCTACGATCGTCTCCATGGGAGAATAGCAGCCTGCATTGCTGCGAAAGGTGGATATACACTGTACTAGTGCCGACATTGTGCATGCTCTGTTGCCTGTGTCTATGTGCCTGTGGTTCTGTCAGTGTGATCATGTGATGTATCTGACCCCAGGAATGTGTCAATAAAGTTTCCCCTTCCTGGGACAATGAATTCACGGTGTTCTTATTTCAATTTTCAGGAGTGTATAAAGAAGCATATTATGGTCGATGTCTTGTTCGCCACCCAGTACCGTGGTTTAACCCACGGGTCCCGGACATACCTTTGCTCGGCGTGTCACTCTCTGGGGCCGTAGCAGAGGAAACTCTGCTAATAAGTCCTCCCCCCTCCTCCCCTATCATCCCCGCCACTCCTTGTCCCGCAGGAAGCTGCAGATTAACCAGGATAACGAATGGCGGTGCTGCCATTTGTCCGAGAAAGCAGGAAAGAAAAAACAGGGAAAAAATGGAAGGGCATTTGGGACCGTGATGAATGGCGTGGCTTTGTAACGAGCCGACTGCCCGCGAATAAAAGAATCGCCGCTCGGCCGATAACTCACTCCGCCATTACTAGGGCACCGCTTTAGTGCATCAAGTGCTCCCCTCACACTGGCCGGACGCTGCCGTCTTTCTGTGCGGACACAACAGTTCCAGAAGACACGCAGCCCGGCCTGTACTTATGCCGTCTCACGTGGTCTTTTACGAAGAACAAGATTAGAGTGCACTACGATTCACAGTGATGTAAGAGAAAATAATGAGGACGTTGCAAAAGTTCAAGAGATGATTCTCGACAGTGAAACAAATGTTAAATGTCAAACAGGAGTTGGGAAAAATAATAAATAGAAAACAGGCGGAATTCTCACTGGGGCTGATGTTTGTAAATCGTGACTGATGGTCTGATTTTCTACCAGGTCTGCATAATAGGCGGAATCGCAATAGACGGAATAGCAAGGAAATTTCTTGTGGAATATTTTCAAACATTCCCCCTTCGTCTCGTATAGTTTCATTGACTTCCGACAGGTGGCAGCGCTGTACGGAGCTGTTCAAATGGCGTCTGTAACGGATGTGCGTTGCAAACAACGGGCAGTGATCGAGTTTCTTTTGGCGGAAAACCAGGGCATCTCAGATATTCATAGGCGCTTGCAGAATGTCTACGGTGATCTGGCAGTGGACAAAAGCACCGTGAGTCGTTGGGCAAAGCGTGTGTCATCATCGCCGCAAGGTCAAGCAAGACTGTCTGATCTCCCGCGTGCGGGCCGGCCGTGCACAGCTGTGACTCCTGCAATGGCGGAGCGTGCGAACACACTCGTTCGAGATGATCGACGGATCACCATCAAACAACTCAGTGCTCAACTTGACATCTCTGTTGGTAGTGCTGTCACAATTGTTCACCAGTTGGGATATTCAAAGGTTTGTTCCCGCTGGGTCCCTCGTTGTCTAACCGAACACCATAAAGAGCAAAGGAGAACCATCTGTGCGGAATTGCTTGCTCGTCATGTGGCTGAGGGTGACAATTTCTTGTCAAAGATTATTACAGGCGATGAAACATGGGTTCATCACTTGGAACCTGAAACAAAACGGCAATCAATGGACTGGGGCCACACCCACTCCCCTACCAAGAAAAAGTTTAAAGCCATACCCTCAGCCGATAAAGTTATGGTTACAGTCTTCTGGGACGCTGAAGGGGTTATTCTGTTCGATGTCCTTCCCCATCATCAAACGATCAACTCTGAAGTGTATTGTGCTACTCTTCAGAAATTGAAGAAACCAGCGTGTTCGTAGGCACAAAAATCTGAACGAACTTCTCCTTCTTCATGACAACGCAAGACCTTAACCAAGTCTTTGCACCCGAGAGGAGCTCACAAAACTTCAGTGGACTGTTCTTCCTCATGCACCCTACAGCCCCGATCTCGCACCGTCGGATTTCCATATGTTTGGCCCAATGAAGGACGCAATCCGTGGGAGGCACTATGCGGATGATGAAGAAGTTATTGATGCAGTACGACGTTGGCTCCGACATCGACCAGTGGAATGGTACCGTGCAGGCATACAGACCCTCATTTCAAGGTGGCGTAAGGCCGTAGCATTGAATGGAGATTACGTTGAAAAATAGTGTTGTGTAGCTAAAAGATTGTGGAATAACCTGGTGTATTTCAATGCTGAATAAAACAACCCCTGTTTCAGAAAAAAAATGTGTTGCATTACTTATTGAACTGCCCTCGTATATTCTTGATTGTTTACGAAGGAGAACCATACGAACACACACAGCTGCACAGACTCCCGTGTGGAGGACATAGTAATAAGCATCCTTGGTATAGAGAAACAACTGAAAGAGCTAAAAACATGTAAGTCGCCAGGTCTTGATGGTCTCCCAGCCCTGTTTTACAATGAGTATTCTACAGTGTTGGTCCCTTACTTAGCATGAATTTATCGCGAATCTCTCGTCCAGCGCAAAGGTCCTCACGACTGGAAAAAGTGCAGGTGATTCCATATAAGAACTGTAAGAGAACGGACACATAAAATTACAGCCAGTGTCATTACATCGGCTTGCTGCAGACTCCTTGAACTTATTCTCAGTTAATGTAGTAAATTTCTTTAAGAGGCAAAACCCTCTTTCCACAAATCAGCGCTGTTTTAGATACAGTCGCACGTGTGAAACTCAGTTTGCGCTTTTCTGACGTATCCTGCGAACCAAGGGCAACAGGCAGACTCAGTAGTAGTATAATTCAACAAAGTATTTCGCACGGTGCTACCCTGCTGATTGTTTACGAAATTGGCTCGCAGCTACGTGAGTGGCTCAAAGACTTCTTAAGTACTAGAACACAGGATGTTGTCGTCGACGGTGAGTGTTGAACAGAGTCGAGGTTATTGTCAGGAATGCCCAAGGGAACTGTAACAAGAGTACTCTTATTTTCTAGATACACAAACGATCTGGCACACAAGGCAAGCATGAGTCTGCGGCTGCTTGTTGATGATGCTGTGCTCTTTGGGAAGGTGTCGTCTTGAGTGGCTGTAGGAGGACGCAAGATTACTTAGATAAAATTTCTAGTTGGCGTAATGAATGGTGGCTAGCGTAAATGTAGAGAAATGTAAGTAAATGCAATTGATTCTGGTCTTCAGTCCTAAGACTGGATTGATGCAGCTCTCCAAGCTACTCTATCCTGTGCAATCCTTTTCATATCCAAGTAACTACTGCAACCTACATCCATCTGAAATTGGGCACTATATAAATCTCTTGGTCTCCTTCTACGACTCTTAGCCCCACACTTCCCTTCAGTACTAAACTAGTGATCCCTTGATATCCCAGAATATGTCCTACCAATCGACCCCTTCTTCTAGTCAGGTTGTGCCGCAAATTTTCTTTCCTCCTCAATTCTATTTAGTATCTCGTTAGTTACGTGATCTACACATATAATCTTCAGAATTATTCTGTAGCACCACATTTCAAAAGCTTCTATGGTCTTCATGTTTAAACTGCCTATCGTCCATGTTTCACTTCCGTACATGGCTACACACCACACACATACTTTCAGAAAAGACTTTCTGACACTTAAATCTATACTCGATGTTAACAAATTTCTCTTCTTCAGAAATGCTTTCGTTGCCATTACCAGTCTACATTTTATATCCTCTCTACTTCTCCCATCAACAGTTGTTTTGCTGCCAAAATAGCAATAATCACCGACTCCTTTAAGTGTGTCGGGAACTATGACAGTTTTTCATTCGAAATAATGCCTACCATTGCTTACATGACACGCCATGAAGTGAGACGAATTATACAATAAAACGAGTGCGTACTGTCGACATTTGCATTGTTGCTTATTTAATCAGTAAATTGCAGATACACAGAAACATAGTAAAAACAAAATAATCGCAGCTACTGTGTAAGGAGCCTCGGAGAGCACTGGATTTTTCCACTAAAGTACTCATAAAATATTCCTGAACAACTTCTTAAATTTTGTCAATGGTGTTCTGGTTCACACTGTACACGTTCCTTCCACTTCTGAGTCTTCCCTACTTTACTTACTACTCGCTTGCTCTATGAGGTCTTCGTATTCACAAAGCTGCTTGTCTTTTTCCTAAAATGTTTCTTTGCCATAATCACAGATGATTATACAGCTTTGTACAGCGTGTGGCAAATAAAAGTGGCTCAGACAAGAGAGTTCTAGGATACAAATAAACACAGATATGGAAAGGAAGCACAGTACCAACCTGGTTATAGTAGATGTTGAAGGTGACCACCATTCACCTCTTGGCACTTTTGGGCCCTGGACAGCAAGTTGTTGAAGGCAGAACGTAGCCGGACTGCCGTTGCTGCTGCAGACTCATCCAAAATATTCTGCTACATTTTTTGAAGACGGTGGGTTTTTGCGATGCTCTTTAGACTTGAGGGCTCCCCACACAATGTGATCGCACAGTGACAGATCGGGTGACCTGTGTGACCAGCTAGGGCCGCGACCAAACTGACCTCTGCTAACAACCCTGTCAGGCGTGAAGACTGGGTAAACGTGCCCCAAGGCTCGGCCGGCTGCATGGGCAGTTGCTCCATCCTGTTGGAAGTAACCGTAGGTTTCTCCGTTAATACTGCCACAAATTCAAGTCCAACAGTATCCACTGATTCGGTCCACTTTTATTTATATACTAAGATGGTATCTGTTCTTTCGGACAGTTGATGGGGAAAGTCCGAAAGAACAGATACCATCTTAGTATATATATAGTTAAGGCTCACCGGCCACTTGACCATCTTCTTCTGTGCGAATCGGCAACGCGCCGCGCGTAATGAGTACACTCCTGGAAATTGAAATAAGAACACCGTGAATTCATTGTCCCAGGAAGGGGAAACTTTATTGACACATTCCTGGGGTCAGATACATCACATGATCACACTGACAGAACCACAGGCACATAGACACAGGCTACAGAGCATGCACAATGTCGGCATTAGTACAGTGTATATCCACCTTTCGCAGCAATGCAGGCTGCTATTCTCCCATGGAGACGAACGTAGAGATGCTGGACGTAGTCCTGTGGAACGGCTTGCCATGCCATTTCCACCTGGCGCCTCAGTTGGACCAGCGTTCGTGCTGGACGTGCAGACTGCGTGAGACGACGCATCATCCAGTCCCAAACATGCTCAATGGGGGACAGATCCGGAGATCTTGCTGGCCAGGGTAGTTGACTTACACTTTCTAGAGCACGTTGGGTGGCACGAGATACATGCGGACGTGCATTGTCCTGTTGGAACAGCAAGTTCCCTTGCCGGTCTAGGAATGATAGAACGATGGGTTCGATGACGGTTTGGATGTACCGTGCACTATTCAGTGTCCCCTCGACGATCACCAGTGGTGTACGGCCAGTGTAGGAGATCGCTGCCCACACCATGATGCCGGGTGTTGGCCCTGTGTGCCTCGGTAGTATGCAGTTCTGATTGTGGCGCTCACCTGCACGGCGCCAAACACGCATACGACCATCATTGGCACCAAGGCAGAAGCGACTCTCATCGCTGAAGACGACACGTCTCCATTCGTCCCTCCATTCACGCCTGTCGCGACACCACTGGAGGCAGGCTGCACGATGTTGGGGCGTGAGCGGAAGACGGCCTAACGGTGTGCGGGACCGTAGCCCAGCTTCATGGAGACGGTTGCGAATGGTCCTCGCCGATACCCCAGGAGCAACAGTGTCCCTAATTTGCTGGGAAGTGGCGGTGCGGTCCCCTACGGCACTGCGTAGGATCCTACGGTCTTGGAGTGCATCCGTGCGTCGCTGCGGTCCGGTCCCAGGTCGACGGGCACGTGCACCTTCCGCCGACCACTGGCGACAACATCGATGTACTGTGGAGACCTCAAGCCCCACGTGTTGAGCAATTCGGCGGTACGTCCACCCGGCCTCCCGCATGCCCACTATACGCCCTCGCTCAAAGTCCGTCAACTGCACATACGGTTCACGTCCACGCTGTCGCGGCATGCTACCAGTGTTAAAGACTGCGATGGAGCTCCGTATGCCACGGCAAACTGGCTGACACTGGCGGCGGCGGTGCACAAATGCTGCGCAGCTAGCGCCATTCGACGGCCAACACCGCGGTTCCTGGTGTGTCCGCTGTGCCGTGCGTGTGATCATTGCTTGTACAGCCCTCTCGCAGTGTCTGGAGCAAGTATGGTGGGTCTGACACACCGGTGTCAATGTGTTCTTTTTTCCATTTCCAGGAGTGTATAATGCGCGGGGGCATTACGAATGTAGTGCGGGACAATACGTTGAGAATGTGGGTTTCGCGGGAGGCGTGCCAGAGATAAATCCCTACAGTCGCGCTATCCTCTGTGTTCTCAGTGTTTACATCGCTGTACTTGTGCTTCGCCGAGTGCCGTCCGTCCGTTAATCTCCGTGTTCGTTCCTGTTCCTTGTGATCTGATCGCTCTTTCTGGTCTTGCTGCTGCTACTTGGAATTTCGGTTGTTTAACTAAAATTGCTTCGCTGGATTAACCATGGCTACAAACCTCAGGAAGAATACTCTGGTATTTGCTTTTGACAAGGAATCCCGTCCTGTTCAGGCGACATCCCTGGAAATAGATGACTGGATTACACAGGTAATTGGTCTAAATTCTGAAACCGTTCATACCTGGCAACTGGATCAGGAAAAATACTGTGTTTTTGTCAAGTTAATCAGTACTTCGACTGTTGATAAAGTATTACGAAAGTGGGGCTATGAAGTAGATTTTGTGCATAGAAATGGTTATAAAAGTAAGGTTTCCATCTATAGAGCGGACATTCATTATAAAACCGTTCGTGTCTTGAATCTTCCCATTGAAATTGAAAATGATAAGATTAAGGAAGCTCTTTCAAACTACGGAGACGTTAAATCAATTGCAAATGAAAGATGGTCGTCTCGCTTTAAACTGCAGTGTTTTAACGGGGTCCGCTGTGTAGAGATGGACGTCAAGACGAATATTCTGTCTCACATAACTGTTTGTGGGTATAAGGCACAAATTGTTTATACAGGTCAGGAAGCTACATGTCATATATGTAACGAAACCGGCCACTTCAGACAGGAATGTCAGCGGCGAACTGTTGTTCTTAAAAGTAATTTGATACAGCGTCAGAAACTTACCTTAAATGATCTGTTACCGAAGAATAGCCCGGAACAACTGGTTGAGGATGTTAACGCAGCGGGCCAAGCTGATGTCTCCCTTCACGATAACAGTCAATTTCCCCCTTTAACAACAAAAGGAAACCCTGTTGCCACTACTCGTGAAACTGAAACGCAACCGAAAAAACGACCTCTGGAGATAACTGATAGTTGTTCAGAGGACGAGCTGTCTTGTAAAACAGTGCGATGAGAAGGCAGAGGAACCTGAAGGCAAAATGCGAATGGAAACTAATGAACAGAAAGATAATACACATACGGTACCAGAAAATGAAGGGGGTGTAAGCAGCATTAATTTGCAAGAAACAACAGGTGCAGTAGCCGATTGCAAAGATCAGAATTTATCTGTTAATAAACAAATTCAGAGAGAGGTTGCAAAACTGCAGTCTCCATTTGTTTCCCTCGATCAGAAAGTGAGTGAAATTAATAAAGAACGAGGAAGTGGTGGCCAAACTGAAATCACGGTCAACACCACAGGGCAGGCGCCGGCAACCGAAATTGCTAAAGCGTCTGCTGCTGCTCCAGATAAGCCGCGAAGTAAAATACCGACGCAACCAAATGAGAATGTAGCTCGTAACCAAGGGAAGGGAAAATCCAGTAGGGGCAACCCAAGCCCAAAGAATGTTCAGTCCGAAACGGTCGTACACGAATCACTGGAGGAAAAATCAGAAAGTTTACCAGGAAATCAGTCTGCTTGCGGTACAAGAGAAAACATCAGAAGTAGAAAAAAAAGGGACAGTAACTAATAAACTGATTGAAGTGTTATTCCATGTTCAGCCTTCCGAGAAAACTGTTACAGCTTAACTGAACCCTGAACCACAGTAAACTAAATTAGTTCATCAAAACAACTACATAATGACAGCACAATGACGCAATCTTATTCTGTCACCACTATAAACATAAATAAAATCACGACCGGTTTGAAATTATCGGCCCTTAAGGAATTTTTGTACGAATCCGCGACTGATATTGCCCTATTACAAGAAGTTCTAATTTCGGAGTTGGTAATTCCCGGCTTTGTCAGTTACATAAATGTGTCTCCCGAAACAAGTGTTGGAACAGCTATTTTGGTGAGGGATGGGATTACAGTAAGCGAGGGAGAACGACTGGAATCCGGAAGGGGAATAGGACTAAATATCTATGATGTAACTATCATCAACTTGTACGCCCCTTCAGGAAATTGTCATCGAGCTGACTGGGCACGTTTCTTCAAAGATGACTTGATATACTTGTTAAGAAAATCGCCAAGACAGTTAGTTCTTGGAGGTGATTTTAATTGTGTTTTAAATCGAAAAGATCAGTTACATAATTTTAATTTCTCAAGTGAACTAAAACAATTAGTTACTGGTTTAGAATTAAAGGATATATGGGAAATCAAATACCCCACCACTGTTGAGTTTACTTATGTCACGGCAACATCACGTAGCAGGATTGATAGACTATATATTTCTAAAAATCTTGTAACTTCCGTGACAAAAGTAGAAACCATTCCTACGTACTTTCCAGACCATTCAAGTGTCTTAGCTTGCATAAATCTAACAAGACAGCCGGTTCGCCGATTCAAGAATCAGTGGAATTTGAACACTTCCTTGTTAGTAAATCATGATTTAGAATATATGATTAAAGAAACATGGGCAATATGCCTGCGAGCCCGTAGTAGATATGACACTGCTATTGACTGGTGGGTTAAAATGGCAAAGCCAAAGTTGAGGGAAGTTCTTATTCAATACAGTGCCCAGAGCTCAAGGGAAATGAAATGCACTATAGAGTATTACTATTCCGTTTTGAGAGATCTATATGATCAAGTCTCAGCAAGTTCCTCACTTCGGTTAGCAGACATCAAAAAAGTCAAAGCCAAGTTACTTAATATCAAGAGAAGTCAAATGGAAGGGTTGAAAATAAAATCGAAGGCAAATTCGGTGTCAGAAGATGAAACTACTTCCCTATATCATTTAGTGAAGCATACGAAAAACGGGAGAAGGACTTTTATTGAAGAAATTCGAACAAAACACGGTACGATTCTCAGAACCCAGCAGGATATCATCGACGAGATTTATCGCTATTATTGCGAGCTATATTCTGTACATCAAAGTAGTGATGCTTCCTTGGAAGAATTCCTTGACATCCTAGCCCCACAGCTGACAGAAGATGACAACGAAAATTTTCTCGAGGTTGTCAGTGAAGAAGACGTGTATGAGACTCTGTGCGCCTCACCACCAAAATAATCCCCATGACCGGAGGGTCTTCCAGCAGAGTTTTACATCCGTTACCGGCCAATAGTAGGTGCGAAAATCACGGACATTGTAAATGAGGTTATACAGGGTAAAATGATTCCGGCTGAGTTTAAGGAGAGTAAAATTGTTCTGGTGCCAAAAAATAATGGAAACAAAGATTTAAATAATTTTCGTCCAATTTCACTGTTGAATTCTGATTATAAATTAATAGCTAGAATAATAAACAAGAGAAATTCATGCCTTACAGATAAATTTATTAGTCAACATCAGAACTGTGCGCAAGTAACAAACATAAAGTGTGCTTTATTGTTTTTAGATTTTTATAAAGCGTTCGATGTAGTAAACCATGAATATCTTCTACAGACATTGAAGAAAACAGGTTTCAACGATAGGGTCATACAGTTGATTGAGAACATAGCAACTGGAATAAATGCTAAAATAGTCAACAATCCAGGCCGATAAAAATACAACGAGGTGTTCCTCAAGGAAGTCCCCTATCCATGTCGCTCTTCGCCATTTCGCTGGAACCTTTGCTCCGACATGTCCATGGTACATTAAAAGGCTTAACATTATCAGGAAATAAAACAGTTATAAGAGCCTATGCTGACGATATAGGGGTCATTATGAGGAATAATGACGAGGTAACCACGCTAGCAACAGTGATTGATTCGTACTGTAGAGCATCTGGAGCCAATGCAAACGGAAAAAAAAGTAAGATGTTAAATCTCAGAGGTTTTGATAATATCAACGTCGAGTGGGTAAAATTAGTCCGACAACATAAAACACTTGGGATCACCCTGACAGCATGCCCTATGAAAATGACGGCTTTAAATTGGAAAGTTGCAGCAGATAAAGTGCAAGGAGCCATTGTAGAGAATTTAGCTCGATATATGAACCAAGTTCAAAGAACACAGTATATCAACTCATGCATCCTTGCTAAGGCTTATTATACTGCCCAGCTGTTTCCAATACCGAGAATGATAGCGAGGAGAATAATGTCCAAAATCACAAACTTTTTGTGGAGAGGTGAAGTTTTCAGAGTACCTGCTAAAGTAGCCACTTTAGATCCTAAAAATGGTGGACTAGGATTAACTGATATAACGGATAAAGCCTCTGCTCTTTTTATCAAAAGGCAAGTTAATTTAATAAGAGACTCGCGAGAAAGCATAACCAGCCAACTTTTCGAGATCATTAAACCTCCAAGCCTGCTTCCCCCGATTGACGTGCAGAATATCAACAGTCGCTTACAGCACGTGAGGATTTTCTATGTTGAGTTTAGTTATGTCAGTGTCGAACTCAGGCAGTCCCGACACTTAACATCGAGAGCCATAATGCGGGAACGAAAGAAAAGCGAAGGAAGAAACAAAATAGAACGACAGTTTCCAAACATTGAGTGGACTGAGATTTGGAAAAACATTAGTTCTAATGTGCTCACGTCTAATATAAAAACGTCATGGTACAAGACAGTTAACAACATAGTTAGCACCAATGAAAGACTGCACGCAATTGGACTCTGTGAAACAAATTTATGTCAACAATGCCATCTAGTTGACACAGTAATTCATAGATATACTTGCAGTGGTCACATGAATAGTTGGAAGTGGATCCGGGAGCAAATAGCTCTGATTACAAGAACATCCCCTGAGTATATATCGCTGTCATTGATACACAGGCCTGAAGCACGCTATTTCCCAGAACCAAAAAATAACGCTGTGTACTGGTTGCTGGGAAATTTTGTTAACTACGTCCTTAACAAATTAGAATCCGATAGCATTATAGAGTTCAAGGTACACATGCTGTGTGAGTTCCACAAAATTAGAAGCTATTCAAATCACAAGAAAAAGTTCGGTAATAAGCTAAAAATTGTATTTGAAAGAATGGGCATTGGTTAATATAAAAAAGAAGACTGTGTTGACAGTGATGTATTGTAGTTACCTTAAGGATACTATTTAAGATTTTACAGTATATTTATGATGTGTGCTTTTTCTACTTCAGAGAGTAGTTTTTTGAAATTTATAAGCTAATGTACAGAACTTATGTGACATTGAGATTGTATGTCTAATAGTGCCAAGCACAAATCATTAAAGGTGCATTATTGGCTTATACTAGAAATTTGAACATAGTTTTTATAGAAATGTCCTTATCGATTGGTTAAAACCATAAGATTCTAACTGATAAATGTAATATTCAATAGCTGGCACATTGCCCCGTTCATTTTTGCAGTGAAAGACTGACTATATAGATCTGATCACTTCAGGTAATTAGATTCAATTAATGTCCAGAAAGTGTAGTTGGAAGGCTAGTCAACTTTATTATATATCTCCTTTCCGCCATTCTCAAATATTTCAGAAATTGTCTAATATGATTATTAAACTGCTTTATATGTAAAATTATCCCACCAACTTGCTGATATCCGTCATAAAGGACTAATTATGCTTCTGTAAAGATTGCAGCTCATAATTGAAAGTGCAGATTTTACTTTTTCAGGTTGAAGTTTGAATGTCTTTAAAAATTTTTTCTTGATGTTTAATTTAATTCTTTCTGGTAATTTAGTCAGTAACACAATCTTATGTTGTCTTTCCTTAACGTCAGCGTAATTGAAATGATCAAACCGTTTTGTTTAAATAACTTCATGTATGTTTAACTTAGTATGTATTTGGAAAGTGTAACATTGTTTTTTTTAATAAAGGTTTTTATAAAAAAAGTGGATAGAGCGTCTGCCATGTAAGCAGGAGATCCCGGGTTCGAGTCCCGGTCGGGAGACACATTTTCATCTGTCGCCGTTGACGTATGTCAACGCCTGTAATCAGCTAAGGTTGTTCATTTCATTGTATTTCCACTTTTATTTGCCTCGCCCTGTATTCCTCCTTATCGTTGCACATTGTTTAATAACTCGTTTGTGCCCTACTTGTTTTTTTTTTTTTTTGTTTTTATTTCAACATGATCTAGGCCATAGGCCTGCTCCGTGTTCCAGTTACCCAGCCATCTTTTGCTTGGTCTTCGTACGGATTTTGTACCTATATTTCTGGAATTAAAGACTTGTTCCGGTAGCCTTGAATCCGGCATTTTGTAGCCAACTTCGTCTTAAGTATCATAACTGCAGTCGATGTTGAAGCGTCGAAAACTATCCACATGTTTTGCAACTTCTTAACGTTATCCGTCTCTATAGCTGTAACTGATGTCTCTTGTGCCATTTACTGCGACACTGTTCCGCTTCCCTCTCGCAGCATTCACATTTTCTGTTACCGCCATGATGAATGGTTGCCAGGATTGCCGTTGCTTTGCCTCTGGAAATGAGACAGGGAGCACGGCAGGCAGGTAGCAGGAAGTCACGCCGCGAGGCTGAAGCGCTCTGTTTGTGTCCGTCTCAGCCCAGCTACCATGTAGGTCCCGCTTCCTTGACAGGCTGCGCAACAAAGCTGAATTGCGAACGTCTTATCCACTTCTGACTTCTTCCCTCTGAGTACTGTGCAGTTCAATCTTGCTTACGGCGATGGGTCTCATATGATACACAATAGTCTTATAATTTTCGCATCAGCGCTTCTCAGGACTCACCTGTATCCTATTGTCATCATGTCGCAAAGAACGTGTCTCTCTAGCTGCAACGAAGGTATCGTGAAGCTGGCAACAATAAAATCTCAGGGTAAAACAAAACAGGTCGTTTGGATGCAATGGGATTAAAAAAAAATGGTTCAAATGGCTGTGAGTACTATGCGACTTAACTTCTGAGGTCATCAGTCGCCTAGAACTTAGAACTAATTAAACCTAACTATCACACACATCCATGCCCGAGGCAGGATTCGAACCTGCGACCGTAGCAGTCGCGCGGCTCCGGACTGAGCGCCTAGAACCGCTAGACCACCGCGGCCGGCAATGGGATTAAAAAATTGTCAGAATGCTACCACTGAAGCAGGCTGGCTATCGTTAGAGGAAGTCGTCAATTATTGCATATTTTCGGTTGTGAAACTATTTTCAAATGTATTCATAAGTGCCGCTCATGAGAATGGTTGTACTTGAATGTGTGTCCAAAAATTCATCTTTGCACGCATGTAATGCTTCCTTGGTATGGTGATGGACTCTTGTTGGTTCGTTTCTGAGACTGGTGTATATAGACAAGTTTTGTCAGTAGAAAATTTTTTGCGGAACAACAAACGACTCAGAGAATATCAGTGCTTAGCGTAGGTTGGTTCCCAGTTTAGGTAAAGGTAATGTAACACCTGTAGATAAGAGTAAAGAAGCAACATTGGTTACTTACGCAATCACATCACTACAACGAGAGTATCAGCCTGATTAACTATAAGTGTTCTGTAAAAAGGAATTAACTTCGAAAGGAGATAAGTCAAATATGTGGAGTCTTTTTCTGCTGCCTCGAAGAGTTTACCGCTTTGTTGGGCCAGAGTAAAAAGCGTCAAAGCGGCACTTTATTATGAGGTGCAATTATGCAGCCACGGCTCAGGACCACCAAAGTGTTGCCAGACGATGGCAAAACTGAACTTTATACAAATTAGCAACAATTTACAAATTGTTAAAATGGCTCTGAGCACTATGGGACTTAACATCTGAGGTCATCAGTCCCCTAGAACTTAGAACTATTTAAACCTAACTAACCTAAGGACATCACACACATCCATGCCCGAGACAGGATTCGAACCTGCGACCGTAGCGGTCGCGTGGTTCCAGACTGTAGCGCCTAGAACCGCTCGACCACACCGGCCGGCAACAATTTACAATAATTTATTAAGAGCAATTATACATCACTCATCTTGAGCGTGAAGATGACGCGTGGCAATGTTGTTGCACTGATTAATAATAGCACACTGCTCTGGTTATGAATACAGTGAACGATGACTAATGTAAGAGGTGGAATTGTCAGATGGGCTCTTGTAGATGCTGACTAGGCACTCCTGATGACGCCTTGAGACACGGTGTTGAAACTGTCGAATTAACTGTGGATACATTCTAAGTGGAGCTGCGCATCAACCTTCATCCGTGTCCAGCAGGTGAATACATACTGCAGACCTATTTGTGAGACGTGTGGCGAAACATAATTAGTGTCCTCTATGGCACCAGGCCATAACTGAGCTGAGTCTGTCTGGAGGCTGACCTTGCCACGTGGCGCCTTCTCTGTGCAGGGATGTATACTGTATCTCTGGAGAACGTAGCACACACAGTAAGTGGAAAGAATAGCAGCAAGATCTTGTACAACAAGAAAATGCCTTCCGAATGGGTGCAATGAACATTTTATTGTTAGTAGGTTCTCTATGAAGAATGGAACAGGCAGGGGGGAAGTACTCGTGTTACCATTAAGTACCCCGCGCCACACACCTTAGTTGGCTGGCTTATCCAGTGTACATGTAGATAGATGTAAGTGAAATTGTACGTATCGAGAATGTTCTCAGGTTTCAAAGATATCACAAACGAACAGTAATAGCATCTAGAAGTGTATCGAAGTTTGACGTTTATTATGGACTGTACTTATTCATACTACCCAAAATGGCTTCACAGCCGAAGAGTATATTATCGTATCCAACTACGATTGAAGCGCGCGATTACTCGGCTCTGCTCAGGGGTGACAGCAGGATGCGTGCGCATACCGGAGCTCAAGTGGCAGTTATTTATTTTACGTTAGGAACTACTAGGACAGAGGTGTCTATCCACAATCAGAATCTAGTCTTGGCCGCAAGGTGGCCCGGGGAAATGTAAAGATAACAACAAATCAAATTTCTGTGAAAAAGAGCAACCTCTTAGGAAATGTGCAACCACCTTTAGCAATGAATGCAAAGACACTAGTCTTGGTCAGTTATATAAATTTTATTACCATATCATCATTATGAGTTTCGAGGCATCAGTGTCACCAGGTCTATGGTATAAAAGTACAAAGTAAGATATGGAATGAAATTTAAGACACATATTTCAACAAGGCACTAAAGCTAAACAAGCGTATCAGTCAAAAATTCATGTACAGTTCCATACCACCTCCTACTACATTCCTGGCAGACCGTTATTGCGCAAATTAAGAAGCAGTGCAGCCACAACACGAACCAAACAGTTCTGCCAGTAGGTGGAGTTCGTGCCACGTTGTACGCCTTCTTTCACTTTGAGCACTGATGGTCTACCAAGAATGTACTAGAAGACGACAAATGACTGTTTACGAATTTTTGAGTGGTACGGTTGTTCAATTTTACTGTTTTGTTATACCACGTATCTAACGACGGGCATATCACGCAAAGCATATTAATGAGATATTGATAAAAATTATGATGATGACCAAGGCTAGTATATTTCCATTCATGGGAAAGTAAGGGTTGTATAAATGCACAATTTCTTACTAAACAAATTCATATCTAAACCACTGATAAAAGCATTTTCACTTTTAACTAGACATACTTTGCAAAGGACACTTACTAACTACAATTTAATACTTAACTGAGAGAGTATACGTTGTATGAATGCTGTAAATATTACTAGACACAATCACATTAATGTTACCATCGGTGAAAGGTTTCAATAGCTGCATTTTGAAACGCAATTGTGCAGAAAGAGATTAGCTTGGGTTGTTTGGGGGAAGAAATCAAACTGCGAGGTCATCGGTCTCAACGGATTAGGGAAGGATGGGGAAGGAAGTCGGCCGTGCCCTTTCAAAGGAATCATCCCGGCATTTGCCTGGAGCGATTTAGGGAAATCACGGAAAACCTAAATCAGAATGGCCGGACGCGGGATTGAACCGTCGTTCTGCCCAATGCGGGAAGAGAGTCAGTTAGGTTCTGGAAGGTACCGAAAGGTATTTCGAGCCTTGCAAATCTAGTACCATGCCCAACTGTCCTAGTACTCTCGGTTCAGGATCCATGGGGCGAACAGCCCGATCGAGGTGATCCCAAAGATCTTCGATTGGGTTTAAATCGAAGGAGTTTTGTGGCCAGTGGTGCTCTTTGAACCAAGCAAGTACAGGGGGAGCTGTGTACCACTTGCATTGTGCTACTGGTGGATGCCATGGTACAGAGGAAACCTGCATACAGGGGTAAACGTGGTCTTCAAGGACAGATGCATACTTTTACCGTCCAGATCATAATGCTCCCTCCTTTGGCCTAGACGATTGTTGCAGGGCCGTACATGTCCATCTGTCCAATGAAGCATAGAACATGATTCATCTGGAAAGGCAACCTTTGGCACAGACTGCACGGCCAACTGCGTTACTGACGTGTAGCCGGCCGGTGTGGCCGAGCGGTTCTAGGCGCTTCAGTCTGGAACTGCGCGACCGCTACGGTCGCAGGTTCGAATCTTGCCTCGGGCATGGATGTGTGTGGTGCCCTTAGGTTAGTTAGGTTTAAGTAGTTCTAAGCCCTAGGGAACTGATGACCTCAGATGTTAAATCCCATAGTGCTCAGAGCCATTTGAACCATTAGAACATTGGCGGTGGTGATAGTAATGTGATTTGATCATAAATTTTTCAATCAGCCATATAACTACATATATACTCGTATGGGAACAATAGGCGTCCGCCAAAGGGGCAAGAGTGAACGCTCCTCCCCCAACCTCCTACCCTTCTCCCCTCTCCCCCCTCCGCCTCCCGCCCATCCATCCTGTGGAATATGTAGAGTTTTCATTCATAATAAAATTTTTTAATAGATAACCTTTAATTAGTTCTCTGGAATATAACAAGCTTTTTGTGTCACCTATAAAATTTATTTCTTATGTTTGACTCGTTTTTATCAAATAGCCGCCTAGTCCATACCGCTTCCCCTCGATAAATTTCTGCAGACACCTGTGATATGCGCACCTTATATATTAGACCTTTTTAGTGCAGTTTAATTACAAGAGAAAAAATTGCGAATTACATTTAAAATGCTAATGGAAAATTTTAGAATACAATATCATTCGTGATTTTCGGTTGCAAGAGCATTAGCGGCCGAAATAATTCTGGCTGCGCTTGCTACTAGTTAGTATTCATTACGTTTGCTGGTTTTCTTCAAACTGATATCAAAGTTATAATGTTGGCATAAGCGTAAACCGTCGCACAGAACGAAGTTTTTGATAAACGGAAGTCGCGTCAATTCCGCAGGGCGTTCGACCATCGACTGTAGACCAGATGGCCGCAGATTTGAATTTTCCAGCGATGTACGAAGACAAATAGACTGCATAGGCTTCAACTGCCAACAGCATAACATCAGTTGTTACCTTAATTTACGGAAACAGTGTAATTTTCCGAAGGGATTAGCTCACGACAGGTTGGCACAATGGTTTCCTCTTCAATGTGAGAATGTTACGTTAAAAAGAAAGTACGAATGAGTCGGTCGAGGGGGAAATTTAACTTCAAAATAGAGCAAATTTAAATTTAGAGTAGTTGGATTTCGCTTTTTGTCTTTACGGAACATACAGTTCACATTTTCGCACGATGCAGACAGTAATCGATTTATAATTTCAGTCACTGGAAGTATGAAATTGCAAGAGTTATTACTGATGGATTAGCATATGTGGATATGAATAGTTCCCTTCAATAAGAAACTTCACAATACTGCTGAAATGCATATTGCACGAGATCATTTTCCCATTTCAGTATACGTCGCCCCCACTGACATTCAGAGAAGACTGCGTTTCCACGGCTGCTCCAGTGGGAATTAACAGTTACAGCCGCTGACCCCCATTCTCTCTTGGCGGTAATGCAACCGCAACAAAAGTTTGGAAATTGCTTTGTAACTGCAGCAGAGGCGCGCGCGATAAATTTCTGGTTAATAAATCCGCGTTGACTTAGGTACAGGGCCAATATTGCGACGTTATTCTGCATATTTTAATGTCAATTCTCAACTTAGCGAGCTGTGGCGGTGTGAACTTTCCGAGTTAATAAAACCCTGTGGGAGAACAGGGCAAGTGGCTATGATGGCGCCTGCTCTTTCGGCAACACGCCCAGCACCTCGGCCTCTCTGGTCTGTATATCTGCTCAGACAGCTTCCGCACACGAAAAGCAACAGCGCCGACGGGAAAAGGACAAACAATCAAATGCAGCACCAAGAAATAGTTGTGCGACATAAGCGAAAGTTGGTAGCCGTGATCCTACGTCTAAAAGATGATGTCTGTTCAAATTTCTGTCCAATGGCATAAATGGCACTAGTAGTGCCACTGTGAGGTTGCAAATCAGGTTTGCTTAAGTATACGTTGTAACGATCGTAGCGTTAGTGACTTTTGAGACCTGACAACAGCTCACTTACGAAATGTCTGTTCCTAAAGACTGGAAAGTAGCACAGATCACACCAATATTCAAGAGAGGAAATAGGAGTAGTCCATTGAATTAACAGACCCATATCACTGGCCTCTAGGATTTTGTAGCATATACTGTACTCGAACATTATGAATCACCTTGAAGAAAATGACTTATTGATACATAACCAACACGGATTCAGAAAATATCGTTCTTGTTCTTTATTCCCATGAAGTAATGAGTGCTGTCGACAAGATATCTCAGATCGATTCCATATTCCTAGATTTCCGATCCTCCCAAGCGACTGTTAATCAAATTGCGTGCATATGGAGTATCGTCTCAGTTGTGTGACTGGATTCGTGATTTCCTCTCAGAGAGGTCACAGTTCGTAGTGATAGACGGTAAATCATCGAGTAGAACAGAAGTGATATCTGGCGTTCCGCAAAGTAGTGTCATACGCCCTCTGCTGTTTCTGATTTACATAAATGATCTAGGTGATAATCTGAGCAGCCCCCTTAGATTGTTTACAGATGATGCTGTAATTTACTGTCTAGTAAAATCATCAGGCGATCCATTCCAATTACAAAATGATCTAGGGACAATTTTTGTACGGTGTGGAAAGTGACAACTGGCACTAAACAAAGAAAAGTGCGAGGTGACCCACATGGGTACTAAAAGAAAACCGGTAAATTTTGGGTATACGATAAATTGCACAAGTCTAAGGGCTGTCAATTAGACTAAATACCTAGGAATTACAATTATGAGCAACTTAAATTGGAAAGACCACATAGATAATATTGTGGGGAAGGCGAAACAAACACTGCGCTTTGTTGGCAGAACACTTAGAAGATGCGACAAGCCCACTAAAGAGATAGCCTACATTACACTTGTCCGTCCTGTGCTGGAATATCGCTGCGCGGTGTGGGATCTTTACCGGGTAGGATTGACGGAGAACATCGAAAAAGTGCAAAGAAGGGCAGCCCATTTCGTGTTATGGCGCGATAGGCGTGAGAGTGTCTCTGATATGATACGCGAGTTGGGGTGACAGTCACTGAAACAAAGGCGGTTTTCTTTGCGGCGAGATCCATTTACGAAATTTAAATCACCAACTTTCACTTCCGAATGCTAAAATATTTTGTTGACACCCACCTACGTAGGGAGAAATGATTATAATAATAAAATAAGATAATTCAGAGCTCGAACGGAAATATTTAGGGGTTCCTTTTTCCCACGCACCATTCGAGAGTGGAATGGTAAAGAAGTAGTATGAAAATGGTTCGATGAACCTTCTGCCAGGCACTTAAAGTGTGAATTGCAGGGCAACCATGTGGTTGTAGATGTAGATGAGTTGATGCTAGTCAAGAATGCGTTTAAGGCGACAAAGATGCCATTATCAACACCTCATTAATTTTGAACGAGGTTCATTCTACGATATTGCAGAAAGACTTGGCAAGAATTTTGTCATTGTGTATGATTACTGGCAGCGGTGGTCACGAGAATGTACAGTTGCAAAAATACGAGGCTCCGGATGGCCAAGTGGCATTACTGAGAGCGAAGACCATTGTGTTCCGCCTATGGCTTCAGAGCATCGTACTGCATCTCCAGCAGCGATCTGAGCGGCAGTTGGTACGATAGTGACGAAACGAACTGTTACAAATAGGTCACTTCAATGACAGCTCCGAACCAGTCGCTGTGTAGTATGCGTTCCACTGACCCCAAACCACAGCCATTTGCGACTTCGGTTGTCTCGAGCGTGAGATCACTGGAGGGCAGGGTGAAGGTCTGTTGAGTTTTTTGATGAAACCTGGTTCTGCGACGGCACCAGTGATTGCCGCGTATTGCTTATGAGGAGGACAGTAAATAGCATGTAACCAACCCGTCAGGGTGTTAGGCATACTGGATGTGGTGTCACCGCCAGACACCACACTTGCTAGGTGGTAGCTTAAATCGGCCGCGGTCCATTTAGTACATGTCGGACCCGCGTGTCGCCACTGTGTGATCGCAGACCGAGCGCCACCACAAGGCAGGTCGCGAGATACGGAAGAGCACTCGCCCCAGTTGTACGACGACTTTGCTAGCGACTACACTGACGAAGCCTTTCTCTCATTTGCCGAGAGACAGTTAGAATAGCCTTCAGCTAAGTCCATGGCTACGACCTAGCAAGGCGCCATTAACCGTATCTGAAGATAGTCTTATTTGTATTATCAAGAGCGATGTACCACAAGGATAGAATAAAGTTAAGTATTCGAGGAGCTGCATACTTTTCTTATTAGAATTCACTACTTATCCTGTTACAGAATTCACGCCCGTCTGCGTTAGATTTCGGCCTCCTCTATCTACAAGGTGTTGGCACATTTACCAACACATCACTGGACTTTCATCTGGAGTCATGGTGTGGGGTGAGATTTCGTATGACAGCACGAACACTTTCGTGGTTATCTCACGCACCCTGATTGCAAATTTGTACGTCAACGTGATAGTTCGACCCCCCGTACTACCATTTATGAACAGCATACCAGGGGATGTATACCAAGAAGACTACGCTCGCCCACACACCGCTGTTGTAACCGAGCGTGCTTCTACAAGGTGACGACATGTTGCCATGGTCTGTCTCCAATCGAGCACATATGCGACATCATCGGACAACTCCAGCGTCATCCAAAACCAGCACTAACCGTCCATATATTGACCGACCAAGTGCAACAGTCATGGAACTCCATCCCAAAAACTGACATCGCACACCCGCACAACACAGTGCATGCACGTTTGCAAAGTTCCATTCTCATAGCAGCATCTCATATTTGCAATATCATATCTCTCGCTTACATTAATCTATGGTGTTTCAGTCACTGAAGTATATTAATCACTTAAATATCTCGCCTAGAAATTTCATTATCTTTGGGAGTTTTTATTTTTCCGTCGGTGTACGTACCCGCATATCAATGAAACACTGTAAAATGTTTCAGTGTCTATTTTATATTCCTACTGATCCAACAGTGTAGTCATCTAAAGCCGCCTTGGACCTGCGATCATCAAGACTAGACTGTGGATCAATGGAAACTGGGCTCTTGGTTGGATGAATCACGTTTCTTATTCAGCAGCTCGTTGATCGTGGAGTACTTGAGCACTGTTGTAGATCACCAGTATCCTTCCATGTTGGATGCGTTACCCGTCGGTCATGAACAGGTGCTACAGGTCTCAGTCTTGGCCACGAAATTCATCTTACGTAAACCCGACCGGACACACCCGGGTTACTACTGGGCGACTGCCATAATTTACGGAACTGAATGACGAGTGCGTAGACATCTAGTGCCACAGACAGTGGTGGAAATCAGTATCAGGACTTGGATATTTGTCAGAAAATTAACACTGTGCACAGTGAATATGCAATGAGACCCAGTATACTGAAAAATGCAGTCAAATGGTGTTGCGTTTGCTGTCAGTAAAAAATTTGGAAATTTGTGATAAGGTCCTATAGGACGAAAATGCTGAGGTCATGGATCCTTCGGCTTACACACTACTATTTAATCTAACTTAAACTAGCTTACGTTAAGGACAACACACACACACACACACACACACACACACACACACACACACACACACACAGAGTGCTGTCAGTACTATAGTATATAACAAGACATTTGTTTTGTTTTGAACAGTAGTGCTACTCACAGCCCTTTAGGACTTTGTTTTTATAAAACAATGGTTTCAATGGCTCTGAGCACTATGGGACTTAACATATGAGGTCATCAGTCCCCTAGAACTTAGAACTACTTAAACGTAACTAACCTAAGGCAGGATTCGAAGCTGCGACCATAGTGGTCGCGTGATAGTGGTCGCGCGATTCCATACTGAAGCGCCTTGAACCGTTTATAAAACAGATCTGAGGATGGTCATTATAGACCGGAACAGGTAATCTGTTAAAAAAAACGTTTGTGGCCATAGACGTAAATTATAGGGAACTTATTGTATATATGAGTCACTGTTTTATTCGTGACAGTGTCGCAGCTTGGGAAAACTAGAATCGTTCGCTTTTTGTATATACTGTCCTTTTATGGATTTTTTTTTCGCGAACTTTAAGGGACGATCAGTCGAAGTCGGAATCCCCATCAAGCAAAATGGTAGTGAGGATTGAGGCAATCGCCCCACCAATGCACGAGCTTGAAGATACCGTTTAGTAAAGCAACACCCCTGCTCCACGAAGTACAGTAACTGCCTTCTGCGCATCTCCGTCCGACGGGCATCTCCGTCCGACGGGCATCTTCAGACTTTAAAGGCGTTTTTAAAGGACCGAAGGTATGATAATCGCACGAGGAGAAATAAGGACTACATGGAAGGCGCTCGAGTGTCTCCCACGTGAGACGTAACTTCTGCTGGCCTCTCACATTGACTGGCGCCTTGTGTCGTACTGCGACCAGAATGGAACTTGGCGCACCATTCCACAGTCGTGGTTTTCGACACACACTTGCCCCATACACACTCTTCACAGCGCGATAGATGCCTACCAGTGTTTGTTCATTGGAATCCAAGAAAAGAATAACAGCAGGTGCTGTTGAGACGCATACGGTAATAACGTAGCATAGTTCACGTATCTGCATTTATTGCACACACGTCGGTGCTTTTGTAACCGCATCGGAGTCGAGCTGCGTTTTATATACGCTGCAGCAACGCCCTGAAAGTTTTTGATCGCCCCGTATCATTCGCCTTTCCTAATGGTGACTTTCCTATATCGATTTATTTATTATATATTCTTAATTTTATCCCTAAATACTCTGACGATGAGACGTACTCAGGATGCTCACCAATGATGCTGTCATCGGATGTTGCTGGTTTCTGTCTGTTTGTAATTGGAATTACCTTATATTTCCTCACTTTTAAAGAGAGCTCCGACTAACTGCACCAAAATTCTCCGAATGCTTTTATATTCCATTACGATCGCCCAACGACGATCCATCGAAAATCACTCAGGCAATTTCTTTCTCTCTGAAACACTAGTGTTGATTACTTCCTTTATAATTTCAGCTGAACTACATGCTTCCTAGCTTTCAAGGTTTCAGAGCCGAGTAATGGAGGTTTTGTGGCCTCGTACGTTGCGAGTAGATGCTACTCGCAATGTAGTGGCCGGAGAGACACCGCCAGCAGGAAAGTACGGAGCAGCGGGAGACCTTCTCCGACTGGCCTAATCGATGTGGGGCGATCGATAGCGGCGGTCGCTCACGCGATCCGCTCTTTGCGGTGACGACCACCCCTGACTGTGCGGCCTCCCCTGCCCTCGCCGGCAGTAAAGGCCGCCCTAACTTGACACGGAATCGCCGAATGACCGCCATCAACACGAATGCCGTGGCCTTTTTACATTCCTCCAACTCTTGTGGGCAAACTTTCCTTTCACACAAATAAGCGCTTCCCCTAGGCGAAAAAGTTCCTTTCCAACGTACAGGACCATTGGACCGATCGTCACGGAACAGTAATTTAGCTGGATCTTATATAACTTGAAAGAAAGCAGAACGCACAGCAAACTGAAGTCGCGTGTGCAGTGAGATCTATATAAACCTGAACTACTCTAATGAGTCATACAATTTGAACCGGTAGCGGGACACCTTTGCAATTTTGTGAGATGACAATACACAATTGGTAGATTGCGTACATACATACAGAGTCCTCACAGCAAATGTTGGAAGTGCTCTCTACCGGCATCGATGCACAGCTGTACTTGTTTCACCATACTCCGCCACGTTCTGTGACATGTATCCTCGCCTCTATTGTTTTCTTTGTGTGTAATTAACTCAAGAGTTTGATTGTTCGTTGTCAATCCTCGTACACCTTGCTTTTAAGGTACCCTCACAAAAACAGGGGCGGGAGGGGGGGGGGGGATAAGTCAGGTGATCTGGAGGCGGGCGAGGAAAAATATTTTCAGATTATTCGGTCATCAAAGAAACTGTTTACAAGTTGCACCGAATTGTTAGACGTGTGACACTTTGCTTCAACTTGGAAGTAACCTTCTCTGAGTTCGACGTCATCCAGCTGCTCCACAAATGTACTGAAGATGCCCTACAAACTGAATTGGCTGCAGTCGTATCTAAGGAAATAGGGCCAACAATCCTGGAAGCTGACACCGCGAACCGTACTCCAAACGCTGCATCATATGGCAATTCGTTGGTGATATGGAAGATTACAACAGCCTAGCATCTGTTATTTTGTGTGTTAATGTAACATGACGCATGGAACCATGCCACATCCGTATACCAAGTTATGGACTGTTTGGACGTCACTTAAGAAGTCCCCTGAAGCCATCGACAATAACGGATTCTTTTCTTATTCCCTATTTCTTGCAGTAATCACTCTGTATGGTCGCAATGACGATTTCAGCGCAGCCCTCTAACATGTTCCATATGAAATGCCTGTCTACTGGCTAAGTCGACGTGACGATTCCCTTAGAGAGTTCTCCAAACGTCTTCGCACGTTATCAGTAACCTCTTCAGACGGTCTAAGTTTGTCACTGTCACTGTTTACTTCATTATATCTAAAGCTTACTTACACTCGATAAAGTTGTTGTGGCTGTTGGAACATCGCGTATATTGAATTCTCTCCTCAGTGTCCTGCTGTGTTGTAAGCAATGAGTTTGTCTTCCAAATGTTTTCACAATAAAATCCGCTGTCGAGGCGTATACTGCATGTTCCTGCCAGTTAAAGACTGCGAACGAATCACTAACTTGCTCGTTATTGTCAAGTGGCCCGAACTTGTTTCTCTCTCTCTCTCTCTCTCTCTCACACACACTTTCTCTGACTCTCTATGACTGTACAAACCGCGACCGACGAAGCTACGAACGAATTAACATGAGCCGAGCAAGTGCTGCATTATGCCGTGCAAAGCACCTCATGCTCAGAGCCAACAGTCAACTTGACAACAACGGGTGGCACTTCTGATTCTTCCAGAGCGACTGACGTTATTAAAACAATTTTGTCGTTTCTACGACCTTTCGGGGGGAAATTATGACCCACTGAAGTAGTTCAGGTTCATGTGGATCGCCGCGTACTTTTAATACGAAAAATTTCGAGTTGTTTTTAATTCTAAAGGAAATAAATTTTATGAATGAGACCATAATCGAAGTGAATAAACTTAGAATTGTAAAGCAAGAGTTAGTATCGGTATCAATAAAACCCAGGTTGTAAGCAGAGACGATATAAATGAAGACACGTATTAAGCGACTTAGACAGTTTTATTCACAAAATATTTTTCTTTAGTTTAGGAAACGTCTCAGGTTACTTTTTTAATACTTACACACAAATTTGCCTAGATCGCATATAGTCCAATCAGATTAGACATAAAATCGCCTCAACCTGAACAATTTTAGAAAAAGCTGAAATTTGGCTGAAACGCTAAGGATTACGTCCAGATCAAAAACTTAGATGTCTCAGACAATCCACTTTGAGGAGAATCCACCTTCTTGGTATTTTCGAATTTTAACTGACGAAGTGCGCCACTGGCTGCATTTCTGCGCCAAACTGTTTCTTTTCCTAATCTTGTCTTAGATCCATAGAAACAAGTCAGACATTAATGTTCCGTTTACTTTGGAGGAATATTTGTTTCGTGTCTATGTGATTAAAAGCAATAACGAACATTTGATCATTAAGGATATGGAAAAAAAATGTTCCAATTGTGTGAAGTCTTATGGGACTTAACTGCTAAGGTCAACAGTCCTAAGCTTACACACTACTTAACCTAAATTATCCTAAGGACAAACACACCCATGCCCGAGGAAGGACTCGAACCTCCGCCGGGACCAGCAGCACAGTCCATGACTGCAGCGCCTTAGACCGCTCTGCTAAACCCGAGCGGCAAGGGTATGGAAGAAGTCGAATCTTGTCTCGGTGATCGTTTGAAACAAACATACCTGGACTTATTTTCGGAAAGGATGTCTGTTGACGACGTTCTTTTGTCAAGTTCGTCGCCCACGCAGCGGATTTGCTAGACGCAAAACTAAAACGCCTTACGTGATCCGGACAGCGCACTGCGAAATTTTGGCTGTAGTACTTCGAAATGGTAGGCATCATACGATTGTTTGTCAGAGCTGAACGTTCAGGAGACTGGGCTCTTTACCTGTTCTGCGTCCAAGGTATGATTCCATTTTTCCAGTCCGCAGAACACTTCAACACTTCACTATGCGAAATATGCTCACATTTACACACAGCAGTCTGCCTACAGGGTTAGTATCGTTCATATATACCAAATTAACAAATATGGATACCATGTATATACCCAAATACAATGCTATGCTAAACGAGGCTCACAGGCCCGTATCGAATAGTTGCCGCTTGGGTACAGATAAATTCAAGTACAGAATATAAACAGACATTGGAGAACAAACAGCCACTGTGTATCGGAATCATTCTGGAAACTTGTAGTAAGTTCCAATGGTACCAAACTGCTGAGGTCCTCGGCTTACGCACTATTTAATCTAACTTAAACTTACGCTAAGAACAGCATACACACACACACACACACACACACACACACACACACATACACACACATGCCCGATGGAGAGGGAGGACTGGAACCTCCAACGGGGCGGGGGGGGGGGGAGCCGTGCGAACCATGGAAAGTCGCCTTTGACCTCGCGGCTATCCCGCTCGGCCCAGAGTGATTGCTGCAAACACTAATTTAAACTTATCAAGAAAAATTCTCATTACTTGTTGTTCATAGATTTACGGTTTATTATCTGTTATATGTATTGTGTCATTAGCTAGCGCAGTCTAGGCAGTTTCGCTGACTAATGGCATATGCTTAATGTTGCTGTCTGTCTGACCATGTTCTTCTGCTTTTTGTTCCAGGTGAGTGCAATGCTGAGTGGCTGGATGTGGCTTTCCTCTACAGCCGGGTAAGCTAACGTTTCGCGCAATGTGCAGACTATGGACCGAATACTTCATGTAGCAAAAGATACCTCACAGTAAGAACAACAGGGCTCGAGGTATCGAGCTTTACATACTATAAGTGTAAACAACACAAAACACATTATAGTTAGCTACAACTGTGCGTTCAATTTGTGCGCTAAGCTTCCGTTTCTCTGCTTGTTCTACTTTTCTTTCTCTCAAGTATGTTTGTCCGCCCCGATAGCTGAGTGGTTAGCGTGGCGGGTGTCACGCCAATGGGCCCGGTTTCGATTCCTGGTTGGGTCGGAGATTTTCTCCGCTCAAGGGCTAGTTGTTGTGTTGTCCTCATCATCATTTCATCATCATCAGTGCAAGGCAACGGGAAACCACCACTGGAATGACTTCCGTAGACGCTCATGCGGTGGAACTCTCTGACGAGGCTTCCCACATGACAAGAACAGCCGTAAGGCAACATGAAGTTTTTCATGTATGTTTATTTTTTTCTTTCAAAAGAGGATAATATTTCAGCTACGAATCACTAGTTAACCAGTCCGTCGACATTTCTTATTAACAGCTGTGCACTGTATAGACAAGAAAGGGTGAAAGTGGACATGAAACATAGGAGGGCTATTCGGAAAAAAAGCAACGATGTGTAGCGTAAAGGAAACCACAGTGAAAAACGGATGAAGCTTTGAACATGTGTGTTCGGCAGTGTCTTTAGTGTGCCCATTGGTTGCGCCACGTCGGTCTCCTCAGTTCTGAGCGCACAGTAAGCTCTTAAAGACGGCCGGCCGCGGTGGTCTAGTGGTTCTCGGCGCGCAGTCCGGAACCGCGGGGCTGCTACGGTCGCAGGTTCGAATCCTGCCTCGGGCATGGATGTGTGTGATGTCCTTAGGTTAGTTAGGTTTAATTAGTTCTAAGTTCTAGGGGACTTATGACCACAGCAGTTGAGTCCCATAGTGCTCAGAGCCATTTGAACCATTTTTTCTTAAAGACGCCCAGAAAACAGTGTCTCTCGGCAAGTATGGGAGCCTGCCGAGACATTCCGCCTGCTTTCATGCTAACCTGCATAACGTAATTGTCATGCATTTCCTTATTCATGACAATTCAGGGTCACAAACTGAAGGCACAATGAGGACGCTCCTGCATTGTTTTCGTTGCGTCCTGTTTGATCACCCACTGTGAAGCCTGAACTTGATACTCTCCGATGTTCACCTCTGCTCAAAGGAACCGCTGGTTACGAAGGCAACCTTTCGGCACAGACAACGAGCTGCAGTCCAGCGTAGAAAATTCTCGGAAAGCACAGGAGCTGTCTTGTATGATGAGGCTATTGGTAAGCTGGTACAGTGTTACGACAAATGTGTAAGTCGGATAAGTCGGAGGGGCGTATATGTAGAGAAGTAGCTAGAAGGTGCAACTAACAGTTGCATATAAAACGTTTCTGATTTTCACTTTGCAAACAATCGGACCTTACTTAGATTAGGGAATGATGGGGAAGGAATTCTGCCGTTCCCTTTTTGAAGGAACCATCCCGGAATTTACGTGAAGGGATTTAGAGAAATCATGGAAAACTTAAATCTGGGTTGTCGGACGAGGGTTTGGACCGTTGTCCTCCCGAATACGAGCTAGTTGTACCGCGTGCACATGCCTATGGACGCAGTACATCTCACATGTCGTAGATTATAAATAATGAAGCAGGCAACAGGATCGCGCGTTGTGGACTATAAGAGGTATTGTCAGTGTTGTACCTCTTGTGCTTTGTTGTGGTTGGAATTCTGCGTACGGAAAGTAGTGATGAAGCGGTTCTTCATACCTTCGTAAGCTCCATCCACGGACATTACATGTCACTGAGTACTTCATTCTCCACATGAAATATTTAAAAATTTCTTGTTTCGACTGTCACACAGATAAGGCATAACGACTCAACTGAGCCGTCCCATGACAATTCGATCTGAGAACAACGCAACACAGCACATAGTTGCATGTTAGGAAACCTGGGTTACAAATATTAGTAACTTAGTGAAACACAAGCCAAACATTATAGTAGTTACTGCTAGAATAATAAAAAACAGCACAAATTGTGCAATACTTTTTTCCGAAAATGTCAGTTCCACTATTACCCTACACGGTTTTTATTTAAATTACTCACGTGTCATTCGTGGCAGCTACAGGGTTGTCAAAATAAAAGAGGCTCGCGAAACATTTTCAATAAGACTGACGGGAAATTGGCCCTTGTTAGCGAACTTCAAAGGACACGCTTCAATGCCCACGTCGATATAGCGCTGTGCTTGATTTATCAAACTGTTGACCCGAATAGCAGCTCTGCATGAAGGATAGCAGCAACAGCATTTTCAGTGTTTTGTTGTAACTTTTCCCGTGTGTGACGGTTGTTTGAGTACAGCTGACCCTCCAAGTTGCTCCATTTGTACGAATCTCTGGGACAGAGATCTGGCGACCGAGATGGCCAGGCGATTGCGCATTGCATATTGCACATTGCCTACTTTACAATGCCTCTCTCACCGAACACATAATGCCCTCTACAGAGGTTGTCAAAGCAGTGTGCGTTGTTGCTACATCTTGTTGAAATTATTTATACTGCCGTCCATCTTCTGCGAGTTGATCTATGTGTGGGGCCGGCCGACGTGGCCGCGCGGTTCTGGCGCTGCAGTCTGGAACCGCAAGACCGCTACGATCGCAGGTTCGAATCCTGCCTCGGGCATGGATGTGTGTGATGTCCTTAGGTTAGTTAGGTTTAAGTAGTTCTAAGTTCTAGGGGACTAATGACCTCAGCAGTTGAGTCCCATAGTGCTCAGAGCCATTTGAACCATTTTTCTATGTGTGGTTTTATCAGTTTCTGGATGTACCGGCTGCCAGTACCAGTTTGGTGGAAGCTAACGTTTAACGATCCGGACATAATACCACTGAGCACAAAATACCAGTCTTGAGCTTGAAGATGTGATGAAATTCCCTACTCCTTGACAGAGCCTAGGGGACGATGCGGGCAATGTCCTAGTGGAGGTGGTTTGCCATTGCCTTCCTGCGACCGGAATGAGGATACATGACGACGATGAAGACGACACAACAACACCCAGTCATCTCGAGGCAGGTGAAAATCACTGACCCCATCGGGAATCGAACCCGAGACCGCGTGCTCGGGAAGCGAGAACGCTACCACGAGACCACGAGCTGTGGACCAGTCTGGAGTATATGCGACGATAATTCAAAATACTGATGGGGATATTCTGACTTATAATGGTTTATGTTCTGTGAGATCACATACCCTGATCGGCCAAATCATGCGTCATCTGAGAAAAGGGAGAATTGAGGATTCCACTTCACTCATGAACTACCGGCAGAACGCAACACGCGGAAGTTTGCCTGGAGACGTTAACTTATGCACAGCATAAATTTCAGCTCTCATTTTCATTAACGAGGGTCAGTTACACGTTAGTCTCATAAATAATTTCCGGGGCAGTTTTATTTTGCTCACATGACAGTTTTAGACTCCAGCGCCACTTTGAAGAGCTCAGTCCTGCAAGTTATTCAGTTAAGCTTATGGTCACGGCATTCATCTAGTTAACGGATTTTTCCGACCTCGTCTTAAACACTGTGTTGAGCAAAAAAAGCCTACTTTTCCACGCAAGTTTTTATCAAAAAATAAAATTACTTCTCTTAAATACATTGTAAATAATTTTTGGCTCTGCCTCTCTAGCACGAGCTGGCGGCCAAAATACTTCTGCGCGGATAGTGCAACTAAATGGTTCGCACGTCTGAAGGTGGAGTATAGGTCTACAATAAAAAGAGACATTATCGGAAGTAAATACTGTATGGCAAGAACCTGGAAAAATCATATGTATTTCAAAACGGCGATCACTTGAACACTTAGGTTCTGAAAATCGACTTATTTTTTGCCTTTCAATGTAAATATATAACGAAAATTGCGAAAAAGTATTGATTTTTGAGGATCAATCTAAAATTACGATTGGCCGTTTTATTAAATCCATAACGGCATCCAATGTTTCCGAGTTTTTTTTCTTCATGCGAAACTTTGCGTCGAGAAATACGCATTTCAATTGAACTCACCATTATTCTGCTATTCTTGGGCCATACAGTAAAGCTTACCATTCTTCGAAGATCTCATTTTGTACAGCACGAGTCTCTCTACCAGCAGTTCTAGCCTCTAAGCTGCTCTGAAAAGAGCGGGCCGAACGCTGGAAACGTTTCTGGCCATTTTTCGTGGCGACTGACCAAGCCATGGTGGCCATAACGACTCCGATGACTTCCATATTATGGAATACACCATCAAATCCGTCGTTAAAAATGACGCATGCCCGACTGTTAGCAATATTGACAATTTTCACTTTCGAAAAAATGTGTTTTGGAGCGTAAGTCTAAACTAATGTATTCTGTGCTTCTTTGTTGTTGTGTTTATGTACGCCAAGGCATCTGTACATCAAACTGTAGTCAGTCAGGTGTTTATACACATCAGCGATAGCTTCAGTACCGTCGCTCCTCAGCAGTGGCTTGTGATCAAAAGTATCCAGTGTCCCATTAATCTGAGCTTGCTTGCATTTACACCAACTATCAGAACAGTAATCGTGCTGCGTATTATCGTTCGTTAAACTACTACAATGAAGTGTCGCCATAACCGCTTTTTTCACCTCAGTTTTGTCGAAAGTATGTACTTGAGACATCTGTTGGACCAGTACAATAACTATATCGATATTTATTCGACCTATAATGTTAGAAGAGCTTTACAGAGAAGCAAATATCGATCAGAAACGCCCCAAGAGCTGACAGCGGCTAGAGTGGGCTTATCCGCACTTCCATTGAAACGCGACTTTCAGGTATAAAGTACGATTTTCTGGTGCAATTATATTGCTCATATACACTGATGAGCCAAAACATTATGGACACTTCCTTATTAGCTTATTTGTGTGTCTTTGGAACGAAATACATCACTGTCAGCGGTCTGACAGTTTGTTGCTAGGGTCGTGGAGGCACAGTATGTGGCATTGAATGTCCACGCACAGGTCATATAATTCAATTAAATAACGGGCCGCTGATATGCGTACGCAGTGATGGCGCCCGTTAGCGACCCAGATGGCTTTCACACGATTTAAAGCAGGCGAATTTGGTCGTCGAAATGTCAGCGTGAGTTCACTATAATGCCCCCCAAACCACAGTAGCACGATTCTGGCTCCAAGACACGTACAGTTATAATGCTGACAGCCCTTTGGGCAGCCCGCCGGTGTGGCCGAGCGTTTCTAGGCGCTTCAGTCTGGAACCGCGTGACCGCTACGGTCACAGGTTCGAATCCTGCCTCGGGCATGGATGTGTGTGATGTCCTTAGGTTAACTAACCTTTACGTAGTTCTATGTTCTAGGGGACTGATGACCTCAGATGTCAAGTCCCATAGTGCTCAGAGCCATTTGAACCATTTTTGAAGCCGTTGGGCAAGACACCAACTATGAAGGGCTGCAGGTGATTCGCAGCTGTCCGCGTGTCTTCAATTACAACCACAGGTGTCATGGAAGCGCAGGAGAATGTCTCTCCTAGCGTAGTTCTGCTCCCACCAGCCTGCGTCGGTGACGCACTTCACGTTTCGAGCCACCATTCACCTCGATGAAGGTGTTTAAGGAGACGACCATCTTGTCTAGCAAAAATGTGATTCTCTCGAAGAGCCGACACGTTTCCATCACGATGGTCCCGTGCCCATTGCAATGTCGTTTGGTCATCATGTCAACACGTTGGGATGGTCTGCTGCGGAATTCCGTGTTCAACAACTTACGATGAACGGTTTGCTCCGAAACACTTGTGCGTGCACCAGCATTTTGCTCTTTCGGCAGAGATGTCACAGATCCAAATTTACAGAGCTGACTAGCCTCATAACCCCACATTCTGTGAAGAGTCGTGGACATCCAACGATTTAGCGCTTATTGGTAGTTTCACTGTCCTACCTCTTTCCGTAGATGCTCACGACAGTAGCACGTGAATATTCGACCAACTTCGCCGTTTTCTAGATACTTACTAACAGGCTCTGAGTAGTAATAATTTGCAGTTCGTCAAAGTCGATGGAAATGAGAGTTTGGCGTCATTGGCCGAGAGCCCCCTTGCGAAGCAGGTCCGGCCGTCTTTGTGCAGGTCTTATTACATTCGACGCCACATTGGGCGACCTGCACGTCGGATGGGGATGAAATGATGATGAAAACAGCACAAAACCCAGTCCCTGAGCTGAGAAAATCCCGGACCCAGCCGGGAATCGAACCTGGGCCCGTAGGATGGCAATCCATCAAGCTGACCACTCAGCTATCGAGGCAAAGTCGATTATATCAATGAATTTCCCCATTTGCAGCAGATATCTTCGCTAGGGTGATCCCCTGTCTGTGCCAGCTCAGCTTATATACTTTCGTTACCGCTTCACATGCCCTCAACTTCACCAGGCGGTATCCAACGTCGAGGTGGGCATTGGTCATAATGTTTCAGCTTATCAGTGTATTTTTAATACTGTAAGTGATGTGTTGCGGCGTTTCGCCTCTACGGCCAGCAATCCATCTGGCATAACAACTTTTCCGGTTGCCTACATGCCACGTAACCACTCTGCACCAGAAAACAGTTTTGCAGCAGCTCCACTAGGCGGCTCTAGCAGCGCCACCTAGGGTTATGGATTGGGGGGGAGGGGGGGGGGCTGTTTGAGTCCGCGAACCACCTCATCTAAAATAGATCCTGAGATATTCTGCGGCCCGACAGTATTTAGGTCTGCGCACAGCCGTGCATTGGCAGTTCCCGTCGAGCCAGACATACAAACGGACATTCGCTCCACTACGACATCGCTGTCTGCTGCCGACCAGGTGACTCGTCGACGGACACCGCTTGGTTTCTGTAGCTCCGCCAACGGTCCAGTCGCCATGGTTGGATATCGTAACTTGGTTCACAGACCTTGGTAGAACACTGAGTGTGTTCTGTTTTTCCAGGAATCTGTATCACTATGCCCGTTTTAACAATAAACCCCTATGGAACTTGTTTCCGTGTGGAGCAATAGAGCTTTGTAAATATTCGTTTGTGCAAAACTCGACCAATTACTAGACTTTGAGCTGTTGAACAAAGGCCTTCAACCTGTCAATCATTTTTGAGTGTTAATTGTATTTGGTTCGTCGGAGCAGGTGAGCGTAGCATTTTATTTTCAATAAAGAAAATTACTGACTCCAATTCCGCCTGTGGCGAATTCCTTAATAAGAAGTCAAAATTTTCAAAAAAAAAATAATAATAATTTTTGAAACCTCGAGTCCGGAAAACCCTGTTCGTGCGACACCAAGGTCATTGTAACTGAGTGTAACCTTCTTGGTGGAGCAGCTTTGTCTGCAGCTCGTGGTCGTGCGGTAGCGTTCTCGCTTCCCGCGCCTGGGCTCCCGGGTTCGATTCCCGGCGGGGTCAGGGATTTTCTCTGCCTCGTGATGACTGGGTGTTGTGTGACGTCCTTAGGTTAGTAAGGTTTAAGTAGTTCTAGGGCACTGATGACCATAGATGTTAAGTCCCATAGTGCTCAGAGCCATTTTTTTTTGGAGCAGCTTTAATAAACTTTCGGGAATGTGGAGACGCAGAGAAGAAGTACTGGGGAAGAAGAATCCCCAAAGTTGCGAGGACGTCTCGCAAACTGTGACTAGGAAACGCGAGCCGAAACCGGATCCGCGACTGGCTTCAGATCGCCGTGCGGGTTCGCCGGTTCATCTGCGCGAACAAGGTCTCCGTGGCGCGCGGCCAACCGCTAATTACCCAATTACGTGGGAGCAGTGCGGCCATTATAATGAGCGGGCCGCCACTGCGGTAGCGTAGCGCCAGCCGATGCGGCGCCCTGTGTCGATCCCTACTTCACCCATACGATTATTTTCTGCAAACTGTACTGGCTCATACCTGTCAGCTCTAAAGTTGTTAATGACTACTTGATTATTTTTCGTTCTGTACGTCGACACTGGACTCGCATTCTGGAGGACGACGGTTCAATCCCGTCTCCGGCCATCCTGATTTAGGTTTTCCGTGATTTCCCTAAATCGCTTCAGGCAAATGCCGGGATGGTTCCCTTGAAAGGGCACGGCCGATTTCCTTCCCCCATCCTTCCCTCACCTGAGCTTGCGCTCCGTCTCTAATGACCTCGTTGTCGACGGGACGTTAAACACTAATCTCTTCCTCCTCCGTACATCGATCTATGACAATTAGTCTGGAAGGTAATTTTCTCTTGATTAGTAACCCTTTATTTAGCAGGCACAGAAATATTGTCAAGAATATGCATTAAGTTACTTAACTTAGATGTATGTGAACAATTTTACATACATTGATTCGAAATACAGTACGTTACCTTAAGTGTCACTACCCACAAAAGGAGCATGGGTGTCACAACAAAGGTATTACAATGTTGGTCCTGTGACTGAAAAAATGGTTCCATTTTTCACTACTGCGTGTGAAATGTCTTAAAATAATTCGATTTTCGTACAAAGCACAACAAATTTCAAATTCTCCACATTTTACAGTCGACCATCCCTGAGGGCGAATTCCACATCACTGGCAAGTGACCAGAACTGCCACATACCCTATACTTCACAGGCACAGTATCTGCTGTTTACTTTTTCTTCTACTCAATACTCCAATACTCAAAACCAGGACCGACCGAGGTGGTGCAGTGGTTGTTGTTGTTGTTGTTGTTGTGGTCTTCAGTCCTGAGACTGGTTTGATGCAGCTCTCCATGTTACTGTATCCTGTGCAAGCTTCTTCATCTCCCAGTACTTACGGCAACCTACACCCTTCTGAGTCGGGAATATGGAGACACACGCTGCCCTCCAGTGTTAAATTTGTGATCCCTTGATGCCTCAGAACATGTTCTACCACCCGGTCCCTTTTTCTTGTCAAGTTGCGCCACAAACTCCTCTTCTCCACAATTCTATTCAGTACGTCCTCATTAGTTATGTGATCTACCCATCTAATCTTCAGCATTCTTCTGTAGCACCACATTTCGAAAGCTTCTATTCTCTTCTTGTCTAAACTATTTACCATCCACGTTTCACTTCCATACATGGCTACACTCCATACAAATACTTTGAGAAACGACTTCCTGACATTTAAATCTATACTCGATGTTAACAAATTTTTCTTCTTCAGAAACGCTTTCCATGCCATTGCCAGTCTATATTTTATAACCTCTCTATTTCGACCATCATCATTTATTTTGCTCCTCAAATAGCAAAACTCCTGTACTACTTTGTGTCTCATTTCCTAATCTAATTCCCTCAGCATCACCCAACTTAATTCGACTACATTCCATTATCCTCGTTTTGCTTTTGCTGATGTTCATCTTATAGCCTCCTTTCATGACACTGTCCATTCCGTTCAACTGCTCTTCCAAGTCCTTTGCTGTCTCTGACAGAATTACAATGTCATCGGCGAACTTCAAAGTTTTTATTTCTTTTCCATGGATTTTAATACCTACTCCGAACTTTTCTTTTGTTTCCTTTATTGCTTGCTCAGTATACAAATTGAATAACATCGGGGATAGACTACAACCATGTCTTCCCAACCACTGCTTCCCTTCCATACCCCTCGACTCTTATAACTGCCATCTGCTTTCTGTAAAAATTGTAAATAGCTTTTCGCTCCCTGTAGTGGTTAGCACCCTGGAATCGCATTCGGCAGGAGGACGGTTCGAATCCGCGCCCGGCCATAATGATTTAGGTTTTCCGTGATTTCCCTAAGCCGCTCAAGGCAAATGTCGGAAAAGTTCCTTCGAATGGGCGCTGCCTACTTCCTTCCCTATCCTTGCCTAATTCCGATGGGACCGATGACTTTGCTGTTTGGTCCCCTCCTTCATTCAACCATCCAACCAGCGCAAAACCAGGCTTCCACTTCGGACAAAAGAAAAGTCCACTTTCAGAGTCCCAGGTGAGTATTCGTTGACACGTTGGTATAATAACTCACCTTGAAGACTCTCTCTTTCTTTTTATAAGCAATTTTCGTTGCACAGTAAAAATAATGCGCCCCAAAATCGAATGAAACTGCTACACCAGTAACCGATGCTCACATAACCTCACAACGTGTCCGATAATTACGCACACTATTCAGAAACTTTTCACCAGGAACAACAGATTATCGCTGTATTTGAGCTTTTGCTTGCAAGCACCATTAACCATTCAAGGACCAAAGCTGAAACATGGTTCAGAGAACAGATTGCAGTTTTGATGTTGCTTGAGAGCATTATTGCTAGATAAAGAATTAAAGTAACGCGTACATATTACATTGCATAAGTGATTTGCTAGAAATTATTCCAGCTACATTCTTGAAGTAGGGTAAAGGTTTATAAATGGTACGGCCTTTTAAATTGTACCGTTAACATAATTAGCAAAGCATCTGCGTTATCAGGCCGCCCGTAGACAGATTGTGCTTGTGGGAATAAGGAAACCAACAGTCGTACATTTTAAAAAATGTTTTAAATATACGACCAGTTTCGACACTACATTAGTGTCATCTCTAGGGCTCTAAAAGTCTCAGTGGTGATAACCAACCCTCGTTGCTGTAGGACAGCTAACATGTGTGTGCACTGATCTCATAGATTTCTATTTACACGATATGGGCACTTTAGTCGTCTATCATCTATTGATGTTCGTTATTTCCATATTTCCTATTACTGCGAAGAGTGTTCAGTAAGTAATGCAACACATTTTTGTCTGAAAGCACTTAGGTTTGATTCAGGAGTCCAGCAATCGATGTAATTCCCCACTCCTTTCGCTACAAAAGCATGTTTTGCAACATAATGTCCGTTCCATGCGACATATTTACGCAGTCTTACCGGGAGGGCCTGTATGCCAGCATAGAACCTGCACGTCAGGAGGGAATATTCAAGCTGGTGGAGGCTGTGTAATGGTGTCAGGCGTGTGCAGTTAGAGTATATTGGACCCTCGATACGACTCCGACAAGTGACACGTACGGAAGTATCCTATCTGGTCACCCGCATCCATTCATGTCCATTGTGCATTCCAACGGACTTGGGCAATTCCAGGAGGATAGTGCGACACCTCACTCGTCGAGAATGGCTACAGAATGGCTCCAGGAACACTCTTCTGTGTTTAAACCCTTCCGTTGACCACGAAACACCCCTGACATGAACATTATTGGGCATACGTGGGATGCCTTGCAACGTGCTGTTCAGAGGGGATCTGCAACCTCTCGTACTCTTAAACAATTATGGACAGCCTTCCAGCACTTTTCAGTCAATGCCACGTTCTGCTGAGGCACTTCTGGGTGCTCGCGGAGGCGCTACACGATATTAGGCAGGTGTACCAGTTTCTTTGGCTCTTCTGTGTATACGCTACTGGCCATTAAAATTGCTACACCACGAAGATGACGCGCTACAGACGCGAAATTTAACCGACAGGAAGAAGTAGCTGTGATATGCACATGATTAGCTTTTCAGAGCATTCATACATGGTTGGCGCCGGTGGCGACACTTAAAACGTGCTGACATGAGGAAAGTTTCCAACCGATTTCTCATACACAAACAGTAGTTGACCGGCGTTGCCTGGTCAAACGTTGTTGTGATGCCTCGTGTAAGGAGGAGAAATGCGTACCATCACGTTTCCGACTTATAGCCAATCGCGATTGCGGTTTATCGTATCGGGAAACTGCTGCTCGCAATGGTCGATATCCAATGACTGTTAGCAGAATATAGAATCGGTGGGTTCAGTAGGGCAATACGGAACGCCGTGCTGGATCCCAACGGCCACATATCACCAGCAGTCGAGATGAGAGGCATCTTATTCGCATGGCTGTAACGGATCGTGCAGCCACGTCTCGATCCCTGAGTCAACAGATGGGGACGTTTGCAAGACAACAGCCATCTGCACGAACAGTTCGATGGCGTTTGCAGCAGCATGGACTATCAGCTCGGAGACCATGGCTGCGGTTATCCTTGATGCTGCATCACAGACAGGAGCGCCTGCGATGGTGTACTCAACGTCGCACCGGGTGCACGAATGGCAAAACATTTTTTTGGACGAATCCAGGTTCTGTTTACAGCATATTGATGGTCACATCCCTGTTTGGCGACATCGCGGTGAACGCACATTGGAAGCGTGTATTCGTCTTCGCCATACTGGCGTATCACCCGGTGTGATGGTATGGGGTGCCATTAGTTACACGTCTCGGTCACCTCTTGTTCGCATTGACGGCCCTTTGAACAGTGGACGTTACATTTCAGATGTGTTACGAGCCGCGGCTCTACCCTTCATTCTATCCCTGCGAAACCCTACATTTGAGCAGGATAATGCACGACCGCATGTTGCAGGTCCTGTACGGGCCTTTCTGGATACAGAAAATGTTCGACTGTTGCCTGGCGAGCACATTCTCCAGCTCTCTCACCAATTGAAAATGTCTGGTCAATGGTGGCCAAGCAACTGGCTCGTCACAATACGCCAGTCACTACTCTTGATTAATTGTGGCATCGTGTTGAAGCTGCATGGGCAGCTGTACCTGTACACGCCGTCAAAGCTCTGTTTGATTCAATGCCCAGGCGTATCAAGGCCGTTATTACAGCCAGAGGTGGTTGTTCTGGGTACTGATTTCTCAGGATCTATGCACCTAAATTGCGTGAAAATGTAATCACATTTCAGTTCTAGTATAATATATTTGTTCAATGAACACCCGTTTATCATCTGCATTTCTTCTTGGTGTAGCAATTTTAATGGCCAGTAGTGTACGTAAAAGAAATTGAGCGTAAGGTTTTCCGCTGTAGCTGAGGCTGTATGGTGTAACCAGATAATTTGTAAAGCACACAGTGATTTGTCAGCCATACTAGGAGCGGAGCACCCGTCCACAAGCCAGGCTGTCGGGTGCCGGGACCCGCTTTGCCCTCGCCGCCCGCTCGCTCGCTGCCTATGTGCGGCCCCCGGTGCGCGTCCGACCTCTGGCTAGTGACGCCGCATCGGCGCCGGCCAGGCGTATCCGGTGTCCATATTAATGGCCGCAGTTAACAACGTCAGCTGCAGCTCGCTCACCAGTTTCGCTGGAGCAGGCCGCATGTATACATGTATGCAAATTTTGGGCGACCAGCTAATTCCGACCGACTGCCGTAATAACGGCGCTACGAAACGCGACGCCAATTGCTAGGGCATAACTTATTTAATGCCCAGCGCCAACGCCGGTCGTACGTCCGGCAACTGCGTACGGCTGCCAGTATAGTGACAGAATTACTCGCCGCACCTGAAAATAATTTCTCTTCCTTCGTTACCTTGCAGAGTAGTAAAAATTTGTACTCGGAAACACAGATCTGTACTGCTGAAAGATTCGCGGCGCTGGAAGTGAGAACACATGCACCTCGAACAAATGGTCGTCACGTAATTTCTCGTAATAAATACACCGCCGTACTGCTAACACAATTGCAGCACATGTAAGTGCGTGAAACAAAATGCAATATCCTCACCTGCGGCTTTACGCCTCCTGGAACGGTCATGGCTGCTTCGACATGGGGAATGCCGCACGAATTACATGAACGTCCAGAATATCGTAAGTACTGCTCAAAGATCCCAGCAAATAACTTTCGGAGGACGTATCAACTCCGTGTTACATCGCCAAACATGTTAGACAAACCGCTCGCAATGCTAACTAAGCACACTGATCTAGCACTCGGGAGGACGACACTTCAAACCCGTGTCGGGCCATCCTGATTAAGATCTCCCGCGATTTCCCTAAATAATGTTTTTTTATTCCAGTCTTTGATCACAATATGAATTCTTTAGACGAGGACCGGTTTCAGTCCGTAATGACCATGGTCAGATCTTTTTTACACCATGTCCTAAAGGGATAAGGCCGTAATGGCATCGTCAAAGCATATAAATATAATCAGCACAGCATCGTCATATAGATCTAAAATAAAGTGTAGAATAGGCCGCATCGTCCACACAGTCATTATTGCAACTGACTCTGGACGATGCGGCCTTTCCTACACCTTATTTTAGATCTATATGACGATGCTATGCTCATTATATTTATATGTTTTGACGATGCCATTATGGCCTTATCACTTTAGGACATGGTGTAGAAAAGATCTGAGGATGGTCAATATGGACTGAAACCGGTCATCGTCTAAAGAATTCATATTGTGATCAAAGACTGGAATAAAAAACATTTGACAGTATTCGATCACTGTTTGTACACGCGACCATGTCGCAGTTGGTAATTTCCCTTTATCGCTTCAGGAAAATTTCGGGATGGTTCTTTGGAAACGGCACAGCCGACTTCCTTCCTCATCCTTCCCTAGCCCGATGGGACCGATGACCTCGCTGTTTTGTCCCCTCCCCCAAAGCATGTTAAACAATCCGCTCAGGTCTTCCACATTTGTTTGGTAAAAGAGTTAATATGTCGGCTGTTGTGGGAGTCAGCACCGACACAAACAAGGAAGGAGAGAAGTTGCGATGGCCGGTGGCAGGATCCAAAATGATCTGTACATAACAGTTGTAGATTAATATAACACTTTATTACTAAAAAGAAAAGAAATATAACTTCCTGTGCTTCCTACAAGCAATTACATTGATTCGCAGAACGCAGTATCGTCTTCCTATTACTCAGTATTGATATTGGCTGGCTCTGAGCACTATGGGACTTAACATCTGTGGTCATCAGTCCCCTAGAACTTAGAACTACTTAAACCTAACTAACCTAAGGACATCACACACATCCATGCCCGAGGCAGGATTCGAACCTGCGACCGTAGTGGTCACGCGGTTCCAGACTGAAGCGCTTGGAACCGCACAGCCACACCGGCCGGCGTACTGATATTCTTAAAATCTCAAACCCAACTGGGGCCGACCAGCGATGGGCGAGTGGTTAAGTCAGCGCTCACAGAGGGCGCTGAACGCTGTCTTCTTGGAGGTGTGGCGCTGCCCGCACTTTCCATTGGCGCGCGGGTCAGCGCCTTCTTGATGCCGTTTCGCGACGCTGCGCTGGTCTGTGTGCAGTCGATGCTTTAGGACTGCACAACAGTGGTTGGTTGATTAATCTTTATAGTTGTAGCCAACTAACTGATTTATTACGTACGATGTTGTGGTCGCAGTGGAAAGGAATGAGGGTCACAAAGAACAGACATCGAGTGTAATAAGAGAAAGAAATCTGTAATGTTGGGGAATAGTAATGTGCGTTTCTATAAGATGTGCTTAGGTCCTATACTACTTCGATGGATTATGTGGATGCTGGTCTTTGAGTACATTTTTAATCCACTTTTTATTTTTTAAACACTGGTCCAGCACGGATACAGTGTAGGGTTTAGGGAGGTGTTGACCTTGCTCCCTTTCCCCCAACTGTCCCTCCCCTCCCAAATACAATTTGCTGTCACTCCCGTTTCTAGTGTACATATTTGGCTATGATTTAATAATAACTACGAGGGCAGGTCAATAAGTAATGCAACACATTTTTTTCTCTGCCAATTTTGGTTGAAAAAACCGGAAATTTCTTGTGGAATATTTTCAAACATTCCCGCTTCGTCTCGTATAGTTTCATTGACTTCCGACAGGTGGCAGCGCTGTACGGAGCTGTTAAAATGGCGTCTGTAATGGATGTGCGTTGCAAACAACGGGCAGTGATCGAGTTTCTTTTGGCGGAAAACCAGGGCATCTCAGATATTTATAGGCGCTTGCAGAATGTCTACGGTGATCTGGCAGTGGACAAAAGCACGGTGAGTCGTTGGGCAAAGCGCGTGTCATCATCGCCGCAAGGCCAAGCAAGACTGTCTGATCTCCCGCGTGCGGGCCGGCCGTGCACAGCTGTGACTCCTGCAATGGCAGAGCGTGCGAACACACTCGTTCGAGATGATCGACGGATCACCATCAAACAACTCAGTGCTCAACTTGACATCTCTGTTGGTAGTTCTGTCACAATTGTTCACCAGCTGAGATATTCAAAGGTTTGTTCCCGCTGGGTCCCTCGTTGTCTAACCGAACACCATAAAGAGCAAAGGAGAACCATCTGTGCGGAATTGCTTGCTCGTCATGTGGCTGAGGGTGACAATTTCTTGTCAAAGATTGTTACAGGCGATGAAACATGGGTTCATCACTTCGAACCTCAAACAAAACGGCAATCAATGGAGTGGCGCCACACCCACTCCCCTACCAAAAAAAAGTTTAAAGCCATACCCTCAGCCGGTAAAGTCATGGTTACAGTCTTCTGGGACGCTGAAGGGGTTATTCTGTTCGATGTCCTTCCCCATGGTCAAACGATCAACTCTGAAGTGTATTGTGCTACTCTTCAGAAATTGAAGAAACGACTTCAGCGTGTTTGTAGGCACAAAAATCTGAACGAACTTCTCCTTCTTCATGACAACGCAAGACCTCACACAAGTCTTCGCACCCGAGAGGAGCTCACAAAACTTCAGTGGACTGTTCTTCCTCATGCACCCTAAGCCCCGATCTCACACCGTCGGATTTCCATATGTTTGGCCCAATGAAGGACGCAATCCGTGGGAGGCACTATGCGGATGATGAAGAAGTTATTGATGCAGTACGATGTTGGCTCCGACATTGACCAGTGGAATGGTACCGTGCAGGCATACAGGCCCTCATTTCAAGGTGGCGTAAGGCCGTAGCATTGAATGGAGATTACGTTGAAAAATAGTGTTGTGTAGCTAAAAGTTTGGGGAATAACCTGGTGTATATCAATGCTGAATAAAACAACCCCTTTTTCAGAAAAAAAAATGTGTTGCATTACTTATTGAACTGCCCTCGTATAATGTATGTCAATATTTTGATATAATATTAACAGTAACATAATAACCTGTTTACGTTAATGCTTATTACATCGCTGTAGCGTATTTTTCATTTGTCTTCAGTCTTCTGGCTGGTTAGATGCAGGTCGCCAACTATTCAGTTCAGGAGAAAAGATCAGTGTCACTTGGCGCTGTGTCGGGTCTGTATGGCGGTCAGTCAAAAGTGTTCCATTTTTCCACTAAAATTGCTGAAGGGGTTGCACTAGCAGTGTGATGTATGGCATTGTCATTAGTCAGAGCACCAATAGAAGCCTCTTCTTTTTTTTTCTCCATACACTCGACTTCGATTAATTTTTGCTACACTATTCTCTTCTGGTTGCAGGAAACGAATAACGCTTCGCAATTCGCATTTGGCGGGAGAATCGGTTGAGGCGGTCATGTTTATTGAGTAACATGCCGACGTTCAGCTGTGCACACAATTCCTTGCTCGCAGTCGCCCGAACTTCACGCACTATTTGATCGAGAGGCTGTACATTATGAGAGATGGCAGATAAGCTGGGTCGACCACATAGTGTGTTGTCGTGCACGCCTTTTACCACTACTGAAATGCAGTAACTACCACCTCACACTGGTCTCGCGTACAGTATCTCCTCCACACACATTTGGCAAGCGGCGATAGATTTCGATTTCCCGATTTTTTCAGCAGTTAGTAATTCAGTGACACACCTCTGTTTTATACGCACCTCGCTGTCAGAAGCCATTTTAGAACGCTTCCCCTGCTGCTTCTGGCTGTTACATAGGAAATGAAACTTACGGAACATTAGCGGAAATAGTAAAAAATTAATACTACACCAACATAATGTGGTTAGGGCACTGTGCGATAAATTCTGTAAACCACTGTAGAGTGCATGGCAGATGGTACATACCGTTGAACCAGGTATTAGGGTCTCTTCCTGCTCCATTCACGCATGGAACGCGGGAAGAATGACGGTTTAAATGCCTCTGTGCTTGCTGTAGTTAATCTAATAGTGTCGCCTTATGAGCGATACGTACGGGATTGTAGTATACTTCCACAGTCATCATTTAAAGCTGGTTCTTGAAAGTATGTAACTAGGATTTTTTGTGGTAATTTACATTTGTCTACAAGATTCTACCAATTCAGCATCTCTGTTAAAGTTTCTCATGGGTCGAACAAACATTCGTGCTGACATTTTCCGTGTACGTTCAGTATCACATATTAGTTTTAGTTGGTTCAAATGGCTCAAATGGCTCTAAGCACTATGGGACTCAACATCGGAGGTCATCAGTCCCCTAGACTTAGATCTACTTAAACCTAACTAACCGCCCGCATCTCGTGGTCGTGCGGTAGCGTTCTCGCTTCCCACGCCCGGGTTCCCGGGTTCGATTCCCGGCGGGGTCAGGGATTTTCTCTGCCTCGTGATGGCTGGGTGTTGTGTGCTGTCCTTAGGTTAGTTAGGTTTAAGTAGTTCTAAGTTCTAGGGGACTGATGACCATAGATGTTAAGTCCCATAGTGCTCAGAGCCATTTGAACCATTTTGAACCTAACCTAAGGACATCACACACATCCATGTCCAAGGCAGGACCTTGCGTTCGTTGAAATTTGTCATTTGTGTATCATTAGTATCTAAATGGGCCTTGCATTAGTAACTAAAACCTGCACTTCTCGTGAGTTCCTTTGGTGCATCCGACTAGTACCCACCTAGTGAGCCCAGAGGTTGTGTTTACCCGCCAACCTCTGACGCTGACGCAAGAGCTCACGCAGAGCACGCAACGGACCCACTCTGCTCTCTCGGCCGGGCCGCTCTGCCAATTTGTCGCCGACGCGTGGGAGACGGCACTGCAGCTGCGGGTGCGTTAATTAATGCGTTTAAGGCACCATTACATGCGTCATGCCACTGGGCGCGTAACAACGCGCATCTGAAATTGTGCCCAACCGCGGGCACTCCAGCTTCCCGCTAACACGATTGGCGTTGAAAAGTGGAGTGGAGTGCACGGGGATGCAGAAAAATATCCCTGCCGCATCAGTGTACTGGGGCTCACAATGGAGCGCGCACGCAGCACGTACCTTGGTTGGCTTAACTAACACAATTACCGCTGCTTTTGGCTTCAATGGAAGAGCGACTGTTGCATTCAGTTGGCGCTTTGATCAATCAGCCGAGCTTAGTGCGCGAGAAAAACTGCTGCTGTTTATAGATCAATTGCAACGTACTAGTAGAAGTAAAAGAAGATCAATTTGGCTCCAGAAATAGGGACAGGAAAAGCTGTTACAGCAGTCAAGAGATATGTAGAGCAGGATTTCCCAAACTCTGTTTCGCGGAACAGTGATGTTCTGGGGGAAGTGATTAAGTCTCCGCGAAAACCCATTAACATTATGGCGGTTTTCTCGACCTTTTAACGATGCTAATTATTTTTTAAATTTTTTATTGTGAATTCATTGTTATTGGTTATGATTAAAAATTGAAACGGTTTCTGAATAAAATAAGTTTTAAGAAGTTTGTTTGTGTGGCCATCCTTCGCAGTAGCATATAAATACTTGTTTTGTAGCCGAGCGGTCTAAGGCGCTGCAGTCATGGACAGTGCGGCTGGTCCCGGCGGAGGTTCGAGTCCTCCCTCGGGCATGGGTGTTTGTGTTTGTCCTTAGGGTAATTTAGGTTAAGTAGTGTGTAAGCTTAGGGACTGATGACCTTAGCAGTTAAGTCCCATAAGATTTCACACACATTTGAACATTTTTGTACTTGTTTTGTAAATAAAACTGCCATTTCCTGCTGATAGTTGCTTTATTTATGCAAGACACGTTTTGCCTTCTCCTGTTCTAAGGCATCTTCAGTGGGCTCTGTAACGATATAATCTAAAACTAACAAAACTGTATAGTTATAGATTCCACTGAGGATACCTTAGAACAGAAACGCGTATGGGATAAATAAAGTAACTAGTAGCAGGAAAAGGCAGTTTTATTTACAATACAAGTAAAAATAAGTTTTCCTCATTATTTAAAATATTATTAAACTTCCAAATAAACAAGGTGTTGCATCAAGGTAGCAGGACTCTCAAAGTGCTCCGTCAGAGGAAAAGTTTGGAAACTATTGTTCTAGAAGGAATATTCGAATTAAATGTGGATCTTTACACAGCCTCACTTAATTTAGAAAAAGCGTCTACTGTAGGGAAGTCTTAACGACATTCAAAGATACACACTTAGAAGGAGAGATAGGAAAACAATATTAAATGCAAGGGTAAGTGGGGGAGTAGTGCGAGCTTAACCAAAAATTATGATTTTGACATATTCGTAATAAGTAACATAAAACCAACCTTATGTAAAATTGCTGTAGTTTCTTTACATCACTAAATCGTTTTAAGCAAAAAAAGCTCAGCAAATTTTAACTGTAATGTCACAAAAATATGACTGCACACAATTCGTCCCTCCGTGGGGTAACTCTTCACAGTGAGTGCTGAATTGAGCGTCTGAGAAGGGAATCTCATATTAAATATGTATCAGCGAAATAATAATCACTTAAATTATCTGAACATTTCTGTTAAGAAATCAGAATGTTGCAGAGTATTTACAGACTAATACAAAATGTGTTACCACTTTTATTCTCACATGTCAACACCTTTTAGAATTTTCACTTCTTGGACAAGCAGCCATTATAAACTTTGCCTTGGGGTGCCTTCTACAGCACGTGCCGAGTGATTCGAAGCAGAGCCCCCTACACAGCCGTGCCACAATTCTTTGTCTCTGCCTACTTCTGCACGGGTGTAAAATAACTCATTAGGTTCTTTACTACATGTAGTTACTGATTTCCGTGCAGCACCAGTAAACTGGTCACCGTCATCATCGCTGTCATGAACGTCATAATCATCATCATCCTCATCATCACGATCACAAGTGCTGGAAACACACGACACCTCCGGTGACTCTTGTGTTTTCTCCTGGATTATGGTTTTCCTTTTCTTCTTATATGGTTGTCCAGTAATGCTTTCACTTACAGTTTACACATTCTTGTTTTTCGGCTTAGCATGTTCTTTATTTTCGTTCCTTACATTCTTCTCCATTTCAGCTTATTTTTCACGGGGACGAGGACCTATTAACTTTCACCACAGTTTACGTTACATATTAAAGCGATCTGAGTCTGTTATAATTATAAAGTAAATCAGCACACTCATATCGTCAGTAATAACTATAAATTTACCTTTCTGTTGAGAAAATGGTCCCGAAGCACTTGTGCTACAAAACGCTACTGTTTCTTGTGCTGTACCCCGACATCAATATGGAAGATGATCACCATGCACACGTACACAGGCCGCGAAATGGGTTGGCGTACACTGCATCAGGTGGTCGAGCAGTTGCTGGGGTATAGCCTCCCATTCTTGGGCCAGTGCCTGTCAGAGCTCCTGAAGTGTCGTTGGCGTTTGAAGACTTGCAGCGATACGTCGACCGAGAGCATCCCAGATGTGCTCGTTGGGGTTTAGGTCTGGAGAACAGGCAGGCCGCTGCATTCGCCTAATATCTTCTGTTTCAAGGTACTCCTCCACGATGGCACCTCGGTGGGGCCGTGCGGTTTCATCCATCAGGAGGAAGTTGGGACCAACTGCACCTCTGAACAGGCGGACATACTGGTGCAAAATGTGTTCCCGATACACCTGACCTGTTACAGTTCATCTGTCAAAGACATGCAGGGGTGTACGTGCACCAGTCATAATCCCACCCCACACCATCAAACCACGACCTCCATACAGGTCCCTTTCAAGGACATTAAGGGGTTGGTATCTGGTTCCTGGTTCACGCCAGATGAAAAGCCGGCGAGAATCACTGATCATACTTTACTTGGAGTCGTCCGTGAACATAACCTGGGACCACTGTTCCAATGATCACGTACTGTCGTCTTGACACCAGGCTTTACTTCCGGGCTCTCCTGTGAACAGGGCTCAGTGGAATGCACCTTACAGGTCTCCGGGCGAGTAAACCATGTTTGTTCAGTCGTCTGTAGACTGTGTGTCTGGAGACAACTGTTCCGAGGCTGCAGTAAGGTCCCGAGCAAGGTTACCTGCAATACTCCGTGGCCGTCCACGGTTACAGATGGTGAGATATCGGTCTCCTTGTGGTGTTGTACACTGTGGACGTCCCGTACTGTAGCGCGTGGACACGTTTCCTGGAATCGTCACCATAATCTTGCGATCACACTTTGTGGCACACGGAGGGCCCGTGCTACGACCTGCTGTGTTTGACCAGCCTCCTGTCGCTCTAGTATTCTACCCCTCATAACGTCATCAATATGTGATCTTTGAGTCATTTTCAACACACAGTTACCATTAGCACGCCTGAAAACGTCTGCACACTTACTCGCTGCACCGTTCTCTGACATGCACCAACACACCTCTGCGTATGTGGACTGCTGCCAGCGCCATCGTGCGACGACCGCAGGTCAGATGCACAGCATGGTCATAACCCATGGTGATTTAAACCCACAATCCGCGCACCAGATCGTTGTTTCACCATCAGCATTATCCTTAATTTATGAGCATTCCGAGTTCAAAGTCTGCTAACTCCGTTCGTGCGGCCATAAACACGACGGGACCTTTTCATATGACTCACCTGAGTGCAAATGACGGTTCCTCCAATTTACTGCTCTTTTATAACTTGTGTGCGCGATACTATCTCCATATGTATACGTGCATATAGTTTTAATGACGTTTGTCACGTCAGTGTGCACCGTTTTACTGACGCAGACAGGTGGCCTATGAGGTTACGACTCTTCCTTATCCTACGTGATTTCCAACAGCGCAGTGCGACTTTACACAGGACCGGTCTGGACGGAGTTCTGTCTCTGTGAAGTCACGAGGGTTAGCCGTCATTTTGAAAGTTTACCTTCTAACCTCCTTGCCTAGGAACGCCAGATGAAAGTTGATGTCGTCGAGCCCTGAATCAAAATTGCGCAACGGATAACTGGGGAGGGGAACTTGAGAGCGCTACCTAGAGAGCGTGTCCTTTCTGTACGATACTAGGCAAGGGGCTGGAGGGCTCACACGCTGATGTGTGGGTTCCTGCATTCTATATCAATTCCTTTAACTTGACTTCTTTGTGATTTTTAAGGTATGTTAAAGATTGATTACAATTGATTACGTATTTATTTTAAATCTTGTCACTTGATTTTACAGCGATTGGTGCAATTGTTCCAGTTTACAGATATTACAGTTTTACAACTTATCGCTCGGGTATATTATATACCAATCTGCACGCACTTTTCTACGGGCAAGACGGAATTGCGTTGGCCAAATGTATACCACCAAAGCCTCCCAATATTTTACATAGCACGTCCACTACGTGAGGAGGATAACAGGCAAACTGGGGACCAGATACATTAACACAGGGGGTCAAATTTCCGAAATTAAACGATAACATTCATTTCCTTACACAATCCGAAGCTGGAAATAAAAGAATTAGTACAAATATTCAAATACCTCTCTTCCATGCTTGAACATTGAGACAGACGCACTGAGGGCATGTCTGCTCACTCACCCGTCTTCTGTAACACCCCTTCTATATGGCGGGCACCCGGAGGTCTTCCTGGGCCCTGGTGGAGGGGGTGGTCGAACCACTTGGCCGTGACCAACCTCTCCAACCCAAATCTTGTGACACTGGAAAGTCTTTGACTTTTACCTGTCTGTGCTGTCTCTCAGATCCCCTACCCAGGAGTACGGTTGGCACTACTATACTACAGAACTACTTCCCAACAAAGATTTGGCCACGCTTTACGGAAAGGTGTGAGGAGGATTAGGAAAGTTCATGTGCAGATTCACGTACAAGAAATTCATAATACACGACACATATATATACGTATTATGAAGCCTGACGCATTTCTTTCCACCCGTACACATGGGTTCTGTTGCACGCGCGGCCGGCCGCGTCGTGTAATAAAATTGGCTGCGGAGCCGCCTCTGTTTCTATTTCCCGGTGCGAGCGAGCAGCGAAACCTGCTGCTTATAGAGCGGAAACTACTGTACCGTTCTAATTTGTCGTAGGCTGCATACAACGTAGAGTACGGCCTGACCGTCTAGTTGGGAGCTCGCCTTGCGACTGGAGTACAGCGAGCAGTACTTGTGTTGCTGCCGTGTCAGCGCTAGTGCTGCGGGCGCCACTGCCGTGGTAGCCGGCGCTCGCGTGCCAGTGGAGATAGCCATCTGGCGTGGCGTAGCGTGCGCACTGCACGCGCGTGCTATTGCGGACACGGCCGCCTGCGATAGCGTGGGGTGCGCACGCAGAACGGCGACCCTGCTTTGCGCACTGCCCGCCTATCTCGGCCCGCAATCACCGCTCAGCCGATAGCAGCCCGTGTGCAGACCGCTCCGCTGCCTGTCCACGCGATCCTGGATCAGGCTCTCTGCGACGCACGCAGGTGTCCGATAGCACCCGTTTGTCACTTACTATAAGTAAACATTCAACAGACCTTGCTTCTCTTCTAGTCCATTATACTCGGAGACTGTAGAGAAACCTCAAAAAGCTACAACGAAGCACATCTAGAGCAGATGGACTCAAATATGACCGCACTTGACCCAAGACAGACCAGAGGGAAAACAAAGAGAATAAGGAAAGATCTTTCGTACTTCCTGGTCGTGTTCCAATATTTATATTACGGTACGTTCTGTTTTTTTTTTTTTTTTTTTTTTACGTAGTAAGTTGAAAATGGGGAATAATGGATCACAGAGCTTACCCTTTCCAGTTTGGATCAGCTGTCGAAAATCTCAGATATAATAGGCAAATAAATAAAGAGCTAGGACAAGACTGTAACGTATCCCCTACGCTGCTCAGTATTCAGACAAAATATGCACTACGCAGATGGAATTCTGGGGCAGACTTGCGGTACAAAAAAAGAATTCCATTAGGCGAAAATCTCTCTTTTATGCTGTTGATCTTGCACTGATTTTTTCAAGAGAAGATAATCTACAAAAAGGAATCTATGAGCTAACTGAAATACGTACCGAATATACACTGAAGAGCTAAAGAAACTGGTACACCAGCCTAATATTGTGTAGGGACGCTGCGAACTCGGACAAGGGCCGCAACACGACGTGGCATGGACTCTACTAACGTCTGAAATAGTGCCGGGGGGAACTGACACCAGAATCCTGCACGACTGTATGAGTACGAGGGGCAGGGGATCTCTTCTGAAGAGCACGCTGCAAGGCATCCCAGATGTGCTCAATAACGTTCTTGTCTGGGGAGTTGAGTAGCCAGCGGAAATGTTTAAACTCGGCAGAGTATTCTTGGAACCATTCTGTAGCTATTTTGTAAGTGTGGGGTGTCGCTTTGTCCTGATGGAAGTGCCCAAGTCCGTCGGAATGCGCAATGGACTTCAATGGATGTAGGTGACCAGACAGGATGCTTACGTACGTGTCACCTGTCAGAGTCGTACTAGACATATCAGGGGTCCCAATCACTCTACTTGCACAGGCCCAACACCATTACAGAGCTTCCACGGCTTCAGCAGTCTCCTGGTTAGTCAAAGGAGAAACAGAGCGAAGACTGCAGTAGAAACTAGAGCAACTTGATTGACATCAAAATTGGGAATGACACTGTAGTGGAGGAAGTGAAAGTATTCTTCAGACTGGGTAGTAAGATTACATAGGCTGACCTCAGCACGGTCGTATTAGAAGCAGACTGTGACAGTGAGAGAAAGATCCTTTCTGTAAAACAGCTTTGATGTTATCAGATACAGATACAGAAGTTTCTGAAAATGTACTTAAGGAGCATTACATGGAGATGAAACATGGACCTTCCGAAATGTGGGGAAAAAGTAAGTGGAAGCATTTGAGATGTAGTGGTATCGAATAATGTTAAATTTTAAGTAGACAAATAAAGTACATAGTGTGAGTGCGTCTCCACATTAAACAGTTTCCTAGCAAACATTGCGAAAAGGATCGAATGCGATGGGCATGTGGTGTCGCGTACTTTGCGAAACACCATTGCTAACAGCACCAAATAAGCTGCATGTCTTGAATGGATCAAAGAACAGATAAACTGGACAGTAAATAACTGGAAATATGATGCGCCGCAATGCGATTTTCTCTCTTTCCAAATGATGCGAGTTCACCGAAGATACACTGAGGCATTTAAGTCGAAGTCATGGAAGATTTAATTCAGGCAGAAGTTATTTCTTTGCTATTTTTGGGCTGTTTGTGGTACCATAACTTGGGATTACTCATTCAGGAAACCCTGACGAACCACAAGGTTTATTTAATTAGGATCTACGGGTAAGTGTTGTTCTTCCTTTCACATTTCCATAATGAGTATGATGTCACAGGGACCACCTTCCAAGTTGTGCTCCCGTGATGGGCACAATGTTCGTAAGAAGTTCTTGTGATTACGCATTCCATTCCTCCACTAGCGCGGTTGACAACGGTTGGATGGTTCAAGTTCAAGTGTGTGTGAAATCTTACAGGACTTAACTGCTAAGGTCATCAGTCCCTAAGCTTACACACTACTTAACCTAAATTATCCTAAGGACAACACACACACCCATACCCAAGGGAGGACTCGAACCTCTGCCGGGATCAGCCGCACACTCCATGACTGCAGCGCCTTAGACCGCTCGGCTAATCCTGAGCGGCGGTTGGATGGTCGTTGGGGCATTTGAACATGCTGCAGTACCTCTCCTCAACGATTCCCACGTGCTCGATAGGGTTTAAGTCGGGGGAACAGGCAGGTCAGTCCATTCGCCAATATGCTCTCGTTCCAAGAGCTCACCAACTTGCGCTGTCCGATGTGGTCGCACACTGTCAGCAAGAAAAAATGAAGAGCCAAAGAAACTGGCACTCCTGCCCAATGTCGTGTAGAACCCCCGCGAACACGCAGAAGTCGCGTAATACTACGTGGCATGGACTCGAATAATTCTGAAGTTGTGCTGGAGGGAAATAACACCATCAATCATGCAGAGCTGTCTATAAATTTGCAACAGTACGAACGGTGGAGATCCCTTCTGAACAGCACGTTGCATGGTATCCCACGTAATAATGTTGTTTGGGGAGTTTTGTGGCCAGCGGAAGTGTTTAACCTCAGAAGAGCGTTCCTGGAGCCATTGTGTAGCAATTCTGGACGTGTAGGCTGTCACTTTGTCCTGCTGGAATTGCCCAAGTCGGTCGGAATGCACAATGCACATGACTGGATGCAGGTGATCAGACAGGATGCTTACGTACGGGTCACCTGTCATAGTTGTATCCAGGCGTATCGTGGGTCCCATATCACTCCAACTGTACACGTTCTACACCATTACAGAGATTCCACCAGCTTGAACAAAAAATAGCTCTGAGCACTATGGGACTTAACATCTGAGGTCATCACTCCCATAGAACATAGAACTACGTAAACCTAACTAACCTAACGACAACACACACATCCATGACCGAGGCAGGATTCGAACCTGCAACCGTAGCGGTCGCGCTGTTCCAGACTGGAGCGCCTAGAACCGCTCGACCACACCGGTCGGCTCAGATTGAAAAGTCCCCTGCTGACATGCAGTTATCTCCATACCGTACACGTGATTCGATATGAGACTCGTCCGACGAGGCAACATGTTTCCAGGCATCAGCAATCCAAGGTCGGTGCTGACGGACCCAAACGAGACGTCAGTGTCGTCGTGCAGTCATCAACGGTACACGAGTCGACGTTCGAAAGCCAATATCGATGATGTTTCGTTGACACTTGTTGATGGCTCAGCATTGAAATCTACAGCAATTTGCGAATGAGTTGCACTTCTGTCACTGAGCGATTCTCTTCAGTCGTCGTTGGTCCCGCTCTTGCACGATCCTTTTCCGGCCGCATCAATGCCTGAGATTTGCTGTCTTACTGGATTCCTGATACTCACGGTACACTCGTGAAATGGTGGTACGGGAAAATCCCCACTTCATCGCTACATCGGTGATGCTGTGTCCTATCGCTCATGCGCCGATTATAACACAACGTTCAAACTCACTTAAGTCTTCATAAGCTGCCATTGTAGCAGCAGGAGCCGGCCGCGATGGTCTAGCGGTTCTAGGCGCTTAGTCCGGAACCACGCGACTGCTACGGTCGCAGGTTCGAATCCTGCCTCGGGCAGGGATGTGTGTGATGTCCTTAGGTTAGGTAGGTTTAAGTAGTTCTACGTTCTAGGGGACTGATGACCACAGATGTTAAGTCCCACAGTGCTCAGAGCCATTTTTAGCAGCAGGAACCGATCTAACAACTGCGCCGACCACTTGTTTTCTTACATAGGCGTTGCCGAACGCAGCGCCGTATTGTGCCTGTTTACATATCTGTGAATTTGAATGTGCATGCCTATACCAGTTTCTATGGGGCTTCGGTGTAATTTAAAACAACAGTGAACCAAAAACGTAAACTTAGATAGGCGAGAAAACCTAAGAATTACCGGAAGAGCGATTTCTCATAAACCTGAAACCGGTGATAGTTTGATTTGAATAACGTTTCCTGATACCAATCTTGTGGTTTGTTGCTGTTTTAAATTATAAACGTAGTAATACTGCCGTCTCATTGCACGTCGACTGGTCTACTAAATCATCCGATCATAATCACATATGACATGTCTACGAATATCTGTAAACGATAGGGAAAAGTAGTAATCAGCATTCCCAGAATTTGGTACCTCTACGGGATGTAAAAATTTTGGTCTGGTTAAGGCAAACCTGAACATCAACAAAAGCAAAACGAGGATAATGGAATGTAGTCGAATTAAGTCGGGTGATGCTGAGGGAATTAGATTAGGAAATGAGACACCTAAAGTAGTAAAGGAGTTTTGCTATTTGGGGAGCAAACACGGTCGGAGTGGCCGTGCGGTTCTAGGTGCTGCAGTGTGGAGCCGAGTGACCCCTACGGTCGCAGGTTCGAATCCTGCCTCGGTCACGGATGTGTTCAAATGGTTCTGAGCACTATGGGACTCAACTGCTGAGGTCATTAGTCCCCTAGAACTTAGAACTAGTTAAACCTAACTAACCTAAGGACATCACAAACATCCATGCCCGAGGCAGAATTCGAACCTGCGACCGTAGCGGTCTTGTGGTTCCAGACTGCAGCGCCTTTAACCGCACGGCCACTTCGGCCGGCTCCATGGATGTGTGTGATGTACTTAGGTTAGTTACGTTTAATTAGTTCTAATTCCTGGCGACTGATGACCTCGGAAGTTAAGTCGCATAGTGCTCAGAGCCATTTTTGAGGAGCAAAATAACTGATGATAGTCGAAGTAGAGATGATATAAAATGTAGACTGACAATGGCAAGGAAAGCGCTTCTGAAGAAGAGAAATTTGTTAACATCGAGTATAGATTTAAGTGTCAGGAAGTCGTTTCTGAAAGTATTTGTATGGACTGTAGTCATGTACGGAAGTGAAACGTGGACGATAAATAGTTTAGACAAGAAGAGAATAGAAGCTTTCGAAATGTGGTGCTACAGAAGAATGCTGAAGATTAGATGGGTAGATCACATAACTAATGAGGAAGTATTGAATAGGATTGGGGAGAAGGGAAGTTTGTGGCACAATTTGACTAGAAGAAGGGATCGGTTGGTAGGACATGTTGTTAGGCATCAAGGGATCACCAATTTGGTACTGGAGGGCAGCATGGAGGGTAAAAATCGTAGAGGGAGACCAAGAGATGAATACACTAAGCAGATTCAGAAGGATGTAGGTTGCAGTAGGTACTGGGAGATGAAGAAGCTTGCACAGGACAGGGTAGCAAGGAGAGCTGCATCAAACCAGTCCCAGGAATGAAGACCACAACAACAACAACGAGGCAAACCTGAAGAAACTCGTGGAATTTCTCTCCCGCTGAACTGAGGCCATTGTAAACTCTATGGACGGCGCTGTACGGTATCGTGGGTCTTCCGAAGTGTTCGTAAGGTCCCTGTTACTGGACGGGTGAAGACGCAAGTATCGGATGCAGGAGGTGGCCGGCAGTTGCCCCGTTAGATCCACTGGTGTCGCTCGGCATCCGTCCACTGCCCTCACAGCCGCCTCCAGTTGCTGTGCTGTGCTGTGATGCGCCCCGCAGTCCAATCCCGCAGCGTCCGCGGCGCTCCATCACGGCCGGATTAAACAATGCCCCGCCCCCTGCGTGGCGGCCCACTATATTACACGGGCCAGCCACCGCCAGCGCTTAATAACGCCACCGTAGGGCGCTCTTAACGGCCGCGGGCTGCCCGATTCCTCGTCACTCATCTCCTCAGGCAACAAGAGTGCAGCCTGCTCTCCTAGGCGTTTGTGTACAGCCTAGACCGACGTAATCGTAACGTCATGCTCCTAAGGAGTCTGTCCGCAACTCGCGGTCTAGTGGACAGCTTGAAGCCTCCGATTATTGCGATTAGTCGGGGTTTGCCGCAGGACAGCTTGCTTTCGATGTCCTGATTTCTTCCCTCTTTCGAACACCTGCTTCGCCGTCTTTAACATCAGTTACGAGGAATCGCCCGTTCTGGTGGGATCCTTACGGTTAAGGTGTATGCCGACGATGTGGTGGTTCCTCTCCGTATTACCGAGTTTTTTTTCGTCCGCAACTCGTGGTTGCTGCCTCTCGATCACGGGGTCGCGGGTTTGATCCCCGGAAGTATCGGGGATTTTCTCTGCCCGGGGCTGGGTGTTTGTGTTGCCCATATCATGTCATCATCACTCGGTTAGTGGCGCGACTGGAAATGGAAAAATTGGAAGTGGCGCTGATGAGCACGATATTGAGCGCCCCAGAAACCAACATCATCATCATCATCATCATCATCATCATCACCATCACCGAGTATTTTCCCGTGTTAAAGAGACTGCCAACACTACGCTTGTCCGTCCTCTTTTGGAGTACTGCTGAGCGATCTGGGATCCTTACCAGACAGGATTAACAAAGCACATCGAGAAAGTTCAAAGAAGATTTGGGATGGACGTCATTAAAACAAAGGGGTTTTTCGTTGCGGAGGAATCTTCTCACGAAATTTCGATCTCTAACTTTCTCCTCCGAATGGGAGGATACTTTCTTGGCGCCGACCTACATAGGGAGAAACGAACATCATAATAAGGGAAACCGGAGCTCATACGGAAAATATAGGTGTTCGTTTCTTCCGCGCGCTGTCCGAGATTGGAATAATAGAGAACTATTGCTAAGGTGGTTCGATGAACTCTCTGCCAGGCACTTAAGTTTGATTTTGAAGATGTAGAAGTAGGTAAAACGCTGGCGACATGATCATGAAAGACATGAAATATATTCACAATCGTGAATATGAAACACCTCCAGCTGTATGTTATTTTGGCTAAGGGAGACAATTTATTTATAATCTGTAGGCCCGGTATCCGCCGATAAATACGAAATTTCAGTGCAATAGTTGTGTAAAAGTATGATGCATGCACTTCCGAAGGATAGATGATTATTGTCACGTCCCTGGTGCATGAGGACAAACATAAAACGCGGCCGCGGTGGCCGAGCGGTTCTAGGCGCTTAAGTCTAGAAGCGCGCGACCGCTACGGTCGCAGGTTCGAATCCTGCCTCGGGTATGGATGTGTGTGATGTCCTTAAGTTAGTTAGGTTTAAGTAGTTCTAAGTTCTAGGGGACTGATGACCTCAGATGTTAAGTCCCATAGTGCTCACAAGGGAACCTCCCCATCGCACCCCCCTCAGATTCAGTTATAAGTTGGCACAATGGATAGGCCTTGAAAAACTGAACACAGATCAATCGAGAAAACGGGAAGAAGTTGTGTGGAACTATGAAAAAATAAGCAAAATATACAAACTGAGTAGTCCAAGCGCAACATAGGCAACATCAAGGAAAATGTGAGGTCAGGAGCGCCGGGGTCCCGTGGTTAGCGTTAGTAGCTGCGGATCGACAGGTCCTTGGTTCAAGTCTTCTCTCGAGTGAAAAGTTTACTTTCTTTATTTCAGTTTATGTGATAAACTCGTATGTTTTCATCACTTTTTTGGGAGTGATTATCACATCCACAAGAAAACCTAAATCGGGCAAGGTAGAAGAATCGTTTTACGCATTCGACAAGTGTACAAGTTAGGTGGGTCGACAACATATTCCTGTCATGTGACGCACATGTTGTCACCAGTGTCGTATAGAATGTATCAGACGTGTTTTCCTGTGGAGGAATCGGTTGACCTATGACCTTGCGATCAAATGTTTTCGGTTCCCATTGGAGAGGCACGTTCTTTCGTCTACTAATCGCACGGTTTTGCGGTGCAGTCGCAAAACACAGACACTAAACTTATTACAGTGAACAGAGACTTCAATGAACTAACGGACTGATCATTACTTCGCGAAAATAGAGAAAGTAAAATTTTCACTCGAGGGAAGACTTGAACCAAAGACCTCTCGTTCCGCAGCTTTTTTTTTTTTATTTCTCATATTGTCCGTTTTCGTTCGTTGTATGTGCTCGGGGCGGACGTCGTAACACATCCGTTTAGGTTCGTTTTTGATCGATTAACTCAGTGTTTTTTTATTACAGAGGGCTGCTAACCCTCTGACCGAACACGCTGAGCTACCGTGCCGGCAACAGCTGCTCACCCTAACCACGGGACCACGCCGCTCCTGACCTCATATTACCCTTGGTATTGCCTATCTTACGCATGGACTACTCAGTTTCTATATTTTTATTATTTTTTCAAAGTTCCACACAACTTCTTCCTGTTTTCTCGATTGATCTGTGTTCACTTTTTCAAGGCCTATCCACTGTGCCAACTTATAACTAAATCTGAAGGGGGTGCGATGGGGAGATTCCCTCGTCAGAGGCATTTGAACCATTCGATGATGCTGTTGGTTGGGCTACTGCAGTAAAGCGGCATACGTCAGTGGGCTTATCGTCGATCGTTGCCCTCTTAAAATGGTGACACATAACTAGAAAACTACAACTGACAGTATCCAGCTGGCCGTACTGGAACTCGAGCGGCGGCAACATACAATTCTCTAAAATGTTCACATTTTGTATACATGTGCGTTATACGAGGGTTGGGACTTCAGTAGAGGCAACTATTTATTTACAGCTCGTACAAAATAGATACGTATTTCAAAGTAGTCACCAGCATTGTGTATAACTCGTTGCCAGCCACGTGGAAGTCATAGGATACACTTAGCAGTGCCAGTTGTGTTGACAGTTCGAGCGGCGCGGTCTATTGCCCGACGAATTTGTAGCAGTTCTGAAGCAAATCCCGTGAAGTGTTTCCTTCAGTTTAGAAATCGAGTTGAACTCACAAGGACTTAAATCAGGGGAGGGCAGTAGGTGGTATAGCACTTAGCAGCCCCATCAGTCAAATCATTAACAGCTTGCACTGTACGTGCTTGATCATTATCGCCGGCCGCTGTGGCCTAGCGGTTCTAGGCTCTTCAGTCTGGAACCTCGCTGCTGCTACGGTCGTGAACTGATACTGGTTCCGGAAACAGTTGCTTTTCCTTACCAGATCTGTTGACATCGTCTACACCATCGACATGGTTCTGTCACGTTCTTCGTTGATCCCGTTCTTGCTGGATCTTTTTCCGGCCGCAGCGATGTCGGAGATTTGACGTTTTACCTGTTTCCTGATATCCACGTACACTCGTGAAACGGTCGTAAGGGAAAATCGCTATATCATTGCTACCTCGGAGATGCCGTGTCCCATCACTAGTGCGCCGACTATAACACCACGTTCAATCTTGATAACCTGTCATTGTAGCAGCGGTAACCGATCTAACAACTGCGCCAGACATTTGTCTCATATAAGCGTTGCCGAACGCAGCGCCATATTCTGCCTGTTTACATATCTCTGTATTTGAATACACATGCCTATACCAGTTTCTTTGGCGCTTCAGTGTATAATTAAATCACTGAAATGCAGTTATTTTTTAAATATTAAGTATTAATTGCAAAAATGTGGACGATACTCCATTTTCATGTAATATTAAGAATCAGGTAACTATTCTATAACAAGAATAAATTAGTTTCATTAAGAAAGATTCTCAGTTTTGACCTATTTAGTTATTAATTTTGGAGTGGTACACGTTTTGCTTTCCTGCACACTTGTTGTATGGGCTCATGGATCTAAATGGAGTAGTGCCGTAGCCCAAAGAAGATTGAGGGCTATGGCTTTTCCTTTGTCATGTGACTATAATCTTCAACGTTAAAATGCCTAAAGAAGTGAGATTAATGCTCCGAAATCGATAGCACGTTGAGTCAGAAGTCGTGATTTATTTATTACATACAGTTAGTAGCTGATACGGAGAAGTCTCAATTTCGGAAAGCTATTATGATTCTGCTTATCGGAAATAGTGTGTTCATCTACATCTACATCCATACTCCGCAACTCACCTGACGGTGTGTGGTGGAGGGTAGTTTGTGTACCTCTATCGGTTTTCCCTTCTATTTCAGTCTCGTATTGTTCGTGGAAAGAAAGATTGTCGGTATGCCTCTGTGTGGGCTGTAATTTCTCTGATATTATCCTCATGGTATCTTCGCGAGATATACGTGGGAGGGAGCAATATACTGCTTGACTCCTCGGTGAAGGTATGTTCTCGAAACTTAAACCAAATCCCGTACCGAGCTACTGAGCAGCTCTCCTGCAGAGTCTTCTACTGGAGTTTATCTATCATCTCCGTAACGCTTTCGCAATTACTAAATCATCCTGTAACGAAGCGCGCTGCTCTCCGTTGGATCTTCTCTATCTCTTCTATAAACATGGTACGGATCCAACACTGGTGAGCAATATTCAAGCAATGGGGAAACAAGAGTACTGTAACAGACTTCCTTTGTTTTTGGATTGCATTTCCTTAGGATTCTTCCAATGAATCTCAGTCTGGCATCTGCTTTACCGACGATCAACTTTATATGATCATTCCATTTTAAATCACTCCTAATGCCTACTCCCAGATAATTTATGGAATTAACTGCTTCCAGTTGCTGACCTGCTATATTGTAGCTAAATGATAAAGGATCTTTCTTTCTATGTATTCGCAGCACATTACACTTGTTTACATTGAGATTCAATGCCATTCCCTGCACCATGCGTCAATTCGATGCAGATCCTCCTGCATTTCAGTACAATTTTCCATTGTTACAACCTCTCGATATACCACAGCATCATCCGCAAAACGCCTCAGTGAACTTCCGATGTTCTGCGCGTCTGTGAGCAGGTACCGAAATCCGTTTTAGATTTAATATAATAACACGAAAGCCATAAGCTGTGTGATGGTCACAGACATTGGTAACGATTCACGTGTGTTCACACAGCTCAATCGTGCGGGAAGATAGATGAGAAAAATCCCTCCCAGCATCTGCTTCATTCTTCGACTGGATCACCAGGGGAGTTACTGGCTTGTCAGGTTGCGGGTGTAAGTTTCGCTCGCGTTGAGCACAAATGACACACCATTCGTCTGGGCCGGCGATACCCGCGGCCATGCCCTTATCTGAGCGGTACTCCGGAGCACCGAGCATGCAGACACCGCTGTGGGGGCAGTGGGGGGGCGTCGCCGACAGGTACGTATTTATCTGAGTCTGGAGCGCTTCGGAAGTTACCGCGCGCCGAAGGAGGCGGCAGCATACGGCGGATTGGGGGGGGGGGAGGAGATAAGACGGCGGAGAACGGTAGGGAAGGGGAGGGAAGGAACGTGGGAGTTGGGAGACTGAGGAAGAAGACAGCTACTGAAAGGACACAGGCGGCGAGAGGCCGGGGGCGTGCGAAAATGACACTGTGCTGTAGGCTGGCAGCAGTGCCGGCGGCAGGGAAGACGCACTCTTCAGAAAAACGCAGCCATATCGACCTCTCATACACTAGACTCCACCAGCATCTGTCTCACAAGAAGCACCGTGTGCCTCTAGTCCTCACATTGTACTCGCTAGCTTATGACCTTGTCCTTGAACCGTTTGTTCGATAAAAATGTAGGTACCATCAAAAACACACATGATATTATTGACTGAGAGATACCAAAATATTTCCATATTTCGCGCTCGCACCTCCTTTTTGTAGTGGCGAGTGAGGTTGTCCTCTTTTAGTGTAGATGACTGCGATTATTAGGTTGCTAAGTTCGCAGCGTTTTTATTTTGCATGTTGGTATTCCGGTTGCTTTGGGTTAGTTTATCAATTGTCATTTTTTGATTGCTATATGAGTTTACATATTGTAATTATTTTATTTTTTTTATTTTTATTTTTTTGTCTTTGGAGTTAGTCAATGGAGCAATGGGCGCTAGAAAATGGAGTGCCAAGTAGAGAAATCGGAAGAGTTCCAACATATTCTTCGTTTTGAGTTCTCTAGAGTGGCGGAGGAAGCCAGAAAAATTTATGCCCTCTTTGGATATAATACCGTTGGATTCCTTTTTTTTTTTTTTTTTTTTTTTTTTTTGGTGATCAGTCTACTGACTGGTTTGATGCTAACCTCTTCATGTCAGACTAGCACTTGCAACCTACGTCCTCAATTATTTGCTTGACGTATTCCAATCTCTGTCATCCTCTACAGTTTTTGCCCTCTACAGCTCCCTCTAATACCATGGAAGTCATTCCCTCATGTCTTAGCAGATGTCCTATCATCCTGTCCCTTCTCCTTATCAGTGTTTTCCACATATTCCTTTCCTCTCCGATTCTGCGTGGAACCTCCTCATTCCTGACTTTACCAGTCCACCTAATTTTCAACATTCGTCTATAGCACCACATCTCAAATGCTTCGATTCTCTTCTATTCCGGTTTTCTCACAGTCCATGTTTCACTACCATACAATGCTGTACTCCAGACGTACATCCTCAGAAATTTCTTCCTCAAATTAAGGCCGGTATTTGATATTAGTAGACTTCACTTGGCCAGAAATGCCTTTTTTTGCCATAGCGAGTCTGCTTTTGATGTCCTCCTTGCTCCGTCCGTTATTGGTAATATTACTGCCTAGGTAGCAGAATTCCTTAACTTCATTGACTTCGTGACCATCAATCCCGATGTTAAGTTTCTCGCTGTTCTCATTTCTACTACTTCTCATTACCTTCGTCTTTCTCCGATTTACTCTCAAACCATACTGTGTACTCATTAGACTGTCCATTCCGTTCAGCAGATCATTTAATTCTTCTTCACTTTCACTCAGGATAGCAATGTCATCAGCGAATCGTATCATTGATATCCTTTCACCTTGTATTTTAATTCCACTTCTGAACCTTTCTTTTATTTCCATCATTGCTTCCTCGATGTACAGATCAAAGAGTAGGGGCGAAAGGCAACAGCCTTGTCTTACACCCTTCTTAATACGAGCATTTCGTTCTTCATCGTCCGCTCTCATTATTCCCTCTTGGTTGTTGTACATATTGTATATGACCCGTCTCTCGCTACAGCTTATCCCTACTTTTTTCAGAATCTCGAACAGTTTGCACCATTTTATGTTGTCGAACGCTTTTTCCAGGTCGACAAATCCTATAAAAGTGTCTTGATTTTTCTTTAGCCTTGCTTCCATTATTAGCCGGAACGTCAGAATTGGATAGAGCACGGTAAAAAAAAAAAAAAAAAAAATGGTTCGGATGGCTCTGAGCACTATGGGACTTAACATATGAGGTCATCAGTCCCCTAGACATAAAACTACCTAAACCTAACTAACCTAAGGACATCACACACATCCATGCCCAAGGCAGGATTCGAACCTGCAACCGTAGCGGTCGCGCGGTTCCAGACTGTAGCGCCTAGAACCGCTCGGCCACTACGGCTGGCGGAAAAGAAAGGTCCTCAGGTATTCACCTATTCCGCTCTCTAGCGAACAAGCCCCAAAACCACTTGATTTCTACAGTCGCGGAGTCAAAATTTTACCCGTGTTGGCAGACTATTGTCAGCAGTGAAGGAGAATATGTTATTGACTACTAAATCCTATGATACGAGTATCTGTTACGTTTAATAAACTTTGAAAGAACGCTAAGAACTTTTGCACCAACTTAATATTATGTGCTGGATGAAGTATCATCTTTCGCCTGTCGGCTACGATGAATATTAGAGAAGGAAAAACACGATGCCAACAGCTATTAGAGCAAAGGAGTCGCATAAAAAAAAAAAATTAGAAATGAAATGGTCGACTCAAAGTAAGTAACCGTGTAGTCAAGTGATCACCTCATTTAGTTATGTTAAAATGTTATGTTACTTAACAGCGATCAATCCGATGTGTGGGAATACGACTCAAAAGAACTCAAAAGCAATAAAGCTGTACTTGTACCTGCACTGAAACACACAAAAAACCAGGATCAAGAAAGTAAATAAAAATGAAAAAAAACATCACTCTCTGGCATTAAATATAATTGTCACACATATATAGTAACGATGGTGTGAATAGTAAGTTAACATGCACCCAGAAAGACACTCAGCTAACCGAAATACAGTGGTGCGCCCATCCCATGCAACTCGCGTAATACTGTAAAGGAACTGGTCCCAAACGTGTGTACACCACATGTAAATTCACTCGGGTTGCGGTTCTGGACCAGTCAGAATAAAGAACAGTCATGATGGGTTCGTGCACGCAGGTAATTTATGTAACATATTGTGTAGAAATGTGAATTAAACTCACTGAAGATTGTGTGAGCATCGTATTCATTATTTTGAATCGTATCATGCCCATACTCTTCAGATCAAACACTATCTTGTACTACACACTTTCTAAAGTAATGTACGTTCTTCCTCGGGGTTCAAACTATCTCTAGTCATGAAAACTTAATAGGCAGAGTTACTTTCGTATGTGTAATATTAGTGTGGCCGAGCGGTTCTAGGCGCTTCAGTCTGGAACCGCGTGACTGCTACGGTCACAGGTTCGAATCCTGCCTCCGGCATGGATGTGTGTGATGTCCTTAGGTTAGTTAGGTTTAAGTAGTTCTAAGTTCTAAGGGGACTGATGACCTCAGTGTGCTCAGAGCCATTTGAACCCAAATGTCGAAATAGAGTGGAATAGTGCAGAGGAAGAGAGGAAGTATGTTTTGCCACTAGCGCCTCCCTCAGTGCGGATCATTGTTTCTTTTCTCAGAATTAGTCGTATGAAGCGCCCACTATGCCCTGAGAATTGCTTCATCGTTCTGTAAAAAAAAAAAAAAAAAAAAAAAAAAAAAAAAAAAAAAAAAAAAAAAAAAAAAAAAAATGTTAGCAGTAAGTAACACCAATTGTCTCATTAGTCTGTTGTTTAATAAAATCCACCAAAATCTAAATATCACGTCGTTTTAAAAATGAAAAAGTCCGAAATAAATTCTTTTTCTTTATGGATGTTAACTAGGCACTGATGATGCTGCTACTGTGGGAAGAGTGGGGAGAGGGCGGTAGCTGATCTGATTGCACTCACAAGGGAACCTCCCCATCGGACCCCCCTCAGATTTAGTTATAACTTGGCACAGTGGATAGGCCTTGATAAACCGAACACTGATCAATTGAGAAAACAGGAAGAAGTTGTGTGAAACCGTGAAAAAATAAGCAAAATATACAAACTGATTAGTCCATGGGCGACATAGGCAACATCAAGGAGCACACGGGCTAAGGAACGCCGTGGTCTCGTGGTAGCGTGAGCAGCTGCAGAAGGAGAGGTCCTTGGTTCAAGTCTTCCCTCGAGTGAAAATTTTACTTTCTTTATTTTCGCAAAGTTATGATCTGTCCGTTCGTTCATTGACGTCTATGTTCACTGTAATAAGTTTAGTGTCTGTGTTTTGCGACCGCACCGCAAAACCGTGCGATTAGTAGACGAAAGGACGTGCCTCTCCAATCGGAACCGAAAACATTTGATCGAAAGGTCATAGGTCAACCGATTCCTCCACAGGAAAACACGTCTGATATATTCTATACGACACTGGTGACGGCATGTGCGTCACATGACAGGAATATGTTGTCGACCCACCTAACTTGTACATTTGGCGAATGGGTAAAAAGATTCCTCTACCTTGCCCGATTTAGGTTTTCTTGTGGATGTGATAATCACTCCCAAAAAAGTGATGAAAACATGAGTTTGTCACATAAACTGAAAATAAAAAATTAAAGTTTTCACTCGATGGAAAATTTGAACCAAGGACCTTTCGTTCCGCAGCTGCTCACGTTACCACGAGACCACGGCGCTCCTGCAATCCCAGCGTCCTTGATGTTGCCTATCCTCTCATAAACTACTCAGTTTGTATATTTTGCTTATTTTTTCACAGTTCCACACAACTTCTTCCTGTTTTCTCAATTGATCTGTGTTCAGTTTTTCAAGGCCTATCCAATGTGCCAACTTATAAATAAATCTGAGGGGGGTGCGATGGGGAGGTTCCCTTGTCAGAATTAATGTTCTCAGAACGGTTGACAACCATTGCCCTACTCTATCAAATAAAAGGTTTAATTACTTAATCACAACAACTCGTGCTGTAACATTCCACTGTTCTTTGTTTCTACAATTTTTGGGTGTCTGATATCGAGTTTTTTGAATACTGTACGTATTTAAGTTAGTTACTAAAACGGATACTGTTCACTTTGAACAAGTACTAAAACTTTTGTGAAGAACATAGTGTTTTTTAATTTTTTAATCTAGTATTTTAGTCTTATACGTCCAAGAAGTGTGCGTTGACCACCAATATACACTCTAACCTGAACATTGAAGAGATTACCCGCTGAGGTGACAAAAGTCATGCGATAGCGATATGCACATATACAGGTGCTGTGTATGAAAGGCACTGCGTATGAAAGGTGTAAAAGGGCAGTGCACTGGCGGAGCTGTCATTTCTACTCAGGTTCTTTATGTGAAACGGTTTCCGACATGATTATAGCTGCACGACGGGAATCAACAGACTCTGAACGGGAATTAACAGACTTGGTAGTTGGATCTGGACGTATGGGACATTGCATTTCGGAAATCGTTAGGGAACTGAATATTCCGATATCGAGAGTGTCAAGACTGTGCAGAGAATACAAAATTTCAGGTATTACCTCTCAAAAAGGACAACTCAGTGACCGACGGGCTGCAATTAACGACCGAGAGCAGCGGTGCCTGCGTAGTGGTGTCAGTGCTTACAGACAAGCAACACTGCGTAAATTAACCGCAGAAATCAATGCGGGACATACGATGAACGTATCCATTAGCACAGTGCAGCAAAGTTTTGTGTTAATGGGCTATGGCAGCAGACGACCGAGGCGAGTGTTTTCCTAACAGCACGACATCGCCCACAGCGCCTCTCCTGGGCTCGTGACCATATCAGTTGGACGCTAGACGACTGGATGAGTCCAGATTTCAGTTGGTAAGAGCTGATGGTACGGTTCGAGTGTGGCGCAGGCTCCACAAAGCCATGAACCCAGCTTGTCATCAAGGCCCTTTGCAATCTGGTGGTGTCTCCATGTAGGTGTGGGCTGTGTTTACGCGGAATGGAGTGGGTCCCCTGGTCCAACTGAAACGAACATTGGGTGAAAATGGTTCTTTTCGGCTACGACAGAATTTCTATGGATGACAATTCACCATGTCACCGGCACACAATTGACCGCAATTGATTTTAATATTTTCAAACTATTTTGACTATTTTTCGACCATGACTGTGTCAAGAAATATGTAAAGGTCTTTTTAAATTACCGTCAACTATTGTATTATTTATTTATTTAGAGACATGTTTCGAGGTAAACCTCATCTTCAGGGTAAATGGCATTACAAAAACAACTTTAAAATAAGGTCGTACAGATGTTACATAGTCTTTTCCTGAATGCTGTTGTCATATTTTTTCTTCTGGTGTGGCAGTCTCGTAGTGATGCGCTGGGGTGCTTCCATTTCCGTGCCTCTCCTGGCCACTGTTCACAAATTGTCGCTAACATAGCAGTAACTTGGAAACACGGTCTCAAACAGGTCTGTAGTGCAGCGGACAAGATGGCGGTCGAAATACGATTGGTTCCGATTTGACTATAGATCTGCCGATGTATGTGGTGTCAGATGTTTACCTGTCTTCTACACGTTTTGTTATCATATTACAGATGTAGGTTGACGAAATACATTACAAACTGAGCACCTGTTACAATATTACTGAACACATCATGATACAAGCTATATTGTTTTACATATTTCCAAGCTACTGCTGGGGTTGTGTCACTAACATAGAAGTCACTTGGAAACACGATCACAAACAGATCTGCAGTGCAGTGGACAAGATGGCGGTCGAAATACGATTGGTTTCGATTTGACTATAGATCTGCCGATCTATGTGCTGTCAGATGTTTACATGTATTGTGCAAGTCTTGTTATCGTATTCCAGATGTAGGTTGACGAGATACATTGTAATGTTGTTGCATTAATTTGTTCTAAAAGCGGTGCTGATGTTCAAGACCATAAAAGTGGGTTAAAAGCTGTGAGCTATCTGAGGAAGTTAACCTTGCATTACTGCGCAACTGTTTCACCAGGTATCCAGTCTAGATCACCAAATTCCCAACGAGACTAACATTAATTATAATCTTTTAGTACGCATCTAACGATAACCGGTGATATACATATAAAAAGACAATTTAAATAAAAAGAAATAAATCAGTTTATATTTGGACATTTATTTTAACATTGATCATTGTTCCGTTAAAATTTCAGTATATCAGACTTGATTCATAACTAAACTGGTGCCTTATTTAGGATTGTGTAAATGTGAGTTTGTAATCTTACGGAACACATCAAATAGGGAGCCACGATTGGGAGACTACATACAACACTGCATTCATAAAATAACACATGAAGAACGTTGAAACATATGCAAGAGGAAATTAACCACAACCAACCGATTCAATTTTCACCCAAAGAAGTTACGTTCGTAGCGCAATCCTGTCCGTCATGAAATTACCACACACTGGTATACTAAATTCATACTAACTCTCTGTGAAATCTTCCCGAAAGGAATAGCTGATGGCTACTTTGATGCTTACACCACATGCTTCACGTGGTCAACTTGGCTTACACAAAGAGTGTAACTCCACAATAATTTTGATAATTAAAATAAATTACATCCAAACGCAATTTACAAAAGAAAGACCTCGAACTGGTTACTATCGTCTTACTATTAACCTGATGGGTCAAACAATTTTATAAGCACGTGGTACTGGTCTCACAAAGTACACCCCACGTGGGTTGAACATAAAGAAAAGTTGCTATATTGAAAAATATTGTCAAGACGAGACGTTATAATCTCACGCACATTCGCATTTAAGATTGATGATCTTAGTTAGAGTTACTGATCAACACGTGGTTCCACTTTACTCACAAAGTAGTGACAAAGCAACTACCGGAAGATATTCTGAACTTCACACTCGAATTACACTGCGTTGCAATTTAAAAGAACATTAGATATTTTAGAGCTAAACCTGAAATAAAGGTGATTAAATTTTCAGTTAGGCTGAACTTAAGAAATCCATTGTCCTACGGACTTAGCAGACACGCGCGTAGCCGTAGATCTTACCACTTCAGACGCTCGCCGCGGACAGACTGACCTGGGCCCCTACCGAGCGTGCTTAACAGATACAAACAGAAGTGACCAGAGAGGCAGCTTCCTATACCAACATGACAAGGTACGGACAGGACCATACTAAGAATAGAAACCTCTCTGCTTTTAGAAAGCGTAGCTACCTGTTCCGACGTTGATCCTACTGTTCTCTACCAGACAGGCTTGTCTGCTACCATCAGGCATGCAACTAGAAATACATTTGCTCATTCATCCTCTCACACAGAAGGGAAGGTGGATGACAGTATGTTATCATATACAGTATATAAAAGAAAGCGGATGTAGGTTCTCTATGAGACTGTGTGACATGAATTACATATAAACTGTGTTTTAAAGTGTAGTAGTGTGACAGATCGTTCTTGTTTATGTGTAAAAGTAACACGTTCCACTGCTCAGTCTCCTCCCAGATAGAAACACCACAGTAAATTTAGAAGAGGAATTTATGCGGTAAATGACAACATATTTAAGAAATTAACATGAAAGGAATCCAACAGAGACCTTTCAACATTACGAATTGAGCGCCTGTTACAATATTATTGAAGACACCATGATTTAAACTATTTATTTTACATATTTCTAAGCTACTGCTGGGGCTAGAGTTATACGACTATCATATTATGTATCTTTTATTCTAGGAGTACTGTAGTGAAATTGGAAAAGAAATGCAAATTTTTGACGTCTGTCATTTCATTTAGGATCTCGTTATTCCCCATGTGGCCATTTCTTCCAAGATATCCATTTTCCAGCTCTTTTCTAAGTTATGTAGTACTTTGAGATCGTTGTCTATTGTAACACTGTGTCCTGTTTCATTTATATGTTTCGCAGTAGCTGATTTATGCTGTTTGACAAGTCTGAAACAGTCAATGTGTTTTTTAAAGCGGGTTTTGACGTTTCTTCCCGTTGAGCCAATGTAATATTTGTTGCAATGACTGCTTGTAATCTTATAAATTCCTGCTTTGTTAAGTTTCTCTGTCGGATGTGAGATTTCATGTATCAATTACTTTTTCAAGTTGTTGTTGGTTGAAAAGGTGATCCAGATGTTTGTTTTTTTAATCAGCTTGGTTATTTTGTCTGATATGACACCTAAATATGATAATGTTACGTACTTGGGTTTTTGGATGTTGTGTGAGGATACTTTGATTGAATGATTTGGCCACCGAGATCAAACGACAGGAATGCCGTTGAACATTTAAGTTACGTAATGTAGCCCGCCCGGTTGGCAGCGCAGTCTAACGTACCGTGTTCCGGGCGGGAAGGAGCGCCTGGTCCCCAGCACGAATACGCCCGGCGGACTTGTGTCGAGGTCCGGTGAACCGGTCAGTCTGTGGATGGTTTTTAGGAGTTTTCCATCTGCCTCGGCGAATGCCGGCTGGTTCCCCTTATTCCATCTCAGTTACACTATGTCTGTGCTTGCTGCGCAAACAAGTCCTCCACGTACGCGTACACCACCATTACTCTACCACGCAAACATAGGGGTTACCCTCGTCTGGTGTGAGACGTTCCCTGGGGAGTCCACCGGGGACCGAACTGCACAATAACCCTGGGTTCGGTGTGGGGCGGCGGAGGGGTGAAGTGGACTGCGGTAGTCGTTGTGGGGTTGTGGACCACCGCGGCTGCGGCGATGACGGAGCCTCTCCGTCGTTTCTAGGTCCCCGGTTAACATACAATACATACAGGGTGTTTCAAAAATGACCGGTATATTTGAAACGGCAATAAAAACTAAACGAGCAGCGATAGAAATACACCGTTTGTTGCAATATGCTTGGGACAACAGTACATTTTCAGGCGGACAATCTTTCGAAATTACAGTAGTTACAATTTTCAACAACAGATGGCGCTGCAAGTGATGTAGACAACATGGTTTATTCCTTAGAACAGAGAATTTTTCTGGTGTTGGAATTCCACCGCCTAGAACACAGTGTTGTTGCAACAAGATGAAGTTTTCAACGGAGGTTTAATGTAACCAAAGGACCGAAAAGCGATACAATAAAGGATCTGTTTGAAAAATTTCAACGGACTGGGAACGTGACGGATGAACGTGCTGGAAAGGTAGGGCGACCGCGTACGGCAACCACAGAGGGCAACGTGCAGCTAGTGCAGCAGGTGATCCAACAGCGGCCTCGGGTTTCCGTTCGCCGTGTTCCAGCTGCGGTCCAAATGACGCCAACGTCCACGTATCGTCTCATGCGCCAGAGTTTACACCTCTATCCATACAAAATTCAAACGCGGCAACCCCTCAGCGCCGCTACCATTGCTGCACGAGAGACATTCGCTAACGATATAGTGCACAGGATTGATGACGGCGATATGCATGTGGGCAGCATTTGGTTTATTGACGAAGCTTATTTTTACCTGGACAGCTTCGTCAATAAACAGAACTGGCGCATATGGGGAACCGAAAAGCCCCATGTTGCAGTCCCATCGTCCCTGCATCCTCAAAAAGTACTGGTCTGGGCCGCCATTTCTTCCAAAGGAATCATTGGCTCATTTTTCAGATCCGAAACGATTACTGCATCACGCTATCTGGACATTCTTCGTGAATTTGTGGCGGTACAAATTGCCTTAGACGACACTGCGAACACCTCGTGGTTTATGCAAGATGGTGCCCGGCCACATCGCACGGCCGACGTCTTTAATTTCCTGAATGAATATTTCGATGATCGTGTGATTGCTTTGGGCTATCCGAAACATACAGGAGGCGGCGTGGATTGGCCTCCCTATTCGCCAGACATGAACCCCTGTGACTTCTTTCTGTGGGGACACTTGAAGGACCAGGTGTACGGCCAGAATCCAGAAACAATTGAACAGCTGAAGCAGTACATCTCATCCGCATGTGAAGCCATTCCGCCAGACGCGTTGTCAAAGGTTTCGGGTAATTTCATTCAGAGACTACGCCATATTATTGCTACGCATGGTGGATATGTGGAAAATATCGTACTATAGAGTTTCCCAGACCGCAGCGTCATCTGTTGTTGAAAATTGTAACTACTGTAATTTCGAAAGTTTGTCTGCCTGAAAATGTACTGTTGTCCCAAGCATATTGCAACAAACGGTGTATTTCTATCGCTGCTCGTTTAGTGTTTATTGCCGTTTCAAATATACCGGTCATTTTTGAAACACCCTGTACAAGTTACATAATAGACTCTCCAGTTCATGCACAAAATTCGCAATTTCGCAATTGGATAGTTAAAGAGTCAGCATGACTCAATATTTCTGCAGGTGATTTCTAGCGACTTGCTGAATCCATGCCACGTCGAGCTGCTGCTTTTTCGACTGGGAAAAGGGGGTCCTACACGACATTAGGATGTATCCACCCCCATCTTTTGTCGCCTCAGTGTAGACTACAAAAGCCTAGATTTCTTTTTACTGTATTCTGCCAAAGGCAAATGAGAAATTTGTAAATGAATATGTGTAAAAATGTAAACACTCTTAGAAAAAGTTTTGTTGGACGAGATCATGATCTTTAGCTAAATGTTCCTTTTTGGGATGGCTAATGGCCCTCTCTGCTGCCACTGTGCTGTGCAGAGTGTGGGTGTAGGGGTGACTCTCGGTCGCACTCTGCACTGACCTTGTGGGACACAGGGAGAGGGGCAGAAGTGCATTAGCCGCTCATTTAGAAGAGCGCGCCGGCGGACAGCGAGCAGTCCGTCATTCCGTCTGGGGCGACGGCGGCGCGCGCCGCCGGGCTGTGGGGCACGCGAGGAATGCTGCGCCCAGGGCGCTGCAGCCGCCGCCACAGCCGGCTACCTGCAGCGGGCTGCCTGCCCCACCTGCCCACCGCCGGGGTCGCCCTCGCCCTGCATATCGATCTGCGCCAGGCCTGCCAACCCAACCCAGCGCGGCCCGGCTCCGGCACGTGGCCAGCAGCGCGTGTTTACACGCACCGCACCACACTGCGGCGCGCGGCGGCCCTGCCTTCCGAGGGCAGCACGCACGGCCGTACAGCGTCTGACTAAGCCCCGCTTACAAAGGGCACCCTGGTCGCTCTGGACAACAGCAGAAATGCTACAGGGCACTTGTGTGACCTTAGACCACACATACACCAGTTGAGAAATGCTGAGGGCAAAGGTGGTCCTCTTTAAAGGACTCCGAATATCATTTAAAGATGATAGTTTCAAAAGCCACAGAATATCCAATCAAACTGGCATTTTAAACAAAGTTTTATCTAAAACAAAAATCTTTAGCTGCAGTGCTATGGAAAAGGGATATTTCGGTTTTATACCCTATTATCAGTACAAAAAACGTAATGTAACCGAGAGCAAATGCCGAAAAATACATGTTTTTCAAAACCAAAATACCGGTATCGGTTTTAACCGGTTAGTTTTGCCCCTCCGTATGAGGAAGGCGGAATCAGGATTGAGGTAGCTGGTTTCCCACTTCCAGAGATGCTGAAAAAGACAAGAAATGGAAGAATAAATGGACCGGGAGGAGCTGTAATGGAATTACCTAAATATGGGCCCATTGAGATCATGAGACTGATACGGATATTGTTCAGTCAGATTGTGGAGGGATAAGAAGCAAATAGAAAATGAATAAATAAAAAATAAAAAATAAAAAAAACAACAAGCACACAGATAATTATAACGGAATGATTTTGACGGAAAGATGCGAGTGGATCTGGCAGTTTTTACATTTGGACGATCTTGAATGGAGCATACGTTTAGTCTTAGATGAATAAGTGAGAAGGTATATTGCAAGGGTCAGGAAGAACACAGAATATTTGTGGATTTAGAAAAAGCATTTGATCCTGTATCCATCAACGGACTATGGTAAGAGATGTAGATGCAGAAGCACACCAATTATCCCTAATTCAAAGAATAATTCAAAGAGTACACCACCAATCGTACACAGTAGTTTAAGCAGGAAAGAAGTTGAGTGAAACATTCCGAACATTGGAAGGACTTCGACAAGGCTACAGTAAATCGCCGACCCATCTACCAACATTGTCTCTTTTCCACACTTGTGCTTTGCAATGGTTTGCTCAAGGATTTTACCCAAAGACCTGGAAACTTTACACATCGGTATAGTGGATGGGGAAAAGTAGCCCAATTATTTATTGTTAAAGTTCGCCATTGGGGGTGGGGGACGGGGTTCCACACCTCCTCAAGCTTATGTATGGTCTCCACTCCCTTGTCTTTTTCATTTTCACTGCATCTCTTTTTGTTCCCGCTGCTACTATCCCCATCCATCTCTGTTTCCCTTTTACTCCCACTGTTTCTCACTTGCCATGACTATCTCGTCTCTCTTTGGCTTCCGCTGCTATTGTCTTTATCCATCTCTCTTTCTCTTTCACTGCCACTTTCTTTCTCCCATCATCAGTGTCTCCTGTCTCTTTCCCTCCAGTCCGCTGCTCTTGGTCTAGGGGCTAGCGTTGCTACCTCTGGGTCCCGGGTCCTCGGTTCGTTTCTCGACCAAGTTGGGAATTTTCTCTGTCCGGGGACTGGATGTTTGTGTTGTTCTCATTGTTTCGACGGGAGGCGCCAGTCACACGACATTTACATCATCTTTCGTGACAGTGGCCAGATTGGACTGTGTAAAAATTGGACTGTGAAATAATTGGGACTTTGTACGGGCGCTGATGACCGCGCAGTTGAGCGCTCCATAAACCATTCATCATCATCATCATCATCATCATTCTCTCCCACTGGCACTGTCTATCTCTCTTACATCGTCGCTGTTCTCTCTGCTACTCTCTTTCAGACAAAAAAAGGGTGAATATCTTCGCGGGTCAAAATTAGTGATGAGAAACGCGCAATGAAGACTGAAGCAGCTCTTTCCCCACTTTGGGTCTTTTAAGGAGGAGGATATTCCCCCTTTTTGTTCTTTTTTCCTTTTACAGCATGGTGTGCTGCTCATATAAAACGAATTCTGTAGGTCAGTAATGTTTTCACAGTTTGACCATGTACTTAGCCGCATTTACATATTTCGACACATGTAAAAAACAGTATTCATAATACAAGGTTAACACAAAATCGTCTCTCTAGCTCAAGTTCACATTAGTCTACTTTACATAAAAATGTAAACATTTTTAGGTTACGTCAATATTATGCCAAGAAATGCGGTGTTTCATTTGCAAGTACAAAGAATTTCGTATGACAAAATAATTTTCTGTATGGTGCTTACGAAGCCGGGGGGCACCATCGAATGATTTCCAGGCCAAGACAGCCTGCATAGGTTGAAGCGCCCATTATACAGACAACAAGTCAATCAAGTTTTATTGCTGAAGAAATGGCGATTAAAAGTACGGTTTTTCGACCTCAGAACATTTTCAATAACCACAGAAACCTTATCACGTGTTCACTACGTCAGTCAAAACTATATTTACCTTTCACACCGAATATTACGTGCATATTTTACGTACGTCAGGACAGTAAATTGGAACACCTGGATTTCGGTTACGGGTAATGGTATCGGAAACAGTATCCTCGAGGACACCATCTTAAGAGCAAATGGGAATAATTTTGCCGATTTTCCCTGATTAGAAATTACAGAAGTGGGCATCCGTACAATTGGTACTTTTGGTACCCAGTAATCATGGTCTTTCACGTTTTTATCAGGAACTATGCATGAACAAAAGGTGCTCTCGTAAGCCGCGTAAAGCCCACACTAGACTACACCTAAAGGAACCAAACGACATGCTCAATTTGCTTGGACTGGAGGCCCTGTACTGCAGGAGAGCTACTGGATGCCCGTTCTTCCCATAGGTATACAAATCGTCGCTGCACCGATCCGTATAGCATCAGATGAAGAGTATTCGAATATCTATTCTTGAACATTATTATGGGGTGTGTCCATTCCTCGCCTTTATGACGCCTTGAACTCTTCTGGGGTACGTTCAGTGAGTTGTCTGAATGCCTGTGCAGGAATTGCAGCCCGATCTTGCTCAGTACCCCAAACCAGAGAAGATTGTGATGTAGGATGCTGGTTTCTTGAGCGAAGTTGACATTCTAACTCATCCTAGTGGTACTCCTTTGGGTACAATTGGGACTCTGGGCACACCAGACCTTTTCAGGAATGTTATTGCCCACATACATTTGCCTCACTTATGCTTCTTTATGAAAGGCTGTATAGTCATGCTGGTATAATTAATTATCGTCTTCTAACTGTTCCTCTACGGTACAAAATACTGTAAAATGTTTTCATATCACTCTGCATTCAGCTTTTTCTTAAGCAGAATAACGGGACAACACCCTAACCACGAAAAGCACGACTAATCAAATACCGTAACACCATCTTCTGTGTAGTTCACTGGTGGAACTACACATAACGGCTGGTAACGTTCTCTAGCCATTCGCCAAACCTCTTCCGTCGGATTACCTCCTGGTATAGTGTGATTCTGCACTCTGAATCACTCTTTTTCCAGCCTTCCACTGTTCAATGGCGTGGTTCTTTACATCATACGAAGCATCCTGAGAAGTGACTACAGAATTTTGAGACTTCTGAGAAACTGTTTGACCACAGTATCCCATTCTTTTCAATTCCCTTCTCCTTCAACACTTAGAAAGAATAACTGCACAAAAGCGAACAGTAAAAATAATAGCAATCAAATATGTATACTTGCTAAAAATATTCGTCACAAATAATCCGTCACAATTTGAGAAGAATAGAGACGCCATATCTGCAGCATTAGGGGAAAAATTAACTGTTGTTAAAGCTGTCAGTGACTCAGAAAGGAATTCAATATGCAGCAATGAAAATTTTTGATCATTTGCTCAATAAGATAAAATGTCTGATAGGAAGCAAAGCAAGTTTTAAATCTAACCTACAAAAATACCTTCTAGACAGCTCCTTTTGCAGGGACGAATTTCTGTTTCAGAAATGGTAGACTGAATAAAACCTTATCTTTTAGTGTAGTTACGTGAGCAGGACTAAAATATGTTTTCACTAACGTGAACACTCGTCATGTATACATATCCTGTAAATTATCCTGTTCCACATCATTTCAATAAAAGCATCGTTGAAATGATCTATGGAACATGTAACTATTGCACAGCCCAGTAACATTAATGTGACCGTGGCAGATGCCAGCACAAACAGTGGAGGGTACATAAAAAGTGTCAGAGGGACGTGGAAAATGGTGCAGTCGTTGTCCTGATGCGGAAACGGAGTTATTTATCTGACGTCCAGAAGGAAATGTTCACCGACTTTCGGGCCAAGGCTGGAAAAATTTTCGAAACGTCTAAGGCTGTAAACAGTTACCTTGTCTTCGTGGTTAAAGTATACAATGGGTGGAAAAATGGCCCCATCAAAAAGCGGCGCCAACATAACTGTGGTGCACCACGGGTCATAGATAACACGGGTGAATGATCGCCCGGGTGAATCAAGAGGCTAGCAACAGTGGTCTCGACAACGACCTTTCAGCGATGGTTTCTGCGTACAGGCTTCCACAGCAGGCGAGTCGCTAGTGCTCCTATGCTGTCTGCTTTTCATCGGCGACGAATGTTGGAATTTCCACGTCAGTTCCCCAACTGGACTTCCACTGAGTAGCGATAAATGGCATTTTTAGGTGAGTCGCGTCTTATGCCCCATGGGACAGATAGCCATTGGTGTGTACGGCGTGAAACGTTTGAAAGCGGACACCCCGCAGCAATCTTCAGAGCGTTATGGCCTGGGGAATGTTTTCGTGATATTCCCTGGGTGGTCTCGTCATTCCGGAAGGCACAGTTGTTCGACAAATGTACGCCTCTATCCTGGGGGACCATCTCGACCCATAAATGCATTTTGATTTTCCTCGGCGCGATGGCACCTGCCAGCAGGACAATGCATCGTGTCATACAGATGGCAGTGTACGTGCACAGTTTGAAGAGCGCCACAATGAGTTCGCCCTACAACTTTGGCCACCAAACACAGTGGATCAAAAGCCATTCGAGAATCTGTCGGATCACCTCGCTTGGGCTGTTCAAGCAGCGGATCCTCAACCAAGAAACCTTGCGCATCTCGCCACGTCAGTACAGTCATCATGGCTCCACACCCCTGTCGATACCTTCCAGAACCTCACGTGCACGCTGCAGAATGTGGTTTTTTGAGCTCTAGACAGGTGGTCACAGTAATGTGACTGCACCTTGAAACTAACTGTATAATAAACAGCACTGTTCTACCTGGACTGCCGAAAACGGTTGTGTTCCGATCTGATATGGTAACGATCTCTTGTTTCGGACTCCCGTTTTTTCACTTGGATGCTCCAGTAAGCCTCGTGCAGGCTCTCCTTTACGTAACGACAAGTCGGGTGCAAGGTGAGAGAAGACGCAAGAAGGGAGGCAGTGCAGTAAAAAACTCATTATTTCTGCCGTAAGCTCTCTCCACCATCAAAGTACAGTGTTAGCACAGAGCTTCTATATAAACTCAAAAAAAAGCTTTAATATTTCTCTCAGTAGATAGAATATTTTCTTCTTGCCTGATATAATGAAACATTCACAACCAATTCCCGCTCTCAAATAATTTGGTATAATTTCCTGTAAACGCTGCAGATTAGGGACGTCTTATACATCCCTCAGTCGTTGCCTTAAGCCAAACCCAAGTTATACTGACTCTGCACTGTGTTAACAGACATAACTCCAGAACTACAGTTCATCATAGCTATTTATTTCAGATCTAATTACATCACAGAATGTACACGGATCAGGAGCTTGACAAAGAGTAACGACACCTCTGCTAGCTGTCAAAATGCAAGTTCGAATAACAATTTTATAATATTTTTGAATTTGAAATTTGTGGTAAGGTCCTATGGGACCAAACCGCTGAGGTCATCGGTCCCTAGGCTTACATACTACTTAATCTACTTTAAACTAACTTACGCTAAGGATAGCACACATACTCATGTCCGAGGGAGGACTCAAACCTCCGACGGGCACAGTCGCGCGAACAGTGACAATGCGCCCTAGACCACGCGACTATCCCGCGCGTCTTTATATACTATATATATATTTGCATATCATCTTGTGTGAGTTCCTCGAAGAACACGTCAATCTCGGAGTAGCGACGGGCTTTGGCTCGCAGTGACTGATCGCCAGATACATAACGGTCCGACTTGTTCCCGTCATGCATCGCACCTTGCTCCAGTTGTCCAACAACGTGAAACATAGGAAAGACATCCTCTTCTGTAAAACACATGCGTATACAATTCTAATAAATACAATGCATACACAGTTCCCTCAGTAAAGACCGCATAAATAAGCGAGGTGGAGCACACATTCTGTCTGCTAAGCCGATAAGCTGATCACCTCGTACGTTTTGTACACTACATGGGTCACGAGTGGTTCCTTCCGCTGGTTTCATGTGATTTTTTACAACCATCCACTGCAATACTCGTCAGTCATACGGTCTGCCTGCTCTTGTTTTAACTGTGATAGTTCCTTCACGTTTCTACAACATAATCACGTCACCAAATTCGCCGTGCACAGTTTTAGAAGTGTTGAATTGACCCTGGTGATTTGTTACTTAGGTGACATTCAATGTGTAGCCCACGTTCAAAGACACTGAGATCTGCTGACTCACTAACCGTAAGCTCTCCTCACCCACTTTTCTTGACTTCTAGTGGTCAGGACCTCATTACTTACGGGTGTCCGGATACTTTCGGTCAGCCACTGTGTCCAAAAGCAAATGTAGTAGCTTTGAGTACAAATTAATAACGATATAGAGCTGAAAATTACCCGTACATGATCTCGCTGCTATCATAGAACACCGCCTCCAGGCTTGATAAGTGCTTCAGTGTGACAATGGCGAGGAAGAGAGTACACACCATTTACACGTGACTTGAGATACTTTACTGCGATTTGTGTTAAAGATCTTGACAATGATAATAGTTCATGCAATTTATAACATTTCACTATGTAAGGAACTTCGTTTCCACTTATACTTGCTGTATACTTAAAGAGAAAAGGCTCAGTTCTGAGGATAACATGCATACATGTCGGAGGATTTTAAAGTTAGACTCGTTCTGAAGCAGAATTATCACTTCATAATTATGTTAAGGGAGATATTGCGCTTAATAAATAAACAATTTCTACAGTTACCTCTGAATGTGCTGTCCTTGAAAATTCTGTGTGACCGTAAAGCCCAGCCTTGAGAAATTGACAAAAGAGCTGAAGGTGGCAGGGGTAAAATACAGGGAGCGAAAGGCTATTTACAATTTGTACAGAAACCAGATGGCAGTTGTAAGAGTCGGCGGCATGAAAGGGAAGCAGTGGTTGGAAAGGGAGTGAGACAGGGTTGTAGCCTTTCCCCAGTGTTATTCAATCTGTAAATTGAGCAAGCAGTGAAGGAAACAAAAGAAAAATTCGGACTAGGAATTAAAATCCATGGAGAAGAAATGAAAACTTTGAGGTTCGCCGATGACATTGTAATTCTGTCAGAGACAGCAAAGGACTTGGAAGAGCAGAACGGAATCGACAGTGTCTTGATGATAGGAGGCTATAAGATAAACATCAACAAAAGCAAAACGAGGATAATGGAATGTAGTCGAATTAAATCGGGTGATGCCGAGGGAATTAGATTAGGAAATGGGACGCTTAAAGGAGTAAATGAGTTTTGCTATTTGGGGTGCAAAATAACTGATGAGGGTCGAAGTAGAGAGGATAGAAAATGTACACTGGCAATGGCAAGGAAAGCGTTTCTGAAGAAGAGAAAATTGTTAACATCGATTATAGATTTAAGTGTCAGGAAGTCGTTTGTGAAAGTATTTGTATGGAGTGTAGCCTTGTATGGAAGTGAAACGTGGATGACAAATAGTTTAGACAAGAAGAGAATAGTAGCTTTCGAAATGTGATGTTACAGAAGAATGCTGAATATTAGATGGGTAGATAACGTAACTAATGAGGAAGTATAGAATAGAATTGGAGAGGAGTTTGTGGCGCAACTTGACTAGAAGAAGGGATCGGTTGGTAGGGCATATTCTGAGACATCAAGGGATCACCAATTTAGTATTGGAGGGAAGCGTGGAGGGTAAAAATCGTAGAGGGAGACCAAGAGATGAATACACTAAACAGATTCAGAAGGATGTAGGTTGCAGTAGGTACTGGGAGATGAAGAAGCTTGCACAGGATAGAGTAGCATGGAGAGCTGCATCAAACCAGTCTCAGGACTGAAGACCACAACAACAACAATTACATTTAAAGACAACAATGTGATTCGCGTTGTTGTAAGGTGCCAGCTTGTATGAATGTTAATTTCGCACCTTACATGAGATTTTATACGTCATAACAAGTAGCTGGGTATGTCACCTGACATACTTCAGCGATAGTGAGCAGATTTGCCTATCAAAATGTACACTATATAATGCAAAGGGAGACACTCGATTCGACGGTATTAACACACTGAACCCAAAACCTGCATGTCAATGAGCAAAATGTGGAAAAAGCTGCTGGAATAAACATGTCATTTTGAGTGCAGACGCGAGTTGCGCCATAATGGCCCACATACAACGAAAGGCTTCTAACAGGGGTTGGTGACCCGGTGAGAGACAACAAATGTGACGGACGATACATCGAGGAAAGCGGGTAGCGGCCCAACCCTGCCCCCGACGGAGGAATTCTTTAGAAAACTGCACTTTGGAGTTTCTAGATGGATACAAACAGGCCAGAGATGTAGTCGATCATGTGAAAGGCCTGTGGTGCTTTCGTGATGTATGTGTGTAATTTTTGGGTGTCAGGAGCGGGCACAAAATATCTGATTGGCTGAAATAAACTCGTAAGGAATAAAAGTGGTGATTTTTCTACGTAGTTTAAAGGGAGGCCCTTTACGATTTGCAGGGTAGTTTCCACAAGATGAAAGGAACGCTCACGTTGGTCTGAAAAAGCCATGACATGAAGCACGAAAGGACACAGGTTGCGGACAGTTTGCTATGAACGACACAATACCAAAACTCTCCTCTGAATAAGCGTCAAGTGTAGAACAGGGTGCATCACGCTATGTACGACGCCAAAAGAGGAGTTTTTGTGTGCACTGCGTTCACTCTGGCTGACATTCAGCTAGAAATTAGCTGAAGAGTTGCTGAGCTCTGATAGCGGAGAAACGAAACAGCCACATAGTTAATTGTTTGTGTGACAACTAAGAGGGCATTGGAGTATACACACTGCTCTATCGATGCACGTGCATATCGCCATATTTTCCAGACTAGGGATGAGTGCATGTTTTCTCACCTAGCGAGAAACATAGGACAGTTTCACCTGATGAAATCAGTAAACATTTTGCTTAGCTTTTTATAGGATTTTCAGAGGGCGAGAGCAGCCATGCAGCCGACAGCACGTCACAGCTAAAAGTAAATGCCGCTGGCAAAGTCTAAAATTGTTGGATCACCAGCTTGCGTCCGCTGTGAACATGTGCAACCTTGAGTAATCTTTTGCTCATCTTGTCATAAAACTAAGCATCCTCTGTAGACCTGATTGTCATCCTAAATAGTACCGAACTTAGAACCGGAAACGGATGATTTGTTGTAATATTCACTAACTCAGACAGTGCTTCACCTTCTAGAAGTAAGAAAAATCTTGTAGAGAACCTTCTATTTAAATTTGATATTGTTGTGTTCAGGGTTATTTCTGCTAATCAGGACATAATACGTTTACTTGACAACTGTCCCGAAATTGTCACTGCACAATCAATGTAAACCCGTGTGCTTCATTAACAATAACGCAGAAATTAAACTAATTTTGTACAGCTAAACACTGATGTGCTCTGTCATAGAATGGGAGTCCACTACTACCCCGAGAAATTTATTCTAGTGACACTAATGCACTCACAGGATGTTTCTGCAGATGTCTGACGAATGTGAAAAGACGTGGAGTGTCAGAAGAGAATTGGCGTAGAGTTGTCAACGCTAACGGACAAGCAACACTGCATGAAATAGCCGCAGAAATCAACGTGGGGTAAACGTATCTGTTAGGGCAGTGCCACGAAATTTGGTGTTAATGGACCATAGCAGCAGACGACTGATGCGAGTGCGTTTGCTAACAGCGCGCGTCGTGCCTCTTCTGGGTTCGAGTCCCTATCGGTTGGACCCTAGACGATTGAAAACCGTGGGCTGGACAGAAGCGCCCCGAATTCAGGTGGTAAAAGCTGATGGTAGGGTTCAAACGCGGCGCAGACCTCATGAAGCCATGAAAGCAGGTAGTTAACGGGGTAATGTGCAAGCTGCTAGAGGGTTCATAATGATATTGGATGTGTTTACACGGGTCCTCTAGTACTGGAATTGGTTATGGTGAGCTACTTGGAGACAGCTTGCAGCCATTCATGGACTTCAAGTTCCTAAACAATGACGGAATTTATATGGATGGCAATAGTCCATGTCACTGAACCATAATTGTTCACGACTGGTTTGAAAAAAATTAGGACAATTGGCTCGAATGATTTAGCCACCTCGCCCGACATGAATCCGATTTATGTGACATAATCTAGAGGTCAGTTCGCGCACAAACTCCTACACTACTGGCCATTAAAATTGCTACATGAAGAAGAAATGCAGATGATAAACGGGCATTCATTGGACAAATACATTATACTAGAACTGATATCTGATTACATTTTTACGCAATTTGTGTGCATAGATCCTGACAAATCAGTGCCCAAAACAACCACCTCTGGCCGTAATAAAGGCCTTGGTACGCCTGGGCATTGAGTCAAACAGAGCTTGGATGGCGTGTACAGGTACAGCTGCCCACGCAGCTTCAACACGATACCACAGTTCATATTGTGACGAGCCAGTTGCTCGGCCACCATTGACCACACGTTTTCAATTGGTGAGAGATCTGGAGAATGTGCTGGCCAGGGCAGCAGTAGAACATTTTCTGTATCCAGAAAGGCCCGTACAGGACCTGCAACATGGGGGCGTGCATTATCCTGCTGAAATGTAGAGTTTCGCAGGGATCGAATGAAGGGTAGAGCCACGGGTTGTAACACGTCTGAAATGTAACGTCAACTGTTCAAAGTGCCGTCAATACGAATAAGAGGTGACCGAGGCGTGTAACCAATGACACCCCATACCATCACGCCGGGTGATCGCCAGTATGGCGATGACGAATACACGCTTACAATGTGCGTTCAACGCGATGTTGCCAAACACGGATGCGACCATCATGATGCTGTAAACAGAACCTAGATTCATCCGAAAAAAATGACGTTTTGCCATTCGTGCACCCAGGTTCATCGCTGAGTACACCATCGCAGGCGCTCCTGTCTGTGATGCACCGTCAAGGGTAACCGCAGTCATGGTCACCGAGCTGATAGTCCATGCTGCTGCAGACGTCGTCGAACTGTTCGTGCAGATGGTTGTTGTCTTGCAAACGTCCCCATCTGTTGACTCAGGGATCGAGACGTGGCTGCACGATCCGTTACAGCCATGCGGATAAGATGACTGTCATCTCGACAGCTAGTGATCCGAGGCCGTTGGGATCCAGCACGGCATTCCTTATTACCCTCCTGAACCCACCGATTCCATATTCTGCTAACAGTCATTGGACCTCGACCAACGCGAACAGCAATGTCGCAATACGGTAAACCGCAATCGCGATAGGCTACAATCCGATCTCTATCAAAGTCGGAAACGTGATGGCACGCATTTCCCCTCCTTACACGAGGCATCACAACAACGTTTCACCAGGCAACTCCGGTCAACTGCTGTTTGTGTATGAGAAGCATGTCAGCACATTGTAGGTGTCGGCACAGGGGCCAACCTTGTGTGAATGCTCTGAAAAGCTAATCATTTGGATATCACAGCATCTTCTTCCTGTCGGTTAAATTTCGCGCCTGTAGCACGTCGCCTTCGTGGTGTAGCAATGTTAATGGCCAGTAGTGTACATTGGCAACATTTTCGCAATTATGGGCCGCTGTAGAGACAGGATGGCTCAGTCTTTCTACAGGGGATTTCCAACGACTTGTTGAGTCCGTGCCACGTCGTGTTTGAGCAATACTCCGGGCAAAAGGAGGTTCCACGCGGTATCATGAGATATCCAATGGGGCATGACTATCAAAGTCGGAAACAGTGTAGTTCTTCAGATTTGCAACAGCTTTGGTTAAATGGGCGAGCATATCTGCTGCTGTTCGCAGAAACAACAAACATAGGACGTGGAAGGCAGTAGAAATATGAGAGTGATTAGAGAGAAAGGTAAAACCAGTGAGTAATGAATTCAGTCAGGAGGTCACTAGCAAAAAGAAAAAAAATTAATTGTCCACAGTGTTGCGTGTTGTGGTCCCGTTCTCGTAATGACGGCGCTACAGTTTCGCCGGGCTTTCATCCCCCAGCCACCCGGGTGGTCGCGAGCGACAGGAGGGGAGAGCTGTGTCGCAGGATGGGGTGGGGCGCGGCGGGGTGCATATTTGTGCGACCCCTGAACCTCAAATGAGCGCCGGCGCCGCCCCCGCCGCCCCCGCTCTCGCAGATCGTCGAGGGCTTGCGGCGGATCCGCCGTTAATGGGACACTCGAGCAGACGCGCCGCTGCCGCATTCACGCTCCGACAGACGGCAGACGCCCGCGCCGCCGAGGCGCGTCTGTTTTCGCAGCACGACGCGGTGCGGCGGGGGGGGGGGGGGGGAGGAGGGAAACCGCCATCAGCGTTTGGGCACGAGCGCCGAAGGGTTGACAGCGGCGCCCTGCTTCGCTGTCTTCAATAGTGGCGAGTGCCAGCTGTTGTCAACCTAGCGACAACCCTTGCTCTCACTTTCGGACTAGGCGACAGTTACTGCAGGCAGTGCGGGATTAAGTATTTTATGAGCACGTGCTAGGGACTGATCTCGAGCATTAAGACTGATGCAGTTTCGCTGCCACCGCACTACCTGCACACAAAACAACAAACTGGTGTAGCAGTCACGAATTACTATCCTGTGAAGCACTCTTCACCTCAGAGTACCACTTACAAGCTACGAACTCAATTATTTGCTGGATGTATTCCATTCTGTGTCTTCCTCTGCAGTTTTTACCCTCTGCAATTCCCTCTAGTACCATGCCAGAAATTCCCTGATGTCTTAAGAGATATCCTACCACCTTATCCCTTCTTCTTGTCACTATTTTCCATGTAAAGGGTGGCCCATTGTTCGCGCCCGGGCCAAATATTTCACGAAATAAGCGTGAAACGAAAAAACTACAAAGAATGAAACTTGTCTAGCTTGACGGGGGAAACCAGATGGCGCTATGGTTGGCCCGCTAGATGGCGCTGCCATAGGTCAAACAGAGATATCAACTGCGTTCTTTTAAAATAGGAACCCCCCATTTTTTATTACATATTCTTGTAGTGCGTAAAAAAACAATGTTTTAGTTGGACCACTTTTTTCGCTTTGTGATAGATGGCGCTGTAATAATCATAAACATATGGCTCACAATTTGAGACGAACATTTGGTAACAGGTAGGTTTTTTAAAATTAAAATACAGAACGTAGGTACGTTTGAACATTTTATTTCGGTTGTTCCAATGTGATGGATGTACCTTTGTGAACTTAATTTATGAGCACGCATGCTGTTACAGCGTGATCACATGTAGATACCACATTATGCAATAAATGGTCAAAATGACGTCCGTCAACCTCAGCAGGGGTTAGGTGTAAAAATGTGGATATTGCGATCATTGGTACCTTAATATGTACACACTTCAGTCTGTTAGTTTTTTTTTCTTTTTTCATCGTCTATCAGTATTCACCCAAACACATTACACAACTTACTATCTTAAATTTTTTGCACAGTCGTAACTGCATCCTTAAGTGGACGACGCCTGTCGATTCATATTAAACCTTCTGCGCTCATGCATCCATGCTTGAACACCTGATCTGCTGCCCAAGGGAAAATAAGCATTAATGGCTTGCTCTTGCCACATGTACTTTCTGGTACTAACCAACCTAAAATCATACTACTCCTAGCAGGTACATTTATTAGCCGGCAAATGAAGTAAATCCTCAAGTAATATGGTTCAGTACCTGTCCCCAGTCATCTATACAAGTGTCTGTACTTACAGCTCTAACAAACTATAAATGTATATCAAAGTTTCTTAGGTTTTAGAGTGATTAATTAACGCTTTTTATTATTGACCTTTATGGGTTGAACATTAAAAATTCCAATAAGATGACATTCAACTGCTTTCGTGTGAACTCTTTCCCTTACAAGGATGCTTCCTTTGTGGTGATCACTTGGGTCTCACGCGTCATTGGACGCATAATATATGTAGGATGTTGCAGAAAGATAGGTTTGATTTCAAACGGCTGTCTTCTACGTGAATATTCATACAGACTCGTAGTGGAATTACTTACACGTTAGACTATAAAAATAGTATTTTCGCACGAAACGTAAGAAATAATAAGGATATATGTTTCACAAGCAGGCGCATACCTTTAGGATCGAAGTTTTAACTTAAGTGTTACGAATGTTTGATGTACCCGGCTCCGGAAACATGAGAAACGCGATACACAATGCACTTTTGCGAGTATATCCTCAGTGACCGCGTTCACTTTTGTTGGTATGTGACGTCACATTTCACCTAAAGTTGTATGGAAGGGTCGGGCTGTAGGTGGAGGTTTCCCGCTCGGTGTTCGAGAGAGGAACGGTAGAGAAATAGCGTGAATGTTTTTTGATGAACCCTTTGCCAGGCACTTAATTGTGAACTGCAGAGTAATCGTGTAGCTGTAGATGTAGAAGTTCTTTATTAAACACAGTAAACAGTAGTAGATTATTGGTTCAAACGGCTCTGAGCACTATGCGACTTAACTTCTGAGGTCATCAGTCGCCTAGAACTTAGAACTAATTAAACCTAACTAACCTAAGGACATGACGCACATACATGCCCAAGGCAGGATTCGAACCTGCGACCGGAGCGGTCGCTCAGCTCCAGACTGTAGCGCCTAGAACCGCATGGCCACTCTGGCCGGCAGTAGATTATTCTGGGGCGGAAAACGAAGAGATATTCAAAACAATTGGTCATGTCACTTGTACTTATAAAGAAACAAAAACAGGCTGTAGATAAGTATTAACATTTCTCATTGGGACCCAGTCCCTCAAGAACTTTATTTTTCTTGGAAATCATTCCGTACAACTCGTGATAGGATGATTTTAAATCACACAATAACAAAAATATCGTTGCGATCTTATTGGTTTGCAATTTATTGCTTTCCTTTGTCCAGTGGGCGTTTATGAAAGAGAATGAACTTGCGGCGTTGGCTTTATAAACCTGCAACTATCGAGTAATATACAGCCAATGCCCGCATCTCGTGGTCGTGCGGTAGCGTTCTCGCTTCCCACGCCCGGGTTCCCGGGTTCGATTCCCGGCGGGATCAGGGATTTTCTCTGCCTCGTGATGGCTGGGTGTTGTGTGCTGTCCTTAGGTTAGTTAGGTTTAAGTAGTTCTAAGTTCTAGGTGACTGATGACCATAGATGTTAAGTCCCATAGTGCTCAGAGCCATTTGAACCATACAGCCAATTTCTGTAAGTCCCAATAAAATTCTTCATTAAGCTGCGGTCTGAAACAAACTGTCCGCTTTCCGCGTATCAAAAGCTTTTCAAAGGGAGATGTGACTTTATTTTGTTACATGATATCAGTGAAATTTTGCTACTGATTAAATAATTTACTGCCATCCATGTGGTTGAACTGCACATTCTACTTTCCTCGCCCCCTCTGCGCATAGCGTGGTTGTGGCATTATGTGTTAGAGTCGTTCGGCCTACTATGAAAATGAAAGGACAGAGATACAAGAATAGCATTGATTAGTACATCTATATATCCGTATGGCATAGCTACTTATTTTTCCTTGTACTAACTAGCTGACCTGTGCATATAATTTACACCCTGTCCTCATCACCCACCGATAGGTAATATAGCGATGGAGAAATAAGTGAATCCAGTCGTCTTTGGGAACCATTGTAATCCCATCTGAAATGATGAAATCAGGGTCACAGAGAAGTTGCGCATCTTTGGCGTGGGTGTAGATCGATGAAAATGATGTGTGTTCAAGAAGGGTACAGGCACTTCGAAAATCGAACGTGATAAGCGTCCCCCCTTAAGGACATTGGAAGCAACGCCTTTGTATGCAACTGTAAAACAACCTTGTTTTCACCTCGCAAAATGCAACAGAAAATGCTGCAGACAAATGTTTTACAGGCGCCTCCCGATCCGTCAATAAAGTAAAAATTGGGAAGCTTAGATTGTCAATTAAAAAACTGCGTGATACACTGTGCTTGTGCAAGGAATCTAATCAACTGGAGCAGCTATCGTGCATGTTACTTAAATAGACTGCCAGTAGATGGCACCTTATACATTAGTTTTACAAAAATATTTCTTAAAATATAGTTTGTTAACGAAAACTATAACTTTTAGCTATGTCTGCATTTTTCGTCGTTAGTGGTGAACTTAGTGTTATAAATGTCCCAATCATTAATTTTGATTAAGTTATACGGGAGATATGACGTACCAACAGAAAAGAAATAATGTTCATGATAATTTCTGGCGCTTAACACATTGGCTTGGAATAGGCCTAAGTTGTGCTAAAAAACTTAGTAGAAACCGGAAGGCCGGATTTCTACATATTTGGACAGGCATGACCTTACAAACCGGAGACGTACGGCTAAAGCCTGAAAACCCTACTTGGAGGCCAGTAGTACAATTTGAGATCTGTACACACATCACAGCCTATGCATCGTTATGCATGTCCAGGAGCCGGTTGGAGTGGCCGAGCGGTTCTAGGCGCTTCAGTCTGGAACCGCACGACCGCTACGGTCGCAGGTTCGAATCCTGCCTCGGGCATGGATGTGCATGGTGTCCTTAGGTTAGTTAGGTTTAAGTAGTTCTAAGTTCTAGGGGACTGATGACCTCCGCTGTTAAGTCCCATAGTGCTCAGAACCGTTTGAACCTTTTGAACATGTCCAGGAAGGTGGTTCTCCATCCTGTGGAAAAAGCGAGATCTGCAAACTATTCACGCACACGATTTGTGCAACCGTGCAAGTGAGCGAAATATATACCAGGAGACCTCTACCGCCAACCACACGAAACGGGGACTTACAACAGACTCCAGTGTAAACCTTTAGTTGTGTTGCACTGTATAAAGCTAATCGCAAGTTTATAGCCTCATTCATCTACATTAATATCTACATTTATATTCCGCAAGCCACCCAACGGTGTGTGGCGGAGGGCACTTTACGTGCCATTGTCATTACCTCCCTTACCTGTTCCAGTCGCGTATGGTCCGCGGAAAGAACGACTGCCGGAAAGTCTCCGTGCGCGCTCGAATCTCTCTAATTTTACATTCGTGATCTCCTCGGGAGGTACGAGTACGGGGAAGCAATATATTCGATACCTCATCCAGAAACGCACCCTCTCAAAACCTGGACAGCAAACTATACCGCGATGCAGAGCGCCTCTCTTGCAGAGTCTGTCACTTGAGTTTGCTAAACAACTCTCTAAAGCTATCACGGTTACCAAATAACCCCGTAACGAAACGCGCCGCTCTTCTTTGGATCTTCTCTATCTCCTCTGTCAACCCAACCTGGTACGGATCCCACACTGATGAGCAATACTCAAGTATAGGTCGAACGAGTGTTTTGTAAGGCACCTCCTTTGTTGATGGATTACATTTTCTAAGGACTCTCCCAATGAATATCAACCTGGCACCCGCCTTACCAACAACAAATTTTATATGATCATTCCACTTGAAATCGTTTCGTACGCATACTCCCAGATATTTTACAGAAGTAGCTGCTATCAGTGTTTGATCCGCTATCATATAATCATACAATAAATGATCCTTCTTTCTTTGTATTCGCAATACATTACATTTGTCTACGTTAAGGGTCAGTTGCCACTCCCTGTACCAAGTGCCTATCCGCTGCAGATCTTCCTGCATTTCGCTGCAATTTTCTAATGTTGCAACTTCTCTGTATACTACAGCATCATCCGCAAAAAGCCGCATGGAACTTCCGACACTATCTACTAGGTCATTTATATTCATGTAGAAGATACAGTCTTGTGAAATCAGACGAATCTTTTTCCTATGTTAAGGCCCTAGTATCCAGTTCTCTTGCGCACCAGTAAGCAACACATTCGCAGCGAGCGAGAGCGAAGTCGCTAATCAGTTTATGACAAGGTTGTTGTCCCCTGATTTAATATCAGTGTGTTGCGACGTTGGAAATCCATACTGTCTGCGCTGACGGGAGCTTCTGTTTCGCCTTCACAAGCAGCGCAAAGAGAATAATCCTTCGCTTAGGGGCAAATTGACTACCCCTATTACCATAGTAATGATTGCGTAGTTTGGCGACAAATCGGAAGCGGCCCGTCCGCGGGCAAATGAATGCGCGGATTCCGGCCAGCTGTGCGGAGCAAATCACCGCCGGAAATAATGACTGCGGAGATGCCACACGACTGGACCGGTCCGTGGCGGCAGCTGCCCGCTGGTCCGCTCCGCGCATGCGCACAGCCGCCCTCGCCGTGATTTACCGCCGGCAATTAAAACGGGCGCGCCGACCGGCTGGTTATTGTGGCCATGGCTCACACTCGGCCACATACAAATACACACGTCGTATCGCGTTCGGCGGCGAGCGTGGAAGTAGGGCAACGGTGACTCTGTTACATGGCGAGTCGACAGCTGAGGCACAACCAAGGCTTTAGGAATGGGTGAGAGATATAAAAGATACACTCCTGGAAATTGAAATAAGAACACCGTGAATTCATTGTCCCAGGAAGGGGAAACTTTATTGACACATTCCTGGGGTCAGATACATCACATGATCACACTGACAGAACCACAGGCACATAGACACAGGCAACAGAGCATGCACAATGTCGGCACTAGTACAGTGTATATCCACCTTTCGCAGCAATGCAGGCTGCTATTCTCCCATGGAGACGATCGTAGAGATGCTGGATGTAGTCCTGTGGAACGGCTTGCCATGCCATTTCCACCTGGCGCCTCAGTTGGACCAGCGTTCGTGCTGGACGTGCAGACCGCGTGAGACGACGCTTCATCCAGTCCCAAACATGCTCAATGGGGGACAGATCCGGAGATCTTGCTGGCCAGGGTAGTTGACTTACACCTTCTAGAGCACGTTGGGTGGCACGGGATACATGCGGACGTGCATTGTCCTGTTGGAACAGCAAGTTCCCTTGCCGGTCTAGGAATGGTAGAACGATGGGTTCAATGACGGTTTGGATGTACCGTGCACTATTCAGTGTCCCCTCGACGATCACCAGTGGTGTACGGCCAGTGTAGGAGATCGCTCCCCACACCATGATGCCGGGTGTTGGCCCTGTGTTCCTCGGTCGTATGCAGTCCTGATTGTGGCGCTCACCTGCACGGCGCCAAACACGCATACGACCACCATTGGCACCAAGGCAGAAGCGACTCTCATCGCTGAAGACGACACGTCTCCATTCGTCCCTCCATTCACGCCTGTCGCGACACCACTGGAGGCGGGCTGCACGATGTTGGGGCGTGAGCGGAAGACGGCCTAACGGTGTGCGGGACCGTAGCCCAGCTTCATGGAGACGGTTGCGAATGGTCCTCGCCGATACCCCAGGAGCAACAGTGTCCCTAATTTGCTGGGGAGTGGCGGTGCGGTCCTCTACGGCACTGCGTAGGATCCTACGGTCTTGGCGTGCATCCGTGCGTCGCTGCGGTCCGGTCCCAGGTCGACGGGCACGTGCACCTTCCGCCGACCACTGGCGACAACATCGATGTACTGTGGAGACCTCACGACCCACGTCTTGAGCAACTCGGCGGTACGTCCACACGGCCTCCCGCATGCCCACTATACGCCCTCGCTCAAAGTCTGCACATACGGTTCACGTCCACGCTGTCGCGGCATGCTACCAGTGTTAAAGTCTGCGATGGAGCTCCGTATGCCACGGCAAACTGGCTGACACTGACGGCGGCGGTGCACAAATGCTGCGCAGCTAGCGCCATTCGACGGCCAACACCGCGGTTCCTGGTGTGTCCGCTGTGCCGTGCGTGTGATCATTGCTTGTACAGCCCCCTCGCAGTGTCCGGAGCAAGTATGGTGGGTCTGACACACCGGTGTCAATGTGTTCTTTTTTCCATTTCCAGGAGTGTATTATGCGAGTTGAAGATGGAGAGGGGGAGGGGGATAGAAGTGAAAGGAATGGGAAGCAGTTTATGATATTAGCTACAGCGGAATCAGCAGTGACGAGTGAAGGTGTGCCGGACAGAAACTCTAACACAGGATTTGCTGCTTACTAGGCAATTGTGTTAACCACTACGCCACCCAGACAGAGAGTTTATCGCAGATGAATGGGCTATGTCGGTACGCTCCTTGGCCAAACAACATTCCCACCCATCCACAGTCCACGTCCATCTCCTCCGTGCTTGCTAGTTTCAGATTCCCGCTGTAGGTCGAACGTGAATGTGCATCTGCACTAATGGTTGTGGGTTCTAGGCCCATCGAGGTGTGCCAATTACGTGAATGCGTGGTGCCTCTTCTTTTGGACACGTCCGAAAGATTACACATCACGTATTCATTTAAGCCATAAATGAATTTTTCATAATGTGGGGCCACAGACATAATATATTTCTTTGAAGTCAGTACCGCCATTAGACTGTTTTTCATCTGCAGTGTTACAGTTACACGATCATGATTTCGGCTTCAAAATGCCATTATCAAGTGTTTTGATGTTATACAGTGCCTAAGATGGCATACTAGTGTGACAATTAATGTGTCTAATAGTGTATTTTAAATACGACAGTATTCCATCTTAGGCACTGTATAACATTAAAACACTCGACAATGGCACTTTGAAGCCGAAATCATGATCGTGTAAATGTGACAATGCAAATAAAAAAACAGTCCAATGGTGCTACTGACTTTAAAGAAATTAAAGAATGTAGTTTTATTTTAATGAATAACAGCTCGGTACCGGAGATAAAATACGGGGGGGGGGGGGGGGGGGGAAGGTCATCAACAACTAGTAGCCGATAGACAATTTTAAGTGCCGAAAGACGTAAAACGGAAACAGTAGTTGAAAAGGTAGTGAGACAGGTTCCGAACCTATCGCAGATACTATTCAACCTGTACATCACGCATTCATATAAAACACAAAAGAATTTAATATTTTTTTCATAATGTGGGGCCACAGTCAATACATTTCTTTGAAGTCAGTAACGCCATTAGACTGTTTTTTATTTGCAGTTTTACATTTACACGATCATGATTTCGGCTTCAAAGTGCCATTATGAAGTGTTTTAATGTTATACAGTGCCTAAGACGGCTCAGTTAAGAAAACGAAAGAGAAGTCTGGAAAAGGGAATCAAAGCTCTAGAAGAAGTAATAAGAAACCAAGGTGTTTCCAGATTACATTGTAATTCTCTCAAAGACGGCAAAGGACTTCGAAGAACTGTAGACCGCAATGGACTCGAAAACAAATAAGATGAATATCAACAAAAGTTAAACGAGGGTAAAGGAACGTCGTCCAATTTAATCAGGCGAGGCTTAGAGAAATACACTCCTGGAAATTGAAATAAGAACACCGTGAATTCATTGTCCCAGGAAGGGGAAACTTTATTGACACATTCCTGGGGTCAGATACATCACATGATCACACTGACAGAACCACAGGCACATAGACACAGGCAACAGAGCATGCACAATGTCGGCACTAGTACAGTGTATATCCACCTTTCGCAGCAATGCAGGCTGCTATTCTCCCATGGAGACGATCGTAGAGATGCTGGATGTAGTCCTGTGGAACGGCTTGCCATGCCATTTCCACCTGGCGCCTCAGTTGGACCAGCGTTCGTGCTGGACGTGCAGACCGCGTGAGACGACGCTTCATCCAGTCCCAAACATGCTCAATGGGGGACAGATCCGGAGATCTTGCTGGCCAGGGTAGTTGACTTACACCTTCTAGAGCACGTTGGGTGGCACGGGATACATGCGGACGTGCATTGTCCTGTTGGAACAGCAAGTTCCCTTGCCGGTCTAGGAATGGTAGAACGATGGGTTCGATGACGGTTTGGATGTACCGTGCACCATTCAGTGTCACCTCGACGATCACCAGTGGTGTACGGCCAGTGTAGGAGATCGCTCCCCACACCATGATGCCGGGTGTTGGCCCTGTGTGCCTCGGTCGTATGCAGTCCTGATTGTGGCGCTCACCTGCACGGCGCCAAACACGCATACCACCATCATTGGCACCAAGGCAGAAGCGACTCTCATCGCTGAAGACGACACGTCTCCATTCGTCCCTCCATTCACGCCTGTCGCGACACCACTGGAGGCAGGCTGCACGATGTTGGGGCGTGGGCGGAAGACGGCCTAACGGTGTGCGGGACCGTAGCCCAGCTTCATGGAGACGGTTGCGAATGGTCCTCGCCGATACCCCAGGAGCAACAGTGTCCCTAATTTGCTGGGAAGTGGCGGTGCCGTCCCCTACGGCACTGCGTAGGATCCTACGGTCTTGGCGTGCATCCGTGCGTCGCTGCGGTCCGGTCCCAGGTCGACGGGCACGTGCACCTTCCACCGACCACTGGCGACAACATCGATGTACTGTGGAGACCTCACGCCCCACGTGTTGAGCAATTCGGCGGTACGTCCACCCGGCCTCCCTCATGCCCACTATACGCCCTCGCTCAAAGTCCGTCAACTGCACATACGGTTCACGTCCACGCTGTCGCGGCATGCTACCAGTGTTAAAGACTGCGATGGAGCTCCGTATGCCACGGCAAACTGGCTGACACTGACGGCGGCGGTGCACAAATGCTGCGCAGCTAGCGCCATTCGACGGCCAACACCGCGGTTCCTGGTGTGTCCGCTGTGCCGTGCGTGTGATCATTGCTTGTACAGCCCTCTCGCAGTGTCCGGAGCAAGTATGGTGGGTCTGACACACCGGTGTCAATGTGTTCTTTTTTCCATTTCCAGGAGTGTAGATCAGAAAATGGTACAAAGTAGTAGACGTATTTTGCTATTTGGGCAGAAAATAAGTCACTATGGTCGAAATAGAGAAGACATGGAATGCAGACTAGCACAATCAGGAAAAGCGTTTCCGAGAAAGAGGAACTTGTTAGCGTGATACGTAAATTTAACTGTTAGTATAATGCGATGAAATGTTGTCTTCGCTCCAGACACCTGCACCAACATCAGTACCTTCTCCGCTTTCGGTTCTTGAGGAATAATGCACAACCATTCCTCCACAGACATTAACACACCTCACTGAAAGTGTTCCCAGCCGAGTTCAAGCTGGTAAGAAGACGACGGCTGGACCACCACATATTAACGTCCACTAATAGATGTGACGATACTTTTGATTAGATATTGCACGTAATTACACGTGTGATAACAATGGTAGCCGATATATTGTAAGAATGAAGATACAGTAAGTGTGTAGACCACATAAGTCCAGAGCGATCGAAGACCCGCATAGGGAATGTGTTTTCTTTACTAGTTAAACGCGTATGCTTCGTAACGGAAGTCAAAGAAGGGCCCATACATATCCTCGCATTTTAGCGCTACAGTGAAAACGGAATTATTGACGATCACCTTCTCAATAACTTCAATTTTCCTACCCAAGTAGTCAAACATAAACAGAAGCTACAGAAAAAAGCAAGGCAATTTCGTAAATTTTTTAACAGACACAAGCGAAATGATAAATTCTATATTCTAGACAAGTAAATTCAATGTTATTTGGTATTAATAAAGATAATACTGTGGCGTATAATTCTGTCACCTACATAACCTTCCGCCGACTGGGGTGGCAGAGCGGTTCTAGGCTCTACAGTCTGGAACCATGCGACCGCTACGGTCACAGGTTCGAATCCTGCCTCGGGCATGGATGTGTGTGATGTCCTTAGGTTAGTTAGGTTTAAGTAGTTCAAAGTTCTAGGGGACTGATGACCACAGAAGTTAAGCCCCATAGTGCTCAGAGCCATTTGAACCATAAACTTCCGAAAATACTTCTATCACTGGGATGAAAAGAAATTAATAGCGTCATGTATTGGCTCTTAGGTGTAGACACTACTAAACTAACAGTACCATCTGTTTGTTCTTTGGTGTACTACGCTGTGATGATCGAGTGCAGGGTGACCAGGCTAGAGATAGAAACAAACAAATGCCGATAACGAAAAAAATGGTTTAAATGGCTCTGAGCACTATGGGAGGTCAGTCCCCTAGACTTAGAACTGGTTGGTCCAAATGGCTCTGAGCACTATGGACTTAACTGATGAGGTCATCAGTCCCCTAGAACTTAGAACTACTTAAACCTAACTAACCTAAGGACATCACACACATCCATGCCCGAGGCAGGATTCGAACCTGCGACCGTAGTGGTCGCGCGGTTCCAGACTGAAGCGCTTAGAACCGCTCGGCCACAGAGGCCAGAGGATAACGAAAGAACTGGACATTTTACGTTGTTGGTTAAATACGCTATCGACAGTCTCCCAGATGTGATCCTAACCATTTCATGAACAGTGCTGAGTTGTATGGTCCATGCGTGCCAGTCGCAGCGCACACCATATCTCGACATGTTGGCGAACTATGTAGTTCCACAGATTACTCTCGCCGTCATTTTCCATCAGGATGGTGACCCACGCTACTATCATGCGTATGTTACTACATTTCTCCGTGAGGCGCTTCCTGACCATTGCATCGGAAAGGAGAGGAGGGGTCCCATTGCCTGGCACCCTCGATCTCCCGATCTCACTACGCTGGACTTCAGTGCATAGGAATTTATCAAGGACATTGGTTACAGAACACGGGTTCGTGATCTGGTACATATGGCACAACGGGTCTACGCCGCAGTAAAGTCCAGAACATCTGTCACGCTTACGAACCTTTGGCGAGAAGTGGAGTACCATTTCGGTGTGCGTCGAGCTACAAACGGTGCTCACGTTGAACTCCACCAACATGCATAACATCATCTGAGTTCCAGTTTACAGTGTTGAACAAAGAAAGTTATAGATCTTAACAGGTGCTGAAATATAAATAAATGTTATTATGTACCTCTCGCCTGGACACCAGGTACTGATGTGAGCAGTTAATACCATAAATTATCTGGGAGTACGCATTAGGAGTGATTTAAAATGGAATGATCATATAATGTTGATCGTCGGTAAAGCAGATGCCAGACTGAGATTCATTGGAAGAATCCTAAGGAAATGCAATCCGAAAACAAAGGAAGTAGGTTACAGTACGCTTGTTCGCCCACTGCTTGAATACTGCTCAGCAGTGTGGGATCCGTACCAGGTAGGGTTGATAGAAGATATAGAGAAGATCCAACGGAGAGCAGCGCGCTTCGTTACAGGATCATTTAGTAATCGCGAAAGCGTTACGGAGATGATAGATAAACTCCAGTGGAAGACTCTGCAGGAGAGACGCTCAGTAGTCAAAGTTTCGAGAACATACCTTCACCGAAGAGTCAAGCAGTATATTGCTCCCTCCTGCGTATATCTCGCGAAGAGACCATGAGGATAAAATCAGAGAGATTAGAGCCCACACAGAGGCATACCGACAATCCTTCTTTCCACGAACAATACGAGAATGGAATAGAAGGGAGAACCGATAGAGGTACTCAAGGTACCCTCCGCCACACACCGTCAGGTGGCTTGCGGAGTATGGACGTAGATGTAGATGTAGATTCCTTAAATTTTGAATTACGAAAACTTTTATCATTAGGTTACCCTCCATCCAGAGGCTGTTGAACACAGCGACCGTTATTTTGATTTGTAAATAATAGATTTCAGCTATCAGTCGTCCTTTGGAATATTTATTGGCAGATCTAGATTTCGACTAGCAACTGAGTATTCCATGAACAAAGTCAGACCAACAGGCATTACATGCATTGAACAAAAAAGGATAGTGCATTGAGAATGGCTAGTTGCTAGCCGAAATATAGATCTGCCAATAAATATTCCAGAAAACGACTGATAGCTGAAATCTATTATTTACAAATTCAGAAATCTTTTTCTCCGTGATCTGATTTTAATGAAGGAAAGCCTACCATGTTGCCCCAACCTACACTCCCGCTACCAGTGAAAGCCACTGCAAATTCGTGTAGTAGTTTTGGACATTAGTGTGTTCGGACAGACCGACAATATTACAGTTTCATTATTAGTATAGCTATAGATGTATTTTAATAAAGTTAGAATTTGTTTCTGTCTTGGCGAAGTCAATAAAGTTGTTGGCATGGTAATTACCGTGGGATGTATTTTTCACGTGCTGGATCTGCCAATAAATTTGACATGTGGTTAGTTTCCTCCATTTTGATGACATTGGTAAAAGTTAGTGCTACACTGTACGAAAACTACGTTTTGGTACTTTTGGTACACAACATAAATCAATGTGTAACAGAGAAACTGGGAGCTGACTACTTCTCTTTGTTTTTTGTTCGATTGATTGTTGTTTTGCACGAAATTAGAACTTCATGTCATTCAGTGTAGTCCATTGAGTATTTTATATCGTTACAGAATATAAATTGCATTTTTCAAGTAATAAAAATCAGTTAATAGCGTAACATCTGTGCTTTTATGTAACCAAAGCAATTAGTTTTGATGTAAGTAAATTGTATGCACACAAACATAAAAAAATATATGTAATTATTGTTATTATTTTGTACTCAGTAGAATTTTCTTCATCATGATCGAAGGCAGGGGTTTACTTTTATTATTGATAAATGCGAAAGTTGTTTATGAATAACACAAACATTTCTTATATAAGTTCGATGGAGTACTGAAGCAGTGTTTGATATATTTTTGGTTCGAGGTTTTTTTTTGCCTTATTATTGAGGAAATTGCATTTTCCAGCGCTACGTGACAAATCTGTATTCTTTTCTCTCTTTTACGTTACAAATCAACAGCTTTGGAATAAAACCTAGACTAATTATTGACAGATTTAATTTTGATTTTTTAAAGTAAGAGACAGGTGGAATCTATGTAGAACAGAAGCGTTCCTTAGGTTACATAGCCCTTTATATATTCTCATTTAGGGGAACCTAGAAAGAAACTGATCCCATACATAAAGAAAGTGATCTTTACGAGGTAACGCCTGATAGGTATGCAACGCACCTAACGTACAAGTTGTGGAGGTACAACCTTAACTGACCAAACTGCTAGGAAAACTGCCGTAGTCTACACATACTTACGTCTGCAATAGTTTTACAACTTTAGTCAAACAAGACGGACTGGTATCGTGTAACATTATGTGATTGCCTTATTTTAAATCATTCACTAATCGAGCAGTCGCTCGGCAACAGCTACAGTTAGCAAATAATATTGTGAGAATGTAAAAGGTGAACGACCTGTGACGTAACGTGTTTATTATCGAAGCGCCGTCAGAGATGCACTGAGTTACTGACTTTGAAAACCGCGGCGCGAAAAACGGACAGAAGAAGAACACCTGTACACATTCTTTTGATGTACGAGATATTCTCGATGAACAGTTACTCATTTTCTCTTGTAACTTGTGTCGGACGCGCATGTCTTGCCGCCGTATTATTATTGTTAAAAATAATATTATTTTAGTGTAAAGTAAAAGTGCAATACTAAAAGTGCAATACTGCATAGCAGTAAATTTATTGTGCGACGTGTATGTGAAAACGTCAAAGGAATTATTTTCATTACGAGAAGACAAGTGCCAGTCAAAACGGCATCCATGTTAAATCCTTCATTGCAGTGTAAGTTCATCTATTAATTGCCATAAATTCAGAGTTAAATGGAACTGGTGTATGGACTACTTATTTATTATAGAATCTATGTCTCACTCTTTCATGAAGTTATTTAATTTTCTTTATGTGTCTGCCAAATAGAGAGTTCACAGTCACGAATTCTTTCGTCGAGATCGGACGGAAGTTGCATGCGGCGAAATATTTTCTCCGCGCCATATACTACCGGTAAATGCATGATAAACTACGGTCCCTTAGGAAATTCATGTTGAGCTATCCAAAAATAATTATATTTTGAATAGGCATTTTCTCTCCTCTGCAATGCAGCTTCCGACTGTTCCGACTGATCAGACGATCCAACAAGAGACAGCCGCACACGGTCGGGGTTCGCAAATATATATCCACCACTGATTATAGCTATATGTTACAGCACATCTACATTTACATCTACATCTACATCCATACTCAGCAAGCCACCTGACTGTGTGGGGCGGAGGGTACCTTGAGTACCTCTGTCCGTTCTCCCTTCTATTCCAGTCTCGTATTGTTCGTTAACGTACAAGTTTTCTACGGATCGGAGCGTGGAATGTCAGATCCCTTAATCGGGCAGGTAGGTTAGAAAATTTAAAAAGGGAAATGGATAGGTTGAAGTTAGATATAGTGGGAATTAGTGAAGTTCGGTGGCAGGAGGAACAAGACTTCTGGTCAGGTGACTACAGGGTTATAAACACAAAATCAAATAGGGGTAATGCAGGAGTAGGTTTAATAATGAATAGGAAAATAGGAATGCGGGTAAGCTACTACAAACAGCATAGTGAACGCATTATTGTGGCCAAGATAGATACGAAGCCCACGCCTACTACAGTAGTACAAGTTTATATGCCAACTAGCTCTGCAGATGATGAAGAAATTGAAGAAATGTATAATGAAATAAAAGAAATTATTCAGATTGTGAAGGGAGACGAAAATTTAATAGTCATGGGTGACTGGAATTCAAGAGTAGGAAAAGGGAGAGAAGGAAACATAGTAGGTGAATATGGATTGGGGGACAGAAATGAAAGAGGAAGCCGCCTGGTCGAATTTTGCACAGAGCACAACATAATCATAACTAACACTTGGTTTAAGAATCATGAAAGAAGGTTGTATACATGGAAGAACCCTGGAGATACTAAAAGGTATCAGATAGATTATATAATGGTAAGACAGAGATTTAGGAACCAGGTTTTAAATTGTAAGACATTTCCAGGGGCAGATGTGGACTCTGACCACAATCTTTTGGTTATGACCTGTAGATTAAAACTGAAGAAACTGCAAAAAGGTGGGAATTTAAGGAGATGGGACCTGGATAAACTAAAAGAACCAGAGGTTGTACAGAGATTCAGGGAGAGCATAAGGGAGCAATTGACAGGAATGGGGGAAATAAATACAGTAGAAGAAGAATGGGTAGCTTTGAGGGATGAAGTAGTGAAGGCAGCAGAGGATCAAGTAGGTAAAAAGACGAGGGCTAGTAGAAATCCTTGGGTAACAGAAGAAATATTGAATTTAATTGATGAAAGGAGAAAATATAAAAATGCAGTAAGTGAAACAGGCAAAAAGGAATACAAACGTCTCAAAAATGAGATCGACAGGAAGTGCAAAATGGCTAAGCAGGGATGGCTAGAGGACAAATGTAAGGATGTAGAGGCCTATCTCACTAGGGGTAAGATAGATACCGCCTACAGGAAAATTAAAGAGACCTTTGGAGATAAGAGAACGACTTGTATGAATATCAAGAGCTCAGATGGAAACCCAGTTCTAAGCAAAGAAGGGAAAGCAGAAAGGTGGAAGGAGTATATAGAGGGTCTATACAAGGGCGATGTACTTGAGGACAATATTATGGAAATGGAAGAGGATGTAGATGAAGATGAAATGGGAGATATGATACTGCGGGAAGAGTTTGACAGAGAACTGAAAGACCTGAGTCGAAACAAGGCCCCCGGAGTAGACAATATTCCATTGGAACTACTGACGGCCGTGGGAGAGCCAGTCCTGACAAAACTCTACCATCTGGTGAGCAAGATGTATGATACAGGCGAAATACCCTCAGACTTCAAGAAGAATATAATAATTCCAATCCCAAAGAAAGCAGGTGTTGACAGATGTGAAAATTACCGAACTATCAGCTTAATAAGCCACAGCTGCAAAATACTAACACGAATTCTTTACAGACGAATGGAAAAACTAGTAGAAGCCAACCTCGGGGAAGATCAGTTTGGATTCCGTAGAAACACTGGAACACGTGAGGCAATACTGACCTTACGACTTATCTTAGAAGAAAGATTAAGGAAAGGCAAACCTACGTTTCTAGCATTTGTAGACTTAGAGAAAGCTTTTGACAATGTTGACTGGAATACTCTCTTTCAAATTCTAAAGGTGGCAGGGGTAAAATACAGGGAGCGAAGGGCTATTTACAATTTGTACAGAAACCAGATGGCAGTTATAAGAGTCGAGGGACATGAAAGGGAAGCAGTGGTTGGGAAGGGAGTAAGACAGGGTTGTAGCCTCTCCCCGATGTTGTTCAATCTGTATATTGAGCAAGCAGTAAAGGAAACAAAAGAAAAATTCGGAGTAGGTATTAAAATTCATGGAGAAGAAATAAAAACTTTGAGGTTCGCCGATGACATTGTAATTCTGTCAGAGACAGCAAAGGACTTGGAAGAGCAGTTGAATGGAATGGACAGTGTCTTGAAAGGAGGATATAAGATGAACATCAACAAAAGCAAAACAAGGATAATGGAATGTAGTCGAATTAAGTTGGGTGATGCTGAGGGAATTAGATTAGGAAATGAGGCACTTAAAGTAGTAAAGGAGTTTTGCTATTTGGGGAGCAAAATAACTGATGATGGTCGAAGTAGAGAGGATATAAAATGTAGGCTGGCAATGGCAAGGAAAGCGTTTCTGAAGAAGAGAAATTTGTTAACATCCAGTATTGATTTAAGTGTCAGGAAGTCATTTCTGAAAGTATTCGTATGGAGTGTAGCCATGTATGGAAGTGAAACATGGACGATAAATAGTTTGGACAAGAAGAGAATAGAAGCTTTCGAAATGTGGTGCTACAGAAGAATGCTGAAGATTAGATGGGTAGATCACATAACTAATGAGGAAGTATTGAATAGGATTGGGGAGAAGAGAAGTTTGTGGCACAACTTGACCAGAAGAAGGGATCGGTTGGTAGGACATGTTCTGAGGCATCAAGGGATCACCAATTTAGTATTGGAGGGCAGCGTGGAGGGTAAAAATCGTAGAGGGAGACCAAGAGATGAATACACTAAGCAGATTCAGAAGGATGTAGGTTGCAGTAGGTACCGGGAGATGAAAAAGCTTGCACAGGATAGAGTAGCATGGAGAGCTGCATCAAACCAGTCTCAGGACTGAAGACCACAACAACAACAACATTGTTCGTGGAAAGAAGGATTGTCGGTATGCTTCTGTGTGGGCTCTAATCTCTCTGATTTTATCCTCATGGTCTCTTCGCGAGATATACGTAGGAGGGAGCAATATACTGCTTGACTCTTCGGTGAAGCTATGTTCTCGAAACTTCAACAAAAGCCCGTACCGAGCTACTGAGCGTCTCTCCTGCAGAGTCTTCCACTGGAGTTTATCTATCATCTCCGTAACGCTTTCGCGATTACTTAATGATCCTGTAACGAAGCGCGCTCCTCTCCGTTGGATCTTTTCTATCTCTTCTATCAACCCTATCTGGTACGGATCCCACACTGCTGAGCAGTATTCAAGCAGTGGGCCAACAGGCGTACTGTAACCTACTTCCTTTGTTTTCGGATTGCATTTCCTTAGGATTCTTCCAATGAATCTCAGTCTGGCATCTACTTTACCAACGATCAACTTTATATGATCATTCCATTTTAAATCACTCCTAATGCGTACTCCCAGATAATTTATGGAATTAACTGCTTCCAGTTTCTGACCTGCTATTTTGTAGCTAAATGATAAGGGATCTTTCTTTCTGTGTATTCGCAGCACATTACACATGTCTACATTGAGATTCAATTGCCATTCCCTGCACCATGCGTCAATTCACTGCACTCCTATTTCAGCACATTTTTCCATTGTTACAACCTCTCGATATACCACAGCATCATCCGCAAAAAGCCTCAGTGAACTTCCGATGTCATCCACAAGGTCATTTATGTATATTGTGAATAGCAACGGTCCTATGACACTCCCCTGCGGCACACCTGAAATCACTCTTACTTCGGAAGACTTCTCTCCATTGAGAATGACATGCTGCGTTCTGTTATCTAGGAACTCTTCAATCCAATCACACAATTGGTCTGATAGTCCATATGCTCTTACTTTGTTCATTAAACGACTGTGGGGAACTGTATCGAACGCCTTGTGGAAGTCAAGAAACACGGCATCTACCTGTGAACCCGTGCCTATGGCCCTCTGAGTCTCGTGGACGAAGACCGTCTTTTTCGAAACCCATGCTAATTCCTACAGAGTAGATTTCTAGTCTCCAGAAAAGTCATTATACTCGAACATAATACGTGTTCCAAAATTCTGCAACTGATAGACGTTATAGATATAGGTCTATAGTTCTGCACATCTGTTCGACGTCACTTCTTGAAAACGGGGACGACCTGTGCCCTTTTCCAATCCTTTGGAACGCTACGCTCTTCTAGAGACATACGGTACACCGCTGCAAGAAGGGGGGCAAGTTCCTTCGCGTACTCTGTGTAAAATCGAACTGGTATCCCATCAGGTCCAGCGGCCTTTCCTCTTTTGAGCGATTTTAATTGTTTCTCTATCCCTCTGTCGTCTATTTCGATATCTACCATTTTGTCATCTGTGCGACAATGTAGAGAAGGAACTACAGTGCAGTCTTACTCTGTGAAACAGCTTTGGAAAAATACATTTAGTATTTCGGCCGTTAGTCTGTCATCCTCCGTTTCAGTAACATTTTGGTCACAGAGTGTTGGGACATTTTGTTTTGGTCCACCTACCGCTTTGACATAAGACCAAAATTTCTTAGGATTTTCTGCCAAGTCAGTACATAGGATGATCTGCAGCGAATTGACGCATGGTGCAGGGAATGGCAATTGAATCTCAATGTAGACAAGTGTAATGTGCTGCGAATACACAGAAAGATAGATCCCTTATCATTTAGCTACAAAATAGCAGGTCAGCAACTGGAAGCAGTTAATACCATAAATTATCTGGGAGAACGCATTAGGAGCGATTTAAAATGGAATGATCATATAACGTTGATCGTCGGTAAAGCAGATGCCAGACTGAGATTCATTGGAAGAATCCTAAGGAAATGCAATCCGAAAACAAAGGAAGTAGGTTACAGTACGCTTGTTCGCCCACTGTTTGAATACTGCTCAGCAGTGTGGGATCCGTACCAGATAGGGTTGATAGAAGATATAGAGAAGATCCAACGGAGAGCAGCGCGCTTCGTTACAGGATCATTTAGTAATCGCGAAAGCGTTACGGAGATGATAGATAAACTCCAGTGGAAGACTCTGCAGGAGAGACGCTCAGTAGCTCGGTACGGGCTTTTGTCAAAGTTTCGAGAGCATACCTTCACCGAAGAGTCAAGCAGTATATTGCTTCCTCCTACGTATATCTCGCGAAGAGACCATGAGGATAAAATCAGAGAGATTAGAGCCCACACAGAAGCATACCGACAATCCTTCTTTCCACGAACAATACGAGACTGGAATAGAAGGGAGAACCGATAGAGGTACTCAAGGTACCCTCCGGCCAACACCGTCAGGTGGCTTGCGGAGTATGGATGTAGATGTAGATGTTACAAAAGTAAACATATTTTTATAATTAGCGACTACGAACGGGGACATTTATAATGTGTACACATTACGTAAACATATCGTTACAACCGCCAGGTTCAATATTGCCTGAGAACTGTCGCTGATTACGGTTACACAGCGAGGCCGATCGAGCGGACGTGTACCTTAGCAGCTTGACCTCGTTCGTGAGATGGGACCCCGCACTGCGAGATAGCAGTTCGCCGCAGAGTATTACCATACGCGTGCGGCTGAGCGACTTGTGCCCGGGACAGCGCCTTCGTCATCACGTGTCGGGGTAATCCGCGCAGCCGCAACCAGAGCGCGGCAGGCAGTATTTCGCGGTGGCGAGGCGGCCGCGGCGTCATGCGCTGGTGATGAGCGCGCGCCGGAGTATTCATGCGGGCCTGCCCCCCACCTGGCGATAAATCTCCGCGGCTAAATATGTATGAGACAGCCGGCCCAGGCGGCTTTGTATGGAGATGGCGGACCCACATTAGGCCGCTGCTGGCGTCCCAGGGGGAGGGAAAGATGTGCCACGTACCTAAATCTCGGCTTCTGGATGGTGTCACGTCGCCCCTACACGATCGCGTCAAAAGTGCCGACGCCGTACATCACCACTTATTTGATCGCCAACTCTCACCACGCGAGAGAGAAAGAGAAAGGTGGCAGTCAGTCTATGTTGACCCTAGTAAGGGTTACATGCATGTCAAACATTCGGACGGAGATTTTTCATAAGCTCAGAGCTTATGCTATTTTAGTGCCAACAGTCACCTCTTCGTACTATCTTCGTAATTGAAATTTGAATACTATGAAAATGGAATGCAACGATTGGCAGATTTATTATTTATGCGTGTGGTGTCTCTTGTATAAATATACAGGGTGTTACAAAAGGTACGGCCAAACTTTCAGGAAACATTCCTCACACACAAATAAAGAAAAGATGTTATGTGGACATGTGTCCGGAAACGCTTAATTTCCATGTTAGAGCTCATTTTAGTTGCGTCAGTATGTTCTTCCACCTACGCTCAATGGAGCACATTATCATGATTTCATGCGGGATACTCTACCTGTGCTGCTAGAACATGTGCCTTTACAAGTACGACACAACATGTGGTTCATGCACGATGGAGCTCCTGCATATTTCAGTCAAAGAGTTCGTGCGCTTCTCAACAACAGATTCGGCGACCGATGGATTGGTAGAGGCCGACCAATTCCATGGCCTACACGCTCTCCTGACCTCAACCCTTTTGGCTTTCATTTATGGGGGCATTTGAAAGCTCTTGTCTACGCAACCCCGATACCAAATGTAGAGACTATTCGTGCTCGTATTGTGGACGGCTGTGATACAATACGCCATTCTCCAGGGTTGCATCAGCGCATCAGGGATTCCATGCGACGGAGGGTGGATGCATGTGTCCTCGCTAACGGAGGACATTTTGAACATTTCCTGCAACAAAGTGTTTGAAGTCACGCTGGTACGTTCTGTTGCTGTGTGTTTCCATTCCAAGATTAATGTGATTTGAAGAGAAGTAATAAAATGAGCTCTAACATGGAAAGTAAGCGTTTCCGGACAAATGTCCACATAATATATTTTCTTTCTTTGTGTGTGACGAATGTTTCCTGAAAGTTTGGCCGTACCTTTTTGTAACACCTTATGTATATATATATAGGGCGGTCCATTCATAGTGCCCGCATCTCGTGGTCGTGCGGTAGCGTTCTCGCTTCCCACGCCTGGGTTCCCGGGTTCGATTCCCGGCGGGGTCAGGGATTTTCTCTGCCTCGTGATGGCTGGGTGTTGTGTGCTGTCCTTAGGTTGGTTAGGTTTAGGTAGTTCTAAGTTCTGGGGGACTGATGACCATAGATGTTAAGTCCCATAGTGCTCAGAGCCATTTGAACCATTCCATTCTAGTGGCCGTGCCAAATGTCTCACGAAATAAGCATCAAACGAAAAACCTACAAAGAACGAAACTCGTCTAGCTTGAAGGGGGAAACCAGATGGCGCTATAGTTGGCGCTCTAGATGGCGCTGCCATAAGTCGAACGGATATCAACTGCGTTTTTTTTAAAATGGGAAATATGAATGTTGTTGTTGGACCAGATTTTCCGCTTTGTGATAGATGGCCTTGTAATAGCCACAAACATACCAGTACGTGGTATGACGTAACATTTCGCCAGTGCGGACGGTATTTGCTTCGTGATACAGTACCCGTGTTAAAATGGACTGTTTACCAATCACGGCAAAGGTCTATATCGTGTTGATGTATAGTTGTTGTCATCAAAATGCCCAACGGGCGTGTGCTATGTATGCTGCTAGGTATCCTGCACGACATCATCCAAGTGTCCGTACTGTTCACCGGATAGTTACGCTATTTAAGGAATCGGGAAGTGTTCAGCCACATGTGTAACGTCAACCACGACCTGCAACAAATTATGATGCCCAAGTAGGTGTTTTAGCTGCTGTCGCGGCTAATCCGCACATCAGTATCAGACAAATTGCGCGAGAATCGGGAATCTCAAAAACGTCGGTGTTAAGAATGCTACATCAACATCGATTGCACCCGTACCATATTTCTATGAATTGCATGGCGACGACTTTGAACGTCGTGTACAGTTCTGCCACTGGGCAGAAGAGAAATTACGGGACGATGAAAGATTTTTTGCACGCGTTCTATTTAGCGACGAAGCCTCGTTCACCAACAGCGGTAACGTAAACCGGCATAATATGCACTATTGGGCAATGGAAAATCCACGATGGCTGTGACAAGTGGAACATCAGCGACCTTGGCGGGTGTATGTATGGTGCGGCATTATGGGAAGAAGGATAATTGGCCCCCATTTTATCGATGGCATTCTAAATGGTTGACGATTTCTCCGTCATTTTTTTAATTGTTTCGTAGTGTTTTGGGAAATTTATGTTCGAGCACTGGCCTACAAATTCTGTAAATGTGGAAAGAATCGAGCAAGGTAGAAAAGTCCTTTCTGTTGCATCGAACAAGGAAACGATCAGACCTGTTAACCATGGAGTTTGAAGAGATTTAGGGACCTCTTGTGAGTACCTGCCTAGCGTCCCCTAGTTTCCGAAAAAGTACATGTTGAAGTTTTATGCGTTCTCTTCCATACCTGTAACTTTGATTTAATTTCGATCTACCAAGTGTAGCGCAGCGGCTAGCGTTCACAGCTACCACCATGCCGGTAGGGGTCAGATCCTGCCGGCGCATTGTTTATCCTTTCAGTTTTTATTAATTTCATCGTAGAGAATATCTTAAATAGTATACGTCGTGCAAGTTATTTAAAAAGTTAGTAGCACCTTGTAATTTCATTAATAAATAAACCATTACAGCAAACTTTCTTCAATGTGCATTCCGGTTGTTACAGAATTCAATACAAAATCGTCTTAATAGCTATCGCTTGCATCACTTACTGTGCTAGAACAGAATTCCGGGTGGCATTTACGTAGAAAAATTCAAACGATCTGTATTTTCCGGTATCGCTACTCTAAAATCTGTGTGCCTGCGAGGCGTTAGCTTCCATTATATGTGCGTGGTGCTTTAGGAATTTATGTTTCGGTTGCTTCTACTACAAATACCATCCGGAATTCTGTTCTAGCACAGCACGTGATGCAAGTGATAGCGAGTAAGACGATTCTGTAACCAGGTCTGTCAAACACGGAACGTACATTTCGGAAAAGTGTGTTGTACTGATTGATTTAGTAACGAAATTATTACGGTGAAAATGACCAGTATTGCATAATTTTTAGTTACATATGCTATTTAATGATACTATGTACGATGAAATTGGATAAAAATGTACACAGGCAGGAATGAAACCATTCAGTCTGCATGGTAACAGTGAACCTTGGCCGCTGCGCTATGTAATCCAGGCGAAACTTAACTAGGGTTACGGATACAGGCGTTACACATAAATCTTTAGTGTCGATTTTCTGGGAAACTGGGTTCCGTCGCATGAAAACCCGCTAAAAAGTACTGGAGAAGTCCTCGTTACAACGTCTATAGCACTCATCGTGATTAATAGATCGGATGGTACCATTGTAAGTGGAGTCGTGCGAAATATGAACGTAATCGGTGAAGCGCTGAGTGTATGCATTAGAAAATTGCAACGAAATGCAGGAAGATCTGCAGCGGATAGGCAGTTGGTGCAGGGAGTGGCAACTGACCCTTAACATAGACAAATGTAATGTATTGCGAATACATAGAAAGAAGGATCCTTTATTTTATGATTATGTGATAGCATAACAAACACTGGTAGCAGTTACTTCTGTAAAAAATCTGAGAGTATGCGTACGGAACGATTTGAAGTGGAATGATCCTATAAAATTAATTGTTGGTAAGACGGGTGCCAGGTTGAGATTTATTGGGAGAGTCCTTAGAAAATGTAGTCCATCAACAAAGAAGGTGGCTTACAAAACACTCGTTCAATCTATACTTGAGTATTACTCATCAGTGTGGGATCCGTACCAGGTCGGGTTGACAGAGGAGATAGAGAAGATCCAAAAAAGAGCGGCGCGTTTCGTCACAGGGTTATTTGGTAAGCGTGATATCGTTACGGATATGTTTAGCAAACTCAAGTGACAGACTCTGCAAGAGAGGCGCTCTGCATCGCGGTGTAGCTTGCTGTCCAGGTTTCGAGAGGGTGCGTTTCTGGATGAGGTATCGAATACATTGTTTCCCCCTACTTATACCTCCCGAGGAGATCATGAATGTAAAATTAGAGAGATTCGAGCGCGCACGGAGGCTTTCCGGCAGTCGTTCTTCCCGCGAACCATACGCGACTGGAACAGGAAAGGGAGGTAATGACAGTGGCACGTAAAGTGCCCTCCGCCACATACCGTTGGGTGGCTTGCGTAGTATATAGATGTATGCTTTCCTTCTTAGACCTTTCCTGACAAGAACGGAGTATCGCATTGGCAGGAGTATGTAATCTCATATGAGGTTCGAAATCCTCGGAGCCCAAATTACGGATAACGTAACTATAAACACTTGATAACTAAAAATAACTTAATGAGATTTCAGTGCTATTGTCCGAGATCTGCCCTTGTACTCTGCAGACAGACGTTGGTCATCAGCAAACTGGTCCTGCCGCAAGAAGTGACGTCGGCGGCCGTCGGGATCAGAGGCGGCCTGGGCGGTGAGTAACAGACAGTGCCGACGGTGGCGCCTCTCCGGCCACTGCGCAAATTAATTAAAGCTCCGCGCTGGCGCCAGTGATTGCGATACACGCCGGCCGTACCCCTGCCACTAGCCGCCTCTGATTGCTCGTCCGCTATTACTGCTCGCGGCACACACTGCCACACCGGCGATTACCGCCTGCAGTCTGCCCCTACGCAGCTGCTGGATGCTCTGAAACAATGTCAAGGAAGAATCAGGACAAAAATGCGAAGAATTTTACTTTGACAGACATGAGTGGGTGGAAGTGTGAATTTGGTTCCTGACAATTTTATTATACGCAACAGTATCGTTCAGCACCAAAATGGGAGCAGCACAGATGCACATATTTGTCGGTCTAATGACATTAATCTGTAGTAGAAATATGGAATATACACTACTGGCCATTAAAATTGCTACAACAAGAAGAAATGCAGATAATAAACGGGTATTCATTGGACGAATATATTACACTAGAACTGACGTGTGATTACATTTTCACGCAATTTGGGTGCATAGATCCCAGAACAACCGCCTCTAGCCGTAATAACGGCCTTGATACGCCTGGGCATTAGGTCAAACAGAGATGGATGGCGTGTACAGGTACAGCTGCCCATGCAGCTTCAACACGATACCACAGTTCATCAAGACTAGTGACGAGCCAGTTGCTCGGCCACCATTGACCAGATGTTTTCAGTTGGTGACAGATCTCGAGAATGTGCAGGCCAGGGCCGCAGTCGAACATTTTCTGTATCCAGAAAGGCCCGTACAGTATCTGAAACATGCTGTCGTACATTATCCTGCTGAAATGTAGAGTTTCGCAGGGATCGATTGAAGCGTAGAGCCACGGGTCGTAACACATCTGAAACGTAACGTCCACTGTTCAAAGTGGCGTCAATGCGAACAAGAGGTGACCGAGACGTGTAACCAATGGCACCCCATACCATCACGCCGTGTGATACGCCAGTAAGGCGATGACGAATACACGCTTCCAATGTGCGTTCACCGCGATGTCGCCAAACACGGATGCGATCATCGTGATGCTGTAAACAGAACCGGGATTCATCCGAAAAAATGACGTTTTGCCATTCGTGCACCCAGGTTCGTCGTTGAGTACACCATCGCAGGCGCTCCTGTCTGTGATGCAGCGTCAGGGGTAACCACAGCCATGGTCTCTGAGCCGATAGTCCATGCTGCTGCGGACGTCGTCGAACTGTTCGTGCAGATGGTTGTTGTCTTGCAAACGCCCCATCTGTTAACTCAGGGATCGAGACGTGGCTGCACGATCCGTTACAGCCATGCGGATGAGATGCCTGTCATCTCGACTGCTAGTGATACGAGGCCGTTGGGATCCAGCACTGCGTTCCGTATTATTCTCCTGAACCCACCGATTCCATATTCTGCTAACAGTCATTGGATCTCGACCAACGCGAGCAGCAATGTCGCGATACGATAAACCACAATCGCGATAGGCTACAATCCGACCTTTATCAAAGTCGGAAACATGATGGTACGCATTTCTCCTTCTTACTCGAGGCACCACAACAGCGTTTCACCAGGCAACGCCGTTCAACTGCAGTTTGCGTATGAGAAATCGGTTGGAAACTTTCCTCATGTCAGCACGTTGTAGGTGTCGCCACCGGCGCCAACATTGTGTGAATGCTCTGAAAAGCTAATCATTTGCATATCACAGCATCTTCTTCCTGTCGGTTAAATTTCGCGTCTCTAGCACGTCATCTTCGTGGAGTAGCAATTTTAATGGCCAGTAGTGTATTTTACGCTCACGCCTGATGAAGTGTTTGGCGAATGAAGCACTCCTCTAAAAGAAAAAAAAAGTTGCAAAGATCTTGCGATATTCGGCTAGCTCTACACGTCAATGCGATCCAGAGCGCTGTGAACAAAGGCGCTCAGGTTGATGCCGTGTTCCTCGACACGAGGAAGGCATTCTAAACAGTTCTGCACTGTCGTTTAGCTAACGACATACGAGCTTGCCGTGTGTTGCACTAGGTTAGTGATTGGGTTCAGGAGGTCCTTGCGCATCCAACTTAACACCAAGTTCCCAACGAAACAAATTGGACAGATCTAAAGGTAATCTCAGGAATACCCCAAAGAAGTGTCACTAGGTCGTAATTGGTGTAAGGGATTAAATCTGGAACTCCCTGAGGCTGTTTGCAGTTGATGCGGTTGCCAACAGCAAGGTACATCGCCTACGTAATGTAACCATTCAGACACCACGTGGCAGCACTAGCAGTGGAGGGAATATACTCGTAATGCATCTTGAGGAGCAGAGGCGTTGCCGTAATACGGAAATGAAGCCATTTATCTGGTGTCGAAAAGGTCATGAACATTGGATGTCGGTCCAGATCCGAAGTGGCTAAGTCTGTTAACTGTTCGCGTGCCGCCTTGCATAAAGTGTACCGTGCTTGGAAAAACAGCGATATCCAATACCGGAGCGGAGACAACTGTTCCTCACCATGGGGCATAGATGACAACGGTGAACCACGACTCCGGAGATGAGTACAGACGAATAGACGTGCGACTGTTGAGCACCGAGCAAGGTGGCGCAGTGGTTACCACACTGGACTCGCATTCGGGAGGACGACGGTTCAATCCCGCGTCCGACTATCCAGATTCAGGTTTCCCGTGATTTCCCTAAATCACTCCAGGCAAATGCCGGGATGGTTCCTTTCAAAGGGCACGAACAACTTCCTTCCCCGTCCTTCCCTAATCCGATGAGACCGATGACCTCGCTGTCTGGTCTCCTTCCCCAAACAACCCAACCCAACTGTTGAGCAACTGACTACCCAGATGAACCAAGAGGCTACCAAAAGTGTCTCCTCGACGACCGTTCAGCGAACGTTGCTGCATATAGGCCTCAGCAGAAGGCGGCTGGATCATGTACTCATACTGACTGAAGTTCATCGGAAACGAAGGCTGGAAATTGCACGCCAATACGAAAACGACTTCCACTGAGGGACCGCAGGCGACCTTTTCAGATCAATCACGTTTTGTGCTCCACCGAACGGATGGCCTTTGGTGTGTACAGCGTGAAACATCTGCAAGAAAACATCCGTAACTATTGTTGGACCGTTATGGCCTGGGGAGTGTTTTCGTGGCACTGCTGGGATGACCTCGTCATTCTGAAAGGCTCAATGGTTCAGAACAAGTAGGATCTATCATCTTGGACCATCTCCACCCATACACGCAGTTTACATTACTGGCCATTAAAATTGCTACACCACGAAAATGACGTGCTACAGACGCGAAATTTAACCGACGGGAAGAAGATGTTGTGATATGCAAATGTTTAGCTTTTCAGAGTATTCACACAAGTTTGGCGCCGGTGGCGACACCTACAACGTGCCGACGTGAGTAAAGTTTCCAACCGATTTCTCATACACAAACAGCAGTTGACCGGCGTTGCCTGGTGAAACGATGTGGTGATGCCTCGTGTAAGGAGGAGAAATGCGTACCATCACGTTTCCGACTTTGATGAAGGTCGGATTGTAGCCTATCGCGATTGCGTTTTATCGTATCGCGACATTGCTGATCGCGTTGGTCGATATCCAATGACTGTTAGCAGAATATGGAATCGGTGGGTTCAGGAGGGTAATACGGAACGTCGTGCTGCATCCCAACGGCCTCGTATCACTAGCAGTCGAGATGACAGGCATCTTATCTGCATGGCTGTAACGGATCACGCAGCCACGTCTCGATTCCTGAGTCAACAGATGGGGACGATTGAAAGACAACAACCATATGCACGAACAGTTCGACAGCGTTTGCAGCAGCATGGACTATCAGCTCGAAGACCATGGCTGCGGTTACCCTTGACGCTGCATCACAGGAGCGCCTGCGATGGTGTACCCAATGGCGAACCTGGGTGCACGAATGGCAAAACGTCATTTTTTCGGATAAATCCAGGTTCTGTTTACAGCATCACGATGACCGCATCCGTGTTTGGCGACATTGCGGTGAACGCACATTGGAAGCGTGTATTCGTCATCGCCATACTGGCATATCACTCGGCGTGATGGTATTGGGTGCCATTCTTTACACGTCTCGGTCACCTCTTGTTCGCATTGACGCTACTTTGAACAGTGGACGTTACGTTTCAGATGTGTTACGACCCGTGGCCCTACCTTTCATTCGATCCCTGCGAAACCCCACATTTCAGAGGATAATGCTCGACCGCATGTTGCAAGTCTTGATCGGCCGTTTCTGGATAGAAAAAATGTTCGACTGTTGCCTTGGCCAGCACATTCTCCAGATCTCTCATCGATTGAAAACGTGTGGTCAATGGTGGCCGAGCAACTGGCTCGTCACAATACGCCAGTCACTACTATTGATGAACTGTGGTATCGTGTTGAAGCTGCATGGGCAGATGTTCCTGTACACGCCATCCAAGCTCTGTTTGACTCAATGCCCAGGCGTATCAAGGCCGTTATTACGGCCAGAGGTGGTTGTTGTGGGTACTGATTTCTCAGGATCTATGTACCCGTATGGCGTGAAAATGTAATCACATGTCAGTTCTAGTGTAATATATTTGTCCAATGAATACCCGTTTATCATCTGCGTTTCTTCTTAGTGTAGCAATTTAATGGCCAGTAGTGTATATTTCCTCGGCACAATGGCATCTACCAGCAGGATAATGCAACGTCACACAGTTCGCAATCTACGTGCGTGGTTCGAAGAGCACGAGTATGTGTTTACCGTACTCACCTGGCCACCATACTTCCCGGGTTTAAACTCAATCGATACCCCATGGGACCACCTAGATTTAGCTGTTTTGCAGCATGGGTCCTCAACCGAGAAAGCTAGCGCAGTTACCCACGGTACGGGAGTCAGCATGGTTCGACCCCTCTGTGGGGAACCTAGCAGAGCCTCTCTAGGCGGGCGTCATGCAGCGGTGCGCGCTGCAAAAAGCGGTTACTCAGTTTCTGACACGTGGTCGCATTAATGTGACTGGCCGAACTAGACGAATGAGATACGTTTCGCGTGGTTTTTATTATCATTTGTTTTATACGAACATTGCACATGACTCGAGAACATTCGTAAACATATTAAAAATTAACTTTCAAAAATTAGTAAAAAGTTTAGTACTACCCAGGGTAAAGAATTCTCGAATACTCAGAAATACTCTCTAGTACACTTAAGTCAAGTAAAGTATTCAGTAATGCATTAATGTGAAATAAAGTACTTTACCAATCACTTCTTTATACAACAGCGCAGATATTCCAAAACATTCGAGAACGTCTAAGGTTCACCAACATTCCAGAACATTCTAAATTCTAGAAGATTCAGAATGATTCAAATAGCTCTTAGCACTATGGAACTTAACATGTGATGTCATCAGTCCCCTAGCCTTGGAACTACTTAAACCTAACTAACCTAAGGACATCACACACATCCATGCCCGAGGCAGGATTCGAACCTGCGACCGTAGCAGCAGTGCGGTTCTGGACTGAAATATGGTGTAAATAAATGCTATTGCACATGGTAATATAAGGGGTTGTTACAGAATGCCGCAGGTCAACAGCTGGCGTAGGTAAGCAAAGTTCTCAGCCCTTCTCAACTGATAAAAACCATGATCAATGATCAATGATAGATGTCCAGTCTTTACCAATTAAAATATGTTCCTGTTGGCTTATGTCAAGCATCAGATGATATCACGGTTCTGACCTAACTAATCTATATTCTTGTCCAACTAAGGCACTTAATTTTCAGTAACATGCAGTGTTTCACCCCAGTTGTTCAATATGTGTATTGAAGAAGCCTCGATGGAAATAGAAGAGAGGCTCAAGGGGGGGGGGGAGGGGGTTGGGGGATTAAAATTCAGGGTGGGTGTATGTTAAAGATCAGATTATCTGATGACATTGCTATTCTGAGTGAAGGTGAAGAAGAATTAAGCAATATGTTGAATGGAATTGTCTAATGAGTACAGAAAATGGAGTGAGAGCAAATCGAGGTAAAGCGAAAAAATTAGAAGTAGAAGAAATGAGAACAGCGAGGAGCTTAGCATCAAAATTAGTGACCACGAAGGAGACGAAGTTACAGAATTCTGCAATCTTGGAAACAAAACAACCCATGATCGACGAAGCAAGGAGGACATAAAAAGGCAAAGATAGCAAAGATAGCTTTTCTAGCCAGGAGAAGTCTACTAGTATCAAACCTAAGCCTTAAATACGCGAAGAAATCTCTCAAAGTGTGTGGTTGGAACATAGCATTGAAAGGTAGTGAACCATGGACTGTGGAAAAAACGGAGAAGGGAATCGAAGCGTTTGAAATATCGTGCTACAGAAGGATGTCTAAAATTAGGTGGATTATAACAACGGTATGAAGGGGTTCCACACGGAATCAGCTGGCGGAGGAACTTGTGGAAAACAGGGACAAAGAGAAGGGGCAAGAAGATAGGGCGTGTGTTAAGACATCAGGGAGTAACCTCCATGATACTAGAGGAAGCTGTAGGGGGTAAAAACATACGAAAAAGTTTGGGATACGTCCAAACAATAATAGAGACTCAGGGTGCAAGTGACACTCTGAGACGAGGAGTTGGCGCAAAAGAGAAATTCGTAGCAGATTGCATCAGTCCAGTCAGAATACTGATGATTAAAATAAGAAACGACATTTTAGTCATTCTATCGAAAGGTATTACTGCGACACCATTGGTGTGGCAGTATCTTAGTCAGAAAAAAATTGTTGAAAAATAAAGATGTTTTTTAGCAGTTTCAAAATATATAACCCATACTTCGAATTGTAGCTTGCCCCTTGAGAGACTACATTTAAATTTTCAATAGAGATTTAAAAAAAAAAATAAAATGTGAGTTTAATCCAGTACTGCAGCAAGACCAGAATCCGAAATTGCACGCACGACTCCATTAACTAGGTGTTGAATTGTGAAAGATTTTTCCGCGAATTTTGTGTTTCAGTTAAGGGAATCTGTTGTGCGGTGTGGCCTTTGGGAAAACGGGGAAAATGGGGGGGGGGGGGGGGGGCTTTCGTTAAGCTGGGAATCAATTTATTCGAGGAGCGCGCTGACCGTGTCTAACGCAAATGCCACGTAACGAATATAAAACGAGTATTTATAACTCGACGTCATTTCAGCTTCCGCACAGTAGGCTTTGTTCACCGCGGGGCTTGAAATGAAATTTCCCGTTGACGTCAGACTCTGATTGATGTATTACAGAGTAATGGGAATTCTGGGCCAGGCGACGCGGGAACCGCAAATGTATTCGCACATTAACTCGCCAGATCGCTGCCCGATAGTTGGAGTTTTGGTTTTCCAGTACGGACTTTCCAGCGTCTGTACCGCTGCTGCAGCGTCACTTCTCGGTTCGTGTCGCTGTATCGCGTCTTCTGTCGTAGTATCTCATTCTTGGCTAGTTCTCGTCCAGCGTATGAATACCATTGACCTATATGAGAGGTGGTGGTGGGCAAAACTAGAACGAAAGTTCCTGTAATGATGTATCTAAAAACCAATAGCTGTTGACAAATGGGGCAAACCGTCGTCTCGTTCTCATCTCTCTATTACGTGGAAGCAGACACTAAGTTTCATGCAGTCTACCACTCGTCGTAGGACATCCTCTAGGCCTCCTTCGCAAATACACGTGCCTCTATTCGGACTGTGTCCTATGCATTGGTCGTACCCTCCTGTGATGTCTACACATTGTCGATGGGCTGGAAATACACCAAGACGCTTAAATTCTAAAAGAGGACGGACAAGCGTAGTGTAGGCAGTCTCCTTAGTAGGTCTGTTACATTTTCTAAGTGCCGTGCCAATGAAACGCAGTTTTTGGTTAGACTTCCCCACAACATTTTCTATGTGTTCCTTCCAATTTAAGTTGTTCGTAATTGTAATACCTACGTATTTAGTTGAATTTACGGCTTTTAGATTAGACTGATTTATCGAGTAATCGAAGTTTGATGAGTTCCTTTTAGCACTCATGTGGATGACGTCACACTTTTCGTTATTTAGGGACAACTGTCCCTTTTCGCACCATTCAGATATCTTTTCTAAATCGTTTCGCAGTTTGTTTTTATCTTCTGGTGATTTTATTAGTCGATAAACGACAGCGTCACCTGCAAACAACCGAAGACGGCTGCTCAGATCGTCTCCAGAATCGTTTATACAGATAAGGAACAGCAAAGGGCCTATAGCACTACCTTGGGGAACGCCTGAAATCGCTTCTGTTTTACTCGATGACTTTCCATCAATTACTACGAACTGTGACCTCTCTGACAGGAAATCGCAAATCCAGTCACATAACTACGACGATATTCCATAAGCACGCAATTTCACTACGAGCCACCTTGTGTGGTACAGTGTCAAAAGCCTTCCGGAAATCCAGGAATACGGAATCGATCTGAAATCCCTTGTCAATGGCACTCAGCACTTCATGTGAATAAAGAGCTAGTTATGTTTCACAGGAACGATGTTTTCTAAACCCATGTTGACTGTGTGTCAATAGACCGTTTTCGTCGAGGTAATTCATAATGTTCGAACACAATATATGTTCTAAAATCCTGCTGCATATCGACGTTAACGATAAGGGCCTGTAATTTAGTGGATTACTCCTACAACCATTCTTAAATATTGGTGTGACCTGTGCAACTTTCCAGTCTTTGGGTACGGATCTTCCGTCGAGCGAACGGTTGTATGTGATTGTTAAGTTAAATTAACTTAGTGGGTAATGGAAAGAATGAATGTCGAAGCACTACGAAATCGCAGACTTCTGTCTTCAGTGAAGGTGTTATATTGTGTCAAACCTTGTGTTACCTTCAAAAAAATATGCCCAGCTCAATTATAACCTACATTAAAGATTTGGAAGATGCTTCGGCCAAAGTAACCTTCCGTCGTCAAATAATATTACGATTCAGCCAGCAGAACGCACCCTTAGACTATCTTAGATATGAAGGAAATTTCCCGTGGCGTACCACACCTCACCCAATGGAATAATTCGTCCTTTGACTAAATAGAAGATCTGATGTCTTGTGGTTTAGATCTTAGCTGGATCACGCAATGATGCGCTGTGTTGGGCATCGGAGGATGTAGCGTAACTGCAGCGGAACTTTGCTTCTCGAATGTAATCTCTCACGTGGCTGCCTTGGATTCCAGTGTGTGTGTGTGTGTGTGTGTGTGTGTGTGTGTGTGTGTGTGTGTGTGTGTGTGCTTGCGTGTGTGTATGTGCCCGCGCGCGCGGGTGGGTCTACGAGGCGAGATGTTTCACGGGCCGGTTTCTCCAGAAGAGCGGCCTTTGGGTGTGTCTGGATTGTGGAGTGCTCATCAGGAGAAGCGGTGGAGCGGACGAGCTAAAGTGCGGGCGGTGGCTGCGTGTCGGCAATGGCACGAATGGGCAACGCCTCTAGTAGATACTGCAGCCTAGCAGCCTAGGCACCGTACCTCAAAACTTTGCAACACCTTTAGCAGCGGCGTTTCTATCTCAGAAGTGGTGCACGAGGCGAAGTGGAACAAGGGCACTTTCTTGCTTCTGTGCAGCTGAAACGCAAAGCAACAGCCTTGAGACAGAGAGATAGCGGTGGGAGGGGGAAGAGGGGAGGTAGAGAGATAGAAGGTCAGGGGGCAAGAGAGAGAGAGAGAGAGAGGGGAAGAGGAAAATTAAGGAGGGAGGGACTAGGGAAGAGAAAATGAGAGCAGTTTTACGGGAGTGAGAGAAAAATTGCGAGAGAAAGAGATCAATTAAGGGAGAATAGGAGAGATAAAGAGCAAGCAAGAAAGTGTGTAAACATAGCAACATTCCTTTAGCGAAAAAATATAACTGGTCATTATCGCTGGAGATACTGTAAAATCCTAATTTTTTTTGCAATTTCAGTACTGTACTATTCTCGGACATCTTTGCGAAACTCTTCAATATTGACAAGTGTTACATCAGGTTCAAATCCTGCCTCGGGCATGGATGTGTGTGCTGTCTTTAGATTAGTTAGGTTTAATTAGTTCTAAGTTCTAGGGGATTGATGACCTCAGAAGTTAAGTCCCATAGTGCTCAGAACCATTTGAACATCAGTGCACTCTCTTTTTCAAGAGCTTTTCACTGCCGCTGAAGACAAGAACTTTGTTCAGGATCTCAGCTGATTCAAGAGTTAAGACTAGGAACCATACTACAAAATTAGGTGCTTCGTTTCGTTATCTTGATTCATTCGCCGGTCAGGGAAGGGGGAAGGGTTGGGGGGGGGGGGAGGAGGGCTGTAGTTGTTACGTCTTACTCGACATACGCTCGTAGGTTGACAGACTTTTTTCGTACAGAGCGCATTCGTTTTGGTGAGATGGATATTGGCCTGAGAGCACAGTCGGACAGCGTGTGACTGCGGACGGAAGGCAAGCAACAGTCGCACACAATAGGAATGACATCAGGGAGAAACCTTTGGAGACCAATATTCTGGAAACTAAGCTTGGGAGAGTAGAGTGAATGATGGAGAATATTCGTATTGGGGGAGTGGACTACCGTAAGTGGCAAGTAAAATACATAATAGGCAAATATACCAACATGAAGAGTGTAAAAGGAAAGAATTACTGACGACAACAGTTTTACTATGGAAAAACTTCTTTAGAAGGTATGCTGTATGAAGCGTCCTGGCATTACTGAAATTTATGTGTTTATTAATAATAACATGATTGTGGCAACCAGGAAATCGTTGATTAGCCGTATAGAATTTGAATGCGATACCTGACGCAAGGGCGACAGTGTGGTTTAGTAGAATAGTAGAATGAACTACTTTGTAGTCGGTGCTGATGTTCTAGCAGTAAAGCGCATGCCTGGGAACTAAGAGGCTAAGGAATCGAGGAACAAGTCGGACAATCTAGCCTATACATCTTAACGATGTTTAAGAGCTGCCAGAAACGGCACGTGGTTCGGAATCGATGTTAAACAGTGGGTCCCCTTTCCCCAGTTCAATAACTGGGGTACGTTAGGGTCGCGCAAGTAGGCGAAGTGAAATAAGTTGAAAGATACAGCCACTGAATCACACGAAATTAGTTTTGTACGCACTTAGAGATAAGATACTGATTGAAAAATTGTGGCCTGTCATTCTGCGATCGCAGTAACAGTTTAATTCAAGATCAGAAGGTGGAGTTGACGCAGTTACGCAGCTAAGTTCATGATTAATTGCGATACAATTAAATGTGTAAGTCAGGAGAAAAGTGATAAACAATAATGCAAATCGGATTACATGATGAGAAAGAGAAGATAATTTCCTTGCAGAACAACGCCGAACACTTACGAATATTTTGTCACTTACGATTATCTCTTTTGTACAAGAAGAAATAAATTTAGGTACAATATTTCGCAGTATATATCTTGGGTGCTAATAATTGTAGACACTACCACTTAAGCTTAATTTTGTTGTTTCATTATCGTGGATGTGACGTTATAGATTACATTAATGAATTATAGATAATTTACATAGTACTTCCGTGACACGTTCTGACGTCGATTAGTTACGTCAGCGGTGTGGGAGACGATACTATAGATGAGCGGGAAACTGGTGTTCAGTTAGTAGGGTAGCGCGTTGGTGAACAGTCGTGGCAAGGGTAGGTGGTTGAGTTCTGCGGAAACTGAGTGTCGTATAGCAGCCAGAAAATTTTGAGCAGTAGCCTGAGAGGAAGATGGGTCGTTAAAAAAATCAGATAGAAGCTATTTAATTTCATTGATATTTCGAATTATCCTGATATTTCCAGGTAATTCGTCCAATAAACTTTGACAATGGCAAACAGGGGTATTATTAGCGGTTCGTTGAGTAATCTGTGTTTCATGGAAAAGGGAACTAGTTTTGGTCTACAATAAATTGATTCGTGCATGTTTTGCGGTGCTCCTTTTGTAATATAGCTTAGCCTCCCTTGTCTCAGAAGAACGCAAAATTAAACTGACACTATGAACTTTTATTAAAACGTACATGACCGTGAACTGAAATTTCATAGATATTCAGGAAGACGCTGCAACCCTACACTTAAAGGGAACAGGTAATTACAGCGTACTTAGTCCTAAGAGGTGTAGTATTCAGTGCACGTAACTATCATTGTCCCGTGAGGATTTTTCAGTATTCAGGGATATGACACAAACTATCATTTGAAGCAAGTAAGTATAGTGAACGTGGACACCTTAAGAGCTGACAGCGCTTCTTCATATCGGTACAATGAAACAAATATTTTCTACTGAAAGGTGTTTGATTTCCATATTTCGGAAGGAGGTATTATGGACAAAAACAAGAAAAGCTTGTCAAGTAAATATGGGTTCTAAGATCCTTAACCTAAGAGTTATGAGAACTTGTTAATTAGAAGAGATGTGTTTCACAGTAGCAAAGATGAACAAGTGCTCATAGCTCATGCACTTTAGAGCCCTAGAACTACCCCTCAAAATATGGGAAGCATTGAGCAGGTAGCAGAAGTGATTTGTTCAAAGTGAACAACTGCTCACAGCTCTTACAGTATGCATTTTAAATCCTATGTCTACGAGACTTTTTGCTTCCTGTCATATCCTTGCATGTTGACCGTCCATTCCTTGATCTCTCATCGAGAAAGTTCAATGACGGTGGCTGTGCGTGGGTGGCAAAAGTGTATCGTGGGGTGCATAGGAGCGATACACAGAAAAACCGAAGATTGTTATTGAGAAGCTGTGGATCAGCTACAGTGCTGAATTCATGATAATCACAACACAAACTGCTCAGCCATGTAGGTAAACACGTGTCTTATTATTTGCCGTAGCTGCACGTTTTAATCACAATAAGGTCCGACGACGTGTTTAATCGTTCGAAGACCTTTTTATCAGAACATAAATTAAGACAACCGACCTGAGATTTAACATTACGAAGAGGATCAGGCAATTTCAAATGGTAGCATTCGTGCATGAAAAAGGTAGAAATTTCGAGAAAAGGCAACAAAGCAACTCTCACACATCGATTCCCCAGCGTGTCGATACGGAATGCGGCTAGCGCAGCGGAAAAGGCCAACTTCCGGCGACACGTTCCCTGAAGGAGTGCTCGTTAGGCAGCGCCGCAGAACACATACGTGTTGCGGTCTGCGGCAGCGCCGCGGCCAGGCGCACAGGAAGCGTGGTGTAATGGTGGGCGCGGTCTATTCCATCCCATCCCATCCCATCCCATCCCATACTACCCCAGCCCTTCCCGACCCCGGGGGAGCGCCGTACAAACGTGACGCGAATGTCTGGCGCCGCCGCCTCGCATTCTCGGCGTGCCGCCCACCACACCCTCCTCTGTATACGCCGGGGCGTCCTCACAGCAATCCTAATTGGGTCGTTCAGAGCGAATAGAGCATTCACTTCTGTATTCAGATGGCTCTGATCGCTTCACATCGCTACACAACGGCAAATCCTTCCTATTCTCTGATGGTACAGTGACGGAGTCCTCCGTAACGATAGTCGTCCGTTAAAGTCGAACTAATACACTGACCGAAATAGATATTGTTACGCCAGTGAGCACCAGACTGATATTTATCAAACATTGTGGAGATACTCATCACATACCGAGTATTAAAAAAACACTATCTATAAACCTGGGCACTCTCCTACAAAGTATTTCAGTATGAAACGCCAGCTCCCATGAACTGCTAAGTGCAAACGAAATCAAGTCATCCATCTCCGAAAAGTGGAAAACCAAATTAAGTCAGACAACATAACATGCTCAGCACATTAATTTCCTTCCGTCATGTAGAGCAACACATGTGGGATTAAAACTGTCTTTCGGCTGCCTAAGAAAATGAAATAGGTATATCCCTGTATTCGACGTGAATGTGGGAAAGCTGCGTAAGTCAGTGTACACGATCTGTTCCCATCGTGGGCGCCACTGTAACTCTGGTCCAACGGGTGCTACTACATTACTTGCACCTGTGTGTTTACATTACTTCTTCGGCAGTCAGTTGGTTTCCTGACTTATACAATGGTGGATAAAACCGAAATCTGGCATTTTCATCTTAGTGTCAGATTATTGCTGATGGTCACTGTATATTGCTTGGCAATGTGTATATGTTAACTGTAAGCACATATGTTGTAAAGGATTTTCTCCATAATACTGTGACTGTTCAGTTGCTACCAGAAAACCCTCAGTTCCATCAAGAATCGAAATCCTATGTGTAAAACAGCTTTAAACGTCTGGTTAACATGTTAAATATTCGATGTTAAGCATCTGAAACTGATGAAGTTGAAGACCTTGTTGTGTTTTACGAGTCTCAGTGCTTTGACGTGTTACCTCCTGAACAATGTGTCGTACAGTGATATAATTTGGAGGTATGTTGAGTGCTATATGTGGATACAGTCTCCAAAAATGTTACGAATAATATTACTAGTAAAGAAGTAAAAACTGAAACGCCGTGCCTGATGCTGAAGCTTAACTGCTTGAAAAGCGATAATGTAATAAGCTATAATGTTTCTTTTTTCCTTTCAATATGTAACAGAGAAGCGCAGTGAGAAAAAGTTTGCTAAAGGTTTAAAATTATGTGTAAAGCTTGTTGGAAGACACTAACTGCTCTTAACCTCATATACCGGATGAATTTATTCTGGATAATTTGCACGCCTTGATTTACTCTGCCTCGAGACAATAATCGCAGTTTATAATTGTAATAGGCAGCGGCCTTACCGCAATGGATGCACCGATTCCAGTCAGATCAGCGCTGTCGAGCGTGGCTGTCACTTGGATGGGTGACCATCTGAGCCGCCATGCGCTGTTGCCATTTTTCGGGGTGCACTCAGCCTCGTGATGCCCATTGAGGAGCTACTCGACCGAATAGTAGCGGCTCCGGTCAAAGAAAATGATCATAACGACGGGGAGAGCGGTGTGCTGACCACACGCCCCACTTTTCCACATCCTCCTCTGAGGATCACACGGCGGTCGGCTGGTCCCTATGGGCCACTTGTGGCCCGAAGGGGGGGTTTTTTTTTAATTGTAATACTTGTCTTACCGTGTTAGACCTCTAACGTAAGATTACGCCTCTTAAAGAGTAGATTATAACTGAATTTTAGATTCAGTCAGCAGTTACGCGAAATACTGAAAATAAAAATTTGTTTCCCCTAGAAGGCGGTAGATGGACAACCTCAATTGGTACTGCTTTATCGGGTTTTTGGGTAGTCTCTTAGAAACACATATAACGTGGAGTTCGCCTAACAAGCAGAACCCAAGGAGACAGATTTCCTTCTGCGTGGCATAGGAATAAACGCACTCAGTCTTCGTTCACCATGTGAATCAAGCAGTCATTGTTGCACTGATCACTCAAAGTCAACGAAGCAGATGGAACTGAACAGGAAGGACAGTACCCGGAAGTGACCAAATTATGTCTATAATTGCAACACACTGTCAGAAACAGAATGTGTTACACCATCAAGCACCATTCCGATATTTGCCAAACATTGTGAAGGTGTCCATCACGTAACAGGTATTAAATGATTAAACTTTCATTCCATTTGGAACAAACGTTCATCAGCGACATCAGTATGTGGCGTGGCCCGCCAAAGGCACGATTACAAATTTGTGGTTTTTTTATATGTATGGTTTCTGTTACTTTAGACTTGTCCGAAAGAACAGACACCATTCACAATTCTGCAGCTGTATATACATGACGAAAGAGAAATTCAGTAGGAGTTGCAATCGGGCACTGAAATAAATCCAGTGCCAAGTATACGAAAATTTGTACCGGATATGGACCCAAACACGGATTTCCTGCTTATCTCGAGTGGTCGCCTTAACAACTTCGGTTATTCCTACATGTCACACATTACATACGTAGTGACGCTGTTCATGATCCTCATTGCTCGCTGCGTTACTTGACTCCCACATAAGGTTGAACGAAGGCTGCATGTGCTCAGCCGTCAAGCCGCACATAATTTATATCTATGTGTCCAAAAGGACAGACACCACACACATAAAATAAATGAGTTTTGATGGCTAATAATGATTCCTTCGTTTGACCTCTTGCGGGAATCAGGTGAAGGTGCAACAAATCGTGACAATAGACAGATAGACACTGTACGAAGGTTGGAACTTTAATAGTGGCAACTATTTATTTACAGTTCGTACAAAATAGGTACGTGTTTCAAAGTCTTACTGACCTTCGAAGTAGTCACCAGCATTGTTAATAACCAGTTGCCAGCGACGTGGAAGTCGTAGGATACTCTTAGCAGTGCCAGTTGTGTTGACAGGTCGAGCGGCGCGGTCTATTGCTCGACGAATTTGTAGCAGTTCTCAAGCGAATGCCGTGAAGTGTTTCCTTCAGTTTAAAAATCTAGTTGAACTCACGAGGGCTTAGGGTAGGTTGTGTTCCAAAAATGAACAGCAAAGAAGTGATGACACTTTCTTCAGGACCTGACCATCATTTTGCAGGCTAATGCCCAAGCACGTACAGTTCAAGCTGTTATTGATTTGTTTGACTGATGGGGCTGCTAAGTGCTATTCCACCTACTGCACTCCCCTGACTTCAGCTCGATTTCTAAACTGAAGGAAACACTTCACGGCTTTCTCTTTAGAACTGCTACAAATTCGTCGGGCAATAGACCGCGCCGCTCGAACTGTCAACACCACTGGCACTGCTAAGAGTATCCTGCGACTTCCACATCGCTGGCAACGGGTTATACACCATGCTGGTGACTACCTTTACGGTCAGTAAAACCTTGAAACATGTATCTATCTTGCACGAGCTGTAAATAAATAGTTGCCACTATTGAAAAGTTCCAACCCTCGTATGTAGCGAGCGACGTGTGGGTATATGGATTGGACGGGAGACAGGGTCGGATAGTCGAAGTTGTTAAGACGACTGCTCGTAATAAGCGGGAAATCCGGGTTCGAATCTCGGTCCGGTAAAAATTTTGCTTATTGCTATTAGATTTATTTCAATGCCCAATTGCTGATTGAAATTTCTCTTTCATCATGATATTTGTATTCGTTGTAGAATGGAAGCAAATAACCTCGGCATGTCTTGAAACAATTTCTTGTAGTGCTTAGAACGCATGATCGTCGTTTTCATATAGATGGGGTCGATACTGGTATGAAAGTATACGTCTTCCCATGGTATGCCAGACACGCTGTACGGGTGGCAGATCAGGGGAGCAGGCTCGGAACTCAAGGATCCCCATATTTCTAAAGGTGCCGGTGGTGTCAACCACAGTTTGGACTCATGCCTAATCCAGTTGGAATTTCATTTGCGATTCTGGTCAGAAATGTTACGGCAGTAAGATTTAGTACCTTCACCACATCCTGGAGAACATTCGGTCTCTCCTTAACAATTAGCAAATCAGGCCTACAGTCATATCAGTGGCTCCCCAAACTATGAGTCCAGGAGTTGGGGCAGTAGAGATCTAGACAATCGCTGGTTCCTGTGACCTTTCATCAGATCGTCTACGGATAAATTGGTGACAATCTGATCGCTACAGGCAGAAGCGATACTTATCGCTGAACTCCAAAGAAGGCCACATGGTGTCGCAGTTTATTGTAGCTCTGATTTCGAGTCTGTGGAACGGTGTCACCAGTAAACGACATCGCAAACCAGCCTCCAGTAATCTGTTGTCCAAGTATCATCGTGGTGGCCTGCCGGTAAAATACACGTGGATTCCAGCTATTGTCGTCTGTCTGCTCATCAAAGCCTGCAGAAAAATCCTGCGATATTCTCGTGATGTAGTTATTCTGGAAGAAAATATGCAAACTCTAGCCGGCCGAAGTGGCCGTGCGGTTCAAGGCGCTGCATTATGGAACCGCAAGACCGCTACGGTCGCAGGTTCGAATCCTGCCTCGGGCATGGATGTTTGTGATGTCCTTAGGTTAGTTAGGTTTAACTAGTTCTAAGTTCTAGGGGACTAATGACCTCAGCAGTTGAGTCCCATAGTGCTCAGACCCATTTGAACCAAGCCATTGCAAACTCCATTCGACATGTCGTTCACCTCAGACCCGTCACCACTAGTTCTGCAGTCATTGCATTGTAGTCAGCTGTCTCGGTTATGTGACGGTATAATTCTCCCATATCGCTCAGGCCAAAAGTTCGGTGTTTCTCAAAGACTGGAAGGCCGCAATAACAAACAAGTGCACGTTCATTGAGCACGATTATTGCTATAAAGCCGTCTTTATTCACAAATACAGTGAATAACACAAGGTAATAAAACACTCTTAAACTATTGCGCCTTGCTCCCCGAGAGGAGCTCACAAGGGCGCCGGTTACCGATGTTGTGTAACCGCTTTTACCTTAATGTTAAACATAGTATAAACAATTAACATACAAGAATTGAATAAAGAACGGAATTGCTCCCGATATTGAAGCCCCGGGAGTCGGGGCAAACTAACCTAAATCTGAACTGAACTGAAGATTTCCAATAACGTGGGACACACCGAATGACAATCTTGTACTCATTCCATTCTTCATCTGCAGGAATTCCTTGTGTTTTGTACTGAAAATAATCTTGCATTAGGATGAAATTTTACCCACCATATCTCTCTCACATGGAAACACTACAGTATCAGCTTGACAGCGTTGGGTCAAGATGTTCACGATCTAGCAGTTTCCATTTCCGGCACGTGTTTTCAGAAAAGACTTGCTAATCCTTAAAATTATATTGGATATTAACATAATCATCTCTTTCAGAAATGCTTTTCTTGCTATTGCCAGTCTGCTATAATATTCTCCCTGTTTCGGCCATAGAAAGCTGCTTGGAGGGGACGTCTTATAAACAACCCTAAAATATTGCCAAGAAAATTGTGAATGGTACTCCTATTTAAACTACTGAGGAAAAGTCTTCCAGAAAACGAAGAGCTTGGAGATCAGGGACAAAAAATAACAGCACGGACGATAAATGATCTTTTTACAACATCTAATTACCTGACGATGGAAATGAGTTAAAATATCCAAGTGAGGTAAAAAGGAAAGAAAAGTCGAAATGAAAACGACAGAGGTTTATCGCAGGTCTCAAAAAGCGGTGGTGCTATTATGTTTTAGCTCTCACAACAAACAAGGAAAGCTCAACATAGCACTGATACCGAAGTCTTTAGAGGTGACTTTGACGAAAGGAATGAAAATCTTTATTTAGATATAAATTTCAGATATCGTCTTTTTTTTATGAAACACTTTCAGTCTGTCCTTGATTTAAATTGATATGTAACTTTATGTTTGTACAATTTTCACATTAATGTAGTTACTACTTCCAAACCCATTGATGGAAGTACGGTGTCAAGTGTAAGATTATCTATGTTTCAGTTACATATTAAACTGTTGCAAAAAATCGCCGAATTGATGTATAGTAACGCCTATATACGCGACAGTGACAGCTGTCGTCGTTTCTGGTTTTACGTAGCAAGCGATATGTTCTACCACGAACCTACTGGCGCTGTCTTGCCACTGTTTAACATTTTACGATACTGTAACCCAAATAATCTTACACTTCACACGGTACTTTCAGTCTGAGGCAGAAAATGTCAGAGCCAGGAAAAAGAGCTCATCCACGGGCTGACCGTGCCTGTTGTCAATAACATATCTATCACGGTTCTTGAGCCCACAGTTGGAAATGGCAAACCACAGGAATTTAAGCGAAGGCAACACAAAAGGGCGAAAGATGTTCTACTAAGAGAAATTCACTAAAAGACTGACTTTCCCGAAAGTAGATGCAAACGACAGAGAGGTATAACATTTCTCCCTTCCCACTCCTCATCATTTATGAGCTCATGTAGCTATAGTCAAGAATTGTGTTCACGATCGTAGTGCTAATTGAATTACTGGTATTGGTGAGTGTACGCTTCAATCTTATATCGTATCAATTATGAAGTTATCAAAATTTGTTATTAGTATTCGGCAGTTCTTGAAACACTTCCATGACACAGGTGTTTCTCAAATTTTTGGAAAAATGTTTTTCTGATGATGTATTTATCTCGACTATAGATTCTTGGGCGTTATTCTGAATTATTGTATTAAGCGCTGATATAAAGAAGGTGCATGAGATAATTAATACAGTAATAGTCGTATGCTCTTGTTACTTTTAAACACTTTAGTATCTGCAACACATTGGGAGCGACGACAAGGTATATTGGCGGGGGGAGGGAGAGGGTGATGAATCGTGCACCTCCCACCCTTCCCTCACACTAGATCTGGCCTGTATTTGACACTGATGTTATATAGGGTGAGAAAAATAAAACTGACCCAGAAAATATTTTATACACCTTAAATAGGCAACCGTACAAACAGTCGAAAGTTGCAAATTTTAATTGTTTTATTCGCTCGATGACTAGTTTCGGCCGAGACCCATTTTCAAATCATCCTACAGGGCAGAAAACCAAATTTACTCTCATCTATAGTACAGGTATTGACAAATTTTGGTGGTTTTCACTACGAAATTATTTTAAACATTTGTTTGGGTTCTTTTTCGTTAGCATATAATATCGGTACGATTACTCCTGAGCAACATATGGCTTCTCTGTTGGATACGGTAGTTTCTATTTATTTGATTATAAAAAATGATGAATAGTCTTTTCCAGTCCAACATCAGTAATTTTCTTTTATTACTGATAATATACTAACATTGTAGCAACATTGCCCACTTGACTCCGTCCATTTTTGGTCCTCCATCCTCATGCTCCTCCCCCCTCCACCCCCCCCCCCCCCCGCCTTTCACCATCCCTCCGTCAACTCCCCGCTCTCCCCTCCCCTCCATCCTCCCCCTACAACCCCATTCCCACCCTACACGCCCATGAGTGCAATTACATTTTTGGTGCTTTGTAAAAGACAACTTTATGGTTTATTTGTCTGTTTGTACCTGGACATGTTAGAAAAAGTTGTTTTATCTTGAAGTAATTTGTGAACTTTGTTATCATAAAGCTTTATGGTTGTGAAGGGTCGGAAGTGATTAAGAGTCTTAATCTCCTGTTGTTGTGGTTTCTTTTAATACTAATGTTGTTGTTCAAATTTAATGATTTTTACGTGCCAATATGGCTTCAAACTTTCTAACACTCGCTATATGTCGTGTTCTACTGTTCAGCGATTTGAAGTATTTGACTGTTTTTGGCAAAGATTTTAAAAAAAGTTTTAATTTTATTGTTGACTTGTACGGTTATTGTATTAATTGTTGCGTTCTTGATGGTTGGAGAGTATTTAGAAAAATAAAAAAGACTTCCTATATCCTGATAGGGCTCACTTCCAGAGGTTTCCATACGGCAGCAGAAGCAGTTAACTACCAGTTACCTGTATGCGCTGTAGCTGATCGTTGCACATTTTTGACATGGTTTTCACATATTCGAAAATACCATACGTAAGTCTTGAAACAGTATGTTCTGTACTTTTGAAATATGCTTAAAAATTTGGTAATACTCGTATTACACATGATAGTAAATTTGTTTTTCTAACGTGTAGGCTAATTTGAAAACGGATCTCGGGCAGAAACTAGTTATCGAATGAATAAAAAGAGTAAAATTTGCAACTTCCGACTAGTTTTTCGTTGTACTGATTAACAGAAGTTGCTGAGGAACAGATATTCCAGCATGATATAAGTTCGTAAATCTAACGTAAGTCATCTGTCCTGGGAGTGAATGATGTAGGTTAGGTTTCCTGTCTTCAGATGTATAAAACATTTTCTGGTCCAGTTTTATTTTGCGCACCCTGTAAATTGTAATTTCCACCCAGTGATCCGTAGATGGTCGTGACTGATGAGTGAAATTAAAAATAAATCAGATATTACTCAACTTATATCGGTTTATCTGCAGATTAATTCCTATCGGTCACTATATCGAGCGCAGTTGATGCCTGCATTTGCTCAATTTATTATCTTTAGGCGGTCACCCTTCTCACCCCTAGATGTCAACTCATAATTTTTACAGTTACTGAGACTGCTAACAGAAACATGTCGGCAGAAATGCTGGCCGAACAGAAGCGCGGAGGCACAGTGGAATGAAAGAGAAATACAGGGAGAAACGAAAGAGTCGTAAAACTTGGCCAGGAGAAATTGCTTTTTTGTTGGCAGAACCAATATGCAGGGTGGCATCGGAGGGTCGTATTTCATCGTGGGAACACGTGGCAGTGATGAGTCGTCCTGCAGTCAATACGTAGGGAGGGGGTGGGAGGGGGTGGCTTCCAGGGCTGGAAGTGGAACGTGGAACGTAGCGGACGCAGCTACCCTCAGCGTACGACTCTTTCGGAGTACGACGCACAAAACCACATATGTAACATTCACGTTTCCTGTCATATAACAGGCACTGCTGATTATATTTTAAATTTTTTATCATAATTTGCGAATGTATGTCAGGTACTCAGGTCGAATTACATTGTAGCGCCAGAAGAAACACCAAACATCAGCCATATGAGTAGTTGGTACAGTAAATGTAATTCGAATTACATAGTCGTCAGGCGGGAAATCGATGTTATAAAAACGCTGTTGTAACGGAAACAGCAGGATATAATGCAGAAATGTTACTGGCGCTCTGCTGAATAAGGCGACCCAGCCTTCGTGAGATTCGATAGCGCACTATCACTCTGGCTACAGCTATTACACAAGTTCAGCAGCTATATCATCCGGTCGTGAAAGCCTTCAGTCTATGATCAAACTGAAATCCCGCCAAGTGACATAGTCTGTCTGTGATGGAGTGGCTGACGACGAAATGAACTCTTTTCTGATGCAGCGCAGCTGCGTTTACTGCAGACAGCACGCCAACCGTTAGATGACAGCTGTCTAACCGTTGGGTACTGCATCAAAAAATATTCACAGTATCTAGCTGAATTTCGTTGCTCCTGTTGTATGGCACCAAGCTTTGTGGTGCATCCGTTCATAGTGTGAATAGGGGCTTGAGGATGGCACCAGTGAAGTGCCGAAATTGGTATTTAAAGAAAACTAAATAAGAACTGATTGAAACACGGTTGTTGCTTGGTTTTTTTTCCTACATACTGTTTGTTCTACCGCTGTCATCGGTCTAGCTCCAGGAGATCATCAAACCGACCAAAAGGTTGGTTAGTTCGAGTCAGAACTTCGCACTATAGCCTTTGGTAGGTAAGTGAATAATATGCTGCAACTCTTTCCCCAGAGAACTAAAAACTAACGGTAATATCTTCTAAGTTGTTAGGCTGCTTCATGTTTCTCTTCAATTTCTTATGCGTCATCGCTGTCTTGATACACCTGCTTGGACGTTCTTAAGGAACTTCTGTTGTTCCCGGTTAGCTGAACACTATTAAAGACCAGTGTCGCGTTCACTTATAAAAGGGCGTTTTCCGGTGCTTATGCTAAAGAAATAGGATTACTGGATAAAGTTCTTGCGGTTGGTATTGGAAACATCGCCATTGGATGGAAAGTGAAACAGACCTAGGAAGAAAGATGGAATCCAGGCGAAACGGGAAGGACTGTAAAAGAACATATAAAAGATGATTAAAGGAAAATGCGAACTCTGCGGTAGTGGAAAATCAGGAGAACTGCCCGAGACGCTTTGTATCCAATGACGACTGTCCATGAATATTAGTCGGAAGAATTTCACTCAGTAACACTACTTCTTCAGCACTACAAAATCTCGAAGAATTTCGCAGTAGAGGGATGGAAATGTCTATTATGCAGATGTCACGGAAGAACAACATGAGATAACCTAACAGAGTAGAACATTTGACCTTCAATGACCTCATGTACGTCGGCACATCATCATAAATGACGAATTCGCGACCAATGAAAAATTCTACAATGTACTCCTTAGTCAAACCTACGACTTCATTACGTGTACAAATGTTGATACATTAATCGACAGGTTTTCTTTTGTTTGGCAGTGAGCGACCGGACACCCTCTGAAAATATAGATACAACTGTATTGATATGATTCTGATACACGAGAATAAAGAACAGCACTGTAATGCGGATGCTTGCGCATTTTGCTGTATGTATATGACTCAGTAGATACTGGGAGATGAAGAGGCTTGCACAGGATAGAGTAGCATGGAGAGCTGCATCAAACCAGTCTCAGGACTGAAGACCACAAGAACAACATATGACTCATTATCGAGGCGCAACATACTATGACTATTTATCATATACTGAAAACGAGCACTGGAAAATCATGACATATGCCACCAAACACATGGAAAGCTGCGGCACTATTCTACAAACTATAACCACCCGATAAATACAAGAAGAAGAAAAATTATGATCAACTTTGGTGATGATAATTCTGTGAAAAAGGACTGTAAAGTTTTAGTGCGACTAATAACAAAGACATTCTTTTGTGTTACTCGATGTGAGTATGTCACTTTTACTACGATAATTCGTACAGTTACTATTAAAATTATTTTTGAAAACGATGACCAAGAAACTGTGACAACTTATGTAACTAATGGTAAGACGTCAGTTAATTTCATACAGCAAGAGCATCAGTTGCCATTTAGTCTTTGACGGAATTACGAGTTTTGTTTAAACGATAGGAACCGTCTATGTAATAGTGTCGTAGACGCATTGGCTATGTGGCATATACCTGAGTTAAATGTCGGTTAGTTGTTGATTCTCAGCGGAAACATTGCTTTATATTGTCCACATACTTACCAGAAGTTATTGTGCTCTAATTTTAACGGATGAGGATTTTCGGAACTCCAAAGGTTATTGTTTTGTGAGTTGCAGGCGTGCTTCATCGGAAAGAAACAGCATTTCAGGATCAGACCTTACATCATGAGCAGATTGCCGGCCGCTGTGGCCGAGTGGTTCTAGGCTCTTCAGTCCAGAACCGCGCTGCTGCTACAGTCGCAGGTTCGAATCCTGCCTCGGGCATGGATGTGTGTGATGTCCTTAGGTAGTAGTTCTGAGTCTAGGGGACTGATGACCTCAGATGTTAAGTCCCATAGTGCTTAGAGCCATTCGAATGCATAGAATGTAACAACTAGTTGCACTATTGACGTCGAATAACAATATCTACACTTGTTTTACAGACGACAGTATAAACAAAAATTATACATGTAATATTCGTCGTCCACGTGGTTGCAGGATTTCCCAAGGAGAAATTATTCCAATTTGTTTTTAAAATTTTCGTAATTTGTCAGCACGTTAAATTCATAATGGAAGTAGTCAAATATTTTTATGGCTTAATTCTTCGTTCCTTCCACCGCAAGAGTAACAGCTGCTTCAATGGCTGCACAGAAAGACGCAGTACGCTGTCAGACAATTTAGAGGTTTGTTTCTTTTATGATGAAGTGCACGATTTATTGATTTATAACGAAATTATTGCTTCATTGCTTATGTCTATACAAACGAAAGTTGGTACTATAAATGTATTTAGAGCTGATCCAACTTTTCACCCTTATTGGTTTGTATATCCTTGACATTTCTAGAACGAAAGAAAAAGCTTTTGAAACTAACATATGTCTCCTATTTATATTATTCTTCACCGTCTCCAAATTTTTCAAATGTCTCTGGGTTACTCACAATGATCTGTCAACAAGTTCAACATCAGCGGTGTATTGTCGATTCGCTGGTACATTCAGTGAAAGAATGTTGCATTTATTAACAGTCTAATGAATTTAGAATTCACGGTGTGAGAGGGAGTACGCTTGGTAGCGAGCTGCAATTAGAAGCTTAAGCCGGCACGGCGCTTAATCTGACTTTGCTGCACATTCCAGAGCAGGTTAAGTAACGCTCAGCTCTTTTTTGTTGATTTCTCCAAGGGTTTGCAGTGGCTCCTCAGAGAGTAAAACATTTCCAGTAAATGACGCAAAGTGCATTAACAGCACCATTAGCCTGTGGGAACTACCCTTCCTTCCGTTTAAAACACTGTCTTATACGTCTTATACAATTTTAATCTCAGTCTCTCTTTCTCTTTCTTTTTTATTCTATTCTCTCTTTTTCCCACTGCCTCTCTCTCTCTCTCTCTCTCTCTCTCCAATCATTTCTCTTTTCCTTTAATGTTCCCAAATCATTTAACAGCCCCCCCCCTTCCACCCACATAGCCTAATTTCGTGTGAATTTAGCATTTCTGCGTTTACTGAAAGTGCCAAACTTGCCCACTTCGAATTTAGTCCCCTGTGAGAGAAGCATAAATTTGTAGCTGTTGTTGTGGCCTTCATTTCGCAGGCTAGTTTGGTGCACCTATCCACGCTGGGCTATCCTGTTCGACACTTTTCATCTCAACATAACTGCTGCAACCTACATTCATTTCAGCCTGCATACTGTATGCATCCATTTGTCTCCTCCTATAATTTTGAACCTCCATTATCAAATTGACTTGTCTTATCAACCAATTTCTTCTTTCAGTCAAGTTGTGCCAAAAAATTTCTTTCTCTCCAATTCGATTCGGTATCCTCTCATAACTTATTACATCTATTTACTTATTTTTCATCTTTATTCTGTTGCACCACATTTCAAAACCATCCTTCCTCTTCTTGAATAATTTACCGTCTTACTTCACTTCCCTATAATGATGCACTACAACCTACTTTCAACGAGAACACAAGGGTCAATGTTGCCTACCGTGTTCCTACATTTTTCCAGAATCCAAACAGATCTTTCTCATCGTTAGCTTCTACCAGTATACAGTTCATAAAAAAGAAAGGAAGGTTTGAGTTTAACGTCCTGTCGACACAGAGGACAAGCTCTTATTGTTTCCTTTACGTATGGGAAAGGGAATCGGTAGTGCTTTTTCAGAGGAACCATTCCAGAATTTTCCTGAAACGATTTAGGGAAATCATGGAAAACCTAAAACAGGATTCCACATTTCTAGATTTCCTAAAAGTACATTGGTCCTATTGCAGGGTGTTAAAGAAGGTACGAGCATATGGAATAAGTTCACAGTACGTTGTCCTCGATGGCGAGTGTTTATCAGAGACAAGGGTACCGTCAAGAGCGCCCCAGGGAAGTGTGATAGGACCGCTGTTTCCAGAATGAGATACGCAGGAGAGCTTCTGTGAAGTGTGGAAGGTAGGAGACGAGATACTGGCAGAAGTAAAGCTGTGAGGACGGGGCGTGAGTCGTGATTGGTTAGCTCAGATGGTAGTGCACTTGCCCGCGAAAGGCAAAGGTCCCGAGTTAGAGTCTCGGTCCGGCACACAGTTTTAATCTGTCAGGAAGTTTCAGGACCGCTGTTGGTCTCAGTACGCATAAATGATTTGGCGGACAGGGTGGGCAGCCATCATTGTTTGCTGACGATGCCGTGGTATACGGTAAGATGTCGGAGTTGAGTGATTGTAGGAAGATACAAAGAGGTCTTAGACACAATTTCCAATTGTTGTGACGGATGGCAGCTTGCCCTAAATGTGGGAAAATGTAAGTTAATGCGGATGAGTAGCAAGAACAAACCTGTAATGTTTGGATACAGTGTTACTAGAGTTCTGCTTCACACAGTCAAGTCGTTTAAATATCTGGGCGCAGCGTTGCAAAGCGACATGAGGTGAAACGAGCAAGTGAAAACTGTGATAGGTGAGGCAAATGGTCAACTTCCGCTTATTGGGTCAATTTTAGAAAAGAGTGATTCACCTACTCTTGAATGCTGCTCGAGTGTTTGGGATCCCTTCCAGATGGGATTGAAGGAAGACATCGAAGCAATGCAGAGTCAGGCTGCTAGATTTGTTACCGGTAGGTTCAAACAATAGGTACCTGTTACAGAGATGCTTCAGGAACTCAAATGGGAATACCTGGAGGGAAGGCGACGTTATTTTTGAGAAAATTTAGGAAACCAGCATTTGAAGCTGTCTGCCGAACGATTCTACTGCCGCCAACATAGCTACATTGCGCACAAGGACCACGAAGATAGGAAACGAGAAATTACGGCTCATACGGAGGCATATAGACACATATAGACAGTAGCTTCCCCCTCACTCTATTTGCGAGTGGAACAGGAAGGGAAATGTCAAGTAGTGGTACAGGATACCCACCACCATGCACCATACGGTGGCTTTCGGAGTATCTGTGTACTCGTAGATGTAGATATAGAGGATGGTCGGACACGTATTTGAACTGTCTTTCTCCAGATGCAAGACCACTGCGCCTCCTCGCTCGGAAAAATAAATTTATAATTAATGTCAGTGCTTTGCGACAATGGTCTCTTAAACTGATATTTTGGTATTATTTACACCTGGTAGCATCTTCCTGATTTGGATTTGAAATTACTACATTCTTGCTGAAGTTCGAGGGTATTTCGTGTGTCTCATATATCTTGCACACCAGACGGAGTAGATTTTCCATGGTGGACTCTCCAACGGACGTCCAGAATTCTGAAGGAATGTCGTCTACTCAAGGGGCCTTGTATCGACTTCCTCGGCACTAACTACGAGGGGCGTTCAGAAAGTAAGCTCCGATCGGTCGCGAAATGGAAACGACTATGAAAATCCGATAAAGCTTTGCACAGATGTGTTGGGTAGTGTCTCTAGTATAACCCCAGTTAGCATCACGTCGCTCTTCTCATTTCTGAGCTCGCAGTGAGTGCGTAAAGATGTCTAGAAAATAGTGTCTGCCGCCAAGTACGAGGGCCTGGTGAGAAATTTCGCCTGAAGCTATGCAGCTAACATTACATAACTGTCGTGCTGTTTCTTCTTCAAGACAATTCTCAGCCGCATTCTGCAGGGGCAATGAAGATGCTCCTGCATCGTTTTCAAATGGAAATGTGCGATTACCCACAATACAGTCCGCAATTGTCTCCCCCTGAGTTTCATCTTTGGTCACATGAACCGCTGTCTTTGAAGACAACATTTTGGCACAGACAACGAGGTGTAGGCCAGCGTGGAGAATTGGCGGAAAGCACTGGCGGCTGCCTTCTATGATGAGGCTGTTGAAAAGTTGGTACAACGCTATGACAAATGTCTAAGTCAGAACGGCGACTACGTAGAGAAGTAGCTGAAAGGTGTTGCTAATTGTTACAAGTAAAACATTTCTGATGTTCACTGTGGTTTCAATTTGGCAATCAATCGGAGCTTACTTTCTGAACAGGCCTCGTATAATGTTGTCTTCAAGTTCATTTCTAATATATAGTCCTTCTGTACATTCCTTCCACGCTTCGGCTTTCCTTTCAGACTTCCGCTCTTCGCTTAGCACTGGCTTGCCAGCTTAGCTCTTGATGTTTATATTGCTGCTCACCTTTTCAATAAAGGTCTGTTTAATTTTCGTGGAGGCGGCGCCTATCTTTCATTTACCTATATAACCTTCTACAGCCTTGAATCTGTCCTCTGTACTCTAGCCACTCCTGCTGAAAAGTAAGTGCAGCTCGACTTGAGGTGTTCTGAAACACCCTGCGATGTATTGAGCACTTCGTATGGAGTTTGGCTGCTTGTGTATCCGATTTCCTTTTGATCTCCGACACAACACTATTGAACAGGAAAAGTAAATGAATTAATTACGTAAATTGTATATTGTAATGTTTTATTTTATTTTGTTTTATTTTATGTTAAATATTTTTTCCAGAGGTATTATTCAATTATAATTATTTCTGGTGCCTATTTACTTATATTTGTTAAATATATGAAAAGTTAATTCAGGAAGACTTTTGCCTGCTACTAATGTAGCGTATTTGAACCGCATTAGCTGTTTTCTACCTGTACAAGCGGTGGCGCGTCTATTAAATAACTGTGTATGTGTTTAAATTGATGACAGAAATCAGTCAGTCCGTATATTTGTTTGATGTTGACAGTGTGTATAAGTGGTGCTTAGGTTATGCATTCAGTAGAGGTAGCTATTTTCGAGACAGTGCTTTGCAATACCATATTCGATGGGTTGTTTGCTATCGAACGCCAAAAATTCTGTTGATACCTCGATAATTTCGGAACACGAGTGTCGATATTCAAAATACAAGGAATGAAAATGCATAAATAATGATATGTTTGCACTTTGTAACTTCAATATAAAATGAAACACAACAATTCTATGCTCCAGTTACTCTGATATTTACTCCGTTTTAAGCAATCCAAATAGTACTAATCGCAAAAATGTAAGTGTATTGCTAGGTTTTAGATTTGGATTACTTGTTGAGGTACATCCAGATACGCTCTGATTTGAGAAAAATTGCCCTCTCGTATACAAAGTCTCGACGAGTCACTGAAATTAAGTGATGTGATCTCACTACACAGAATATATGAACCGAGGCATTGAACACTTACATTGAGTGTGACGGTTTGCAGTAGTCATAGCAAAAGAGACTGAATTTAAATGGACATGAGCAATATTATCAATTATCTTACCAAGCATAAAAGTGTTTAAGCTTCGTGGCTTGAAGCCAGCTGCAGTGAAGATGGCGTTGTCAGCCCTAAACTGTTATAATGACATTCAAATGTAATGCACTGATCATATACACTTTCTGTAGAACAAGGCATTGCAACTCCCAGTCCTGCATCAACACTAAAACCTACATTTTTGGCTGAAAACCATGCAAAGAAAGGGACAGATAACATTCTTCGTTACTGATGCTAGCCTTAATGTGAACTGCAGAAGAAGCCTGTAAAATGTTACCAATCGTACGTTTCGCACCAGTGACTTCACGGTAGAAGTCACACTAATTCGACTAAATACAGAAAAACTGAGTTATGGAATATCTGAATATAAAACCACATAAACCATTGTAAGTCATGCTCTACTGGTGCACAAGAAAGCGTGTTACACAGATTTCCAATAAATAAGCAAATCAAAGTTCATTACAAGTCACGAAGCATTTACAAAGATTTGTTGATAAGGTATGTAAATAAACTGACTGTGCTATGGCTCGGATGAACTGATAGCAAGTGGATTCCTTACCGAGCCTGTAAATGAACTCTCCTTGCAAGGACACAAAGACACGACAACCACATATGAGACCTGTGTCAGATGTTTAAATGTGAGTGAAATCTTATGGGACTTAACTGCTAAGGTCATCAGTCCCTAAGCTTACACACTACTTAACCTAAATTATCCTAAGGAAAAACACACACACTCATGCCCGAGGGAGGACTCGAACCTCCGCCGGGATCAGCCGCACAGTCCATGACTGCAGCGCCTCAGACCGCTCGGCTAATCCCGCGCGGCAGACCTGTGTCCAGCAAATGAATGTTACAGTAACTTAGCAATGTGATTAAAGAAAATAGTTAAGCATGAATCACACATTCGTCGTGAATGATTAACAATTTCGTAATAAAGCGGCTGCCCGTTTCCTGCAAGCTGCCCACCCACATCTCACCATGACACCAAACAAGCGTCCAGCAATCTGTGGCATTCGGCAGCAAACACGTTCTTCCTAAACGCGGCTAAACTCATGAGTGTCTACTCAAAACTCAAGCCCAGCGTTTCTAGCGCGGAGAGCTGACCTGATTGGCCCATTCACCAGGAACTCAATGCATACTTCTCGTAAACCTCACATGTTATCCTACAAATAACCAAGCCGTTTGCGACTTATACTATGTACAGAATAGCATCTTTTCGGCACCTCTCCAACGACTATTACACGAGATAATTGAAACGTAGGAAATAGCAAATTGGAATACTAAAGTTGCAATGTAACATCCGAGTTTCAAACTTTTATCTCCTGTTCGCCTTGTTGTTGAAGAAGCAGTCCACTTGTCATCTTAGTATTGGCCTTGTACATGTACACTACTATAACCAACTTTTTTCTTATATAAAACCAAAGTTGTCGGTTGTCATTACATTCTTTCTGAACGATAATTACCTCTGATTATGTGGTCTAGCACATCGGGTACCAAGATTTAATGTCAAAGCTGTTTTTCGTAGAAGTTCAGTATTACGGACACGGTTTGTACAACGCATGTATACCGCGCCATCGACTCGTTCCAATTTAGATCACGATCGTTTGTTGTCCACCCGTTACCTTGGAAACTGATTACCCAGTTTACCGTGGCACCGCTAATGAGTAGTGTCGAATGCATGGTCGATTAAGGACTGTGATTGTAGTTGACTACTGGACTAATTGTGTTTAATGACAGTGGAGACAAAATGAAAAAATTAGAACACTATTTTCATTCCTACGGACATGGTTGGACTGCTGCTACGTTAATATACTGACGCTATCTTACGCCCTAAATTACTGAGACACAACTATTTGCTCTTGTCAGGCGTAATTTCCGGGAGAATGCTGCGTTCTCAAGCGATAATTGGGCATCTGAAGCAGTACACCAGAGCCTTTGAGTGGAAATCACAACGTTAATGATCACCGTACACATTAGTGGAGGAGAACTGGGGGAAGTGGCCAGGCCAAGGAATCTCTATCTCTTAAGGCGAGCAGCAATTGACGGAAATGCATAAAAATCTCTGATTATTATCTATAACTGTTGACGTATAATACAGAATAGTGTAATTGCCTTAAGATCGAAGAAAGTACTTTAAACAGTTACTTTTCACACAGTGGCAAAAAGCCACTTTGTCCGACATGAGCGGGAGTACTTTAAACAGTTACTTTTCACACAGTGGCAAAAAGCCACTTTGTCCGACATGAGCGGGCAAAGTGGCCACGTAGCTTTAAGCTCAAAAACAAAGGAAAAAAAAACTATTTTAAGAAGCAACTAAACATAGTTTATTGTGAAATATGATTCAAATTACTCATTTCGCACATAAAAGTTAAACTATATCCATCAACTCCTGTATAGAGTTCATGAGCGCAGAGGGAGCACAACTGGTACTTAATCCACTGTCCTTCTGGCCTTGAATTTGAACATTTTTATTCGCAGTACATGCACTCTCTGTCTTCATCGATGTCGTCAAAGGGAGTTAGTCTAGAGTTGGGTTTCCTAGTCTTCGCAGTTTTATTTTTACTGCCTTTCTTCCTCTTCTGGTGCTGTTCGTTTTGCCTTACTTTTATCTTTTGTTGTCTTCCTTTATTTGCCATTTCTATCTGACTTCATGATGATTTGCTGCAGGTTTCGCCGCGGATCCCTGCTCTCGGCCGCTGCTGTTACGATTTTCCCCTACACAGACCCACCGCCGAGATGACCACTTTGTCGGCATTGACTCCTTTACACAAAAACTATATGCTCTCTGATAGCATGACCGAAAGGTGAATAACTAAAGTAGGATTATGGAGTCAAGACGTGACACTTCCAACATAACTTCATTAAATAGACATAAGTGATATTCCCTCTCAGTAATGAAGACACAAAGTGACCACGTACTTTACATCAGGATCATTAAAATCCGGAGAAATTATCATAACTCCGAGGAGCTGCACAACATACAGATTAGGCTCCAGGGCCCGACTGCGCCCTCCAGGGAGAATAAGTTGAGGTATGTCCAGCTTGATGCCGGCACCCTACAGGTCCTGCGAGCACATGGCCACTATGCCCGACATGGCCGCTTTGCTCGGCTCTCCTGTACTACTACTCGTGCTACTACGTCTACGAAATGCACTGCCCAAGCTCAGTGCGTCGAACAATATAAAGCGAACGGCACCAATGGTGACACGAAGCTTTTTACTTAATAGCAGAACTACCTTTAAGTCGCAATTCTTTTTTATTATTATTTTTACGAAATACTTTTGGGATTGGATTCCTTCTTCTTTGGCTTATCTGTCTTAGGACAGGTATAAATTGGACAATGTACAATTGTCCTCTAACCTGTACCTCTTCCATAACTTACTGTTAACTTTGTCCATCGTTTCATGCCAGCCTGCATTATTCTTTCCTATCTCCTTCTTCCCTGCAATCATTCCTCCAATAATTCTTCGTTGCAGGCAATTTCTTTTCAATATTTGTCCTAGCCACGATGTTTTGTTCATTTTTATCAAGCTCACTAACTTTTTTTCCTGTCTAATATTCTGACGACGTCGTCATTCGTCATCTTATCAGACCATTCCGCTTTTAGCATTTTGTCAGATACTACTACTCAAAACGATATAAATACACTTCTCGATAAATAGAATGAAACTGTTCATTGAAAGTCTATACATAATAATAATTTTGTTTATCGTAAAATATATTTAATTGTTATCTTTATTGTTATCTTCCTCAATATCAGCTTCTCGTCAAATCTTCCATTTCTTTATTCATTTTGACATGCACATTTCTGGCGCAGTCGATTCAATTCTCAAAGTCATCTTCTTCATCGACACGATCTTTTGAGTTTTGAACAGTCTCCACAGTGTTCTCATACAACGTAGCGGGCACTGTACACGCATCATCGATTGCAGAAAGTTCATCCGGTCTAGGGCAGTCTAATGACCTAGATACTTTTCCGACTTCTGTTCCATTCCGCAAAAAATATAAATCTACAGCATAGCTATTTTTAAATAAATAAATGAAAAAAACGGCGGACAGACTGCGACACGAAACTTGCTGATTCCATTCCAACACACAGTTCATCGGTTTCGAGACATCTACTGCCGAATTCTAAAAGAGACTGCAGTGTCTAGACAATGTCAAAGCCCAAAGATAGTGGAAACAGCAGTTTACTTACTTTTTTAGTTTTAACGGAAAAGAAATAAATCAATAAATCTTGCTGACTTCGCAGTTGCACAAAGCAGGTATATTTGCTTCTCCAAGAAGCGAAATGTTTTCGTGTCAAAAGAATTTTTGTTTTGTGCTAAAAGAAAGAAAATATTAAACTACATCGCAATTTGTAGGAACAGAAGTATTATTACGTGTTAAGCAGTTTTCCGTGTTAAGTAAATGGGAATTTGTGGTAAGTCCTGTGGGACCAAACTGCTGAGGTCATCGGTCCCTAAGCTTGCACACTACTTAATCTAACCTAAACCAATAGTTAAGGCTAACCGGTCATTCACCTCCTTCTTCTGTGCTGGATCCGCACGCATTGCCCGAACTCTTACAGGACTCGGTAAGATTGTCTGCAGCGAGTAATGAGTGTAATGGGCAGGGGCACTACGAATGTAGTGTGTGGACATTAAGTGGGGAATGTGAGTCTCACTGGGAGCGTGCAAGCCATAAATCCCTGCAGTCGCCCTACCCTCTGTGCCCTCGGTGGCTCAGATGTTTCTCTGCCTCGAGATGATTGAGTGTTGTGTGTTTTTCATGCCGGCACGGTAACTCAGCGTGTTCGGTCAGAGGGTTAGCTGCCGTCTGTAGTTAAAAAAAAAAAAAAAAAAAAAAAAAAAAACTGAATTAATGGATCAACGACGAACTGAAACGGGTGTCTTGCGACGTCCGCACCGAGCAGATGAGCAGATACAACGAACGAAAACGAACAAAATGAGATTACAAAAAAAAAAAAAAAAAAAAAAAAAAAAATAGAGCGTCTGCCATGTAAGCAGGAGATCCCGGGTTCGAGTCCCGGTCGGGGCACCCATTTTCAACTATCCCCGTTGATGTATACCAGCACTGTCGACAGCTTAGGATCTTGATTTAATTATCATTTCAACTTACACTGAGGACAACACACACACCCATGCCCGAGTTAGGACTAGACAGCGCGGCCCGCGTTAAGCATTTTACTACTATACGTTTTTCATTATATATCCTTGGTGGTGTCGAAAGTGTCACCGAAGTTCTACATGTTCCTCTTTTGCCTTTGAATCTTATGGTTTCTATGTTGAGCAACGCGTGAAACATTCTCGAGTTTTAGTTTGCTAACAGTTCGGCCCTTCCCTGGGAGAGTGTATGCGCGGTGTTTTACTAATTCTTGTAATATCGAGTTTCCGAAACTGTGGGAGTCTGGTAATAATGCTGCCATAATTGTTTGTTAATGACCGCAGCACAGCAGTGAAGTCCACATTGCGTGCGCTAGACCATAGCAGCATTGGGGCGCAGATGCCTCCGACCCAAACCACGCTATTCTCCGCTGCTAACACAGCCCCAGCGTGATCCACAGACAGCGAGAGTTGGGTCGAGGTAATAGGAGAGGGGGGGGGGGAGGTAGGTGGGGGTGGAAATGGGAGGACAGAGAGGGGGAGCGTAGAGTGTGGGTTGGGGAGTATGCGCTCTTTGCGACCAGGCGGCTCCGCTTAATGCTGTTGCAGTTGCGCGCCAGTTTATTTACCGAGCGCGTTTCTGTTTTAACGGTCGTTCGGTCGCATGGATTTTGAAGAGGCGAGCGTAAACGTTTTGCAGCCAGTGTAATCCGCGTGTCCGTCCGAGCCGCCACAAGCGGGCTCTACAACAGTCTCAGCCAATTTGCCGTGTTTGGAAATGTGATCACTTGCGCCGCAGAATAACACGTTCTTTACGGGCGCTTTGGGCTGAAGTGCTATCCGCTGACATGGAATACGCGTAAAACACCTCTTCCAGTGTTTTATCCAGTTACACTTTCTACTCTTTTGCATATATAGTGGTGGGAATGTACCTGCGGTCTGCTGTGGGGGAATGTGGCCTAATGATGAAATACAAGAAATGGTGACGTTACAGACGTAACTAATGATAACACGGTTCGTTATCCCAAATAATGGGAACTAATGTTCCCAGATGGCCGCCATACTGTTTTCATTCTAGTACCTTGTACAATAGTACCGTCTGCACAGCATCTATGCTTACTGTCGTCATTAATATATCAGAAATGCAATATTTAGTTTCTGCAGTTGTTTTGCTACACTTCGCGCTCATTGGGATCTTTCCGAAGTGTTCTTTGAGGGATGTCTCTTCGGCAGATGTGGAGCTGTTTGAAGGAAAGTCGAAACATTAGAAAATTGTGCCGAAATACAAGAAGACGTACAGTTCTCCATACCCTTTGAGTTAATAATTTCGTGGGCTTAATAAAGATCTTATTAACAAATGGAGAGGCTTTTCATTACTTGAACATACAGTTGCGTAAAAAGCTCACTCCAAAACTTACACTCCCTCTGAGTGTCACATTACAAACTGGTGAGGCAATTTCGGTCACTAGTGGAAATCAAGATGGTACCTCGAACTTCAGTCCCAACGCACTATTGTGGTTTAGAACCTTCGTCCATGGAAGCGGCATAGTGTGATGTTTATGTAATAAATAAGCCCTTTGCAGAGTGCCTGGTCACAAATTGTAAGTCTCGATCATTTAAAACACAGGTAAGAGCGCTTTCCTATCTAAGCAGTATCGTTGTAGATACGGTCTAGAAATTATCCCAGCCCCTTGTATACTACAGCATGAACACACACACATCAAAAAAAGTTTTGCATCGCCTCGGTTCCGAGAGTTCCGGAATCTGTGATGAAAATTGGAATAGAGATCAACATAAACATCATTTCCGCCTTTTTTATAGCTCCTGAAAATCACGTATTGCATGTTGTACCACCATACAGCGAGACCTTCAGAGGTGGTCGTCCAGAGTCTTGTACACACCGGTTCCTCCAATACAAAGTAGCACGTCCTCTTGTATTGATGCATGCCTGTATTCGTCGTGGCATACTGTCCACAAGATCATCAAGGCACTGTTCGTCTGGACTGTCCCACTACTCAACGGCGATTCGGCGTAGATCTCTCAGAGTGGTTGGTGGGTCACGTCGTCCATCAATAACCCTTTTCAATCTATCCCAGGCATGTTCGATAGGGTTCATGTCTGAAGAACATGCTGGCCACTCTCGTCGAGCGATGTCGTTATCCTGAAGGAAGTCATTCACAAGATGCGATGGGGGCGCGTATTGTCGTCCACGAAGACGCATGCCTCGCCAATATGATACCGATATGGTTGCACTATCGGTCGGAGGATGGCATTCACGTATCGTACAACCGCTACGGCGCCTTTCATGACCACCAGCGGCGTACGTCAGCCCCACATAATGCCACCCCAAAACAACAGGGAACCTTCACCTTGCTGCACTCGCTGGACAGTGTGTCTAAGGCGTTCAATCTGACCGGATAGTCTCCAAACACGTCTCCGACGATTGTCTGGTTGAAGACATATGCGACACTCATAAGTGAAGAGAACATGATGCCAGTCCTCAGCGGCCCACTGGGTATGTTGGTGAGCCAACCTGGACCTCGCTACATGGTTTTTGGTTGCAAAGATGGACCTCGCCGTGGACGTCGGGAGGGAAGTTGCGCATAATGCAGCCTATTGCGCACAGTTTGAGTCGTAAAACGATGTCCTGTGGCTGCACGAAAAGCACTGTTCAACATGGTGACGTTGCTGTCAGGCTTCCTCCTGGACATAATACGCAGGTAGCGGTCATCCACTGCACTAGTAGCCCTTGGCCGGCCTGAGCGAGGCATGTCATCGACCTTGTCTCTCTGTGTCTCCTCCATGTCCGACCAACATCGCTTTGGTTCGCTCCGAGACGCCTGGACACTTCCCTTGTTGAGAGCCCTTCCTGGCACAAAGTAACAATGCGGACGCGATCGAATCGCGGCATTGACCGTCTAGGCATGGTTGAACTACAGACAACACGAGCCGTGTACCTCCTTGCTGGTGGTATGACTGGAACTGATAGGCTGTCGGACCGCCTCCGTTTAGTAGGTGCTGCTCGTGTATGGTTGTTTACATCTCTGGGAGGTTTTAGTGACATCTCTGGACAGTCAAAGGACTGTGATACAATATCTATCGTCAACGTCTATCTTCAGGAGTTCTGGAAACCGGGGTGATGCAATACTTTTTTTGATGTGTGTAGAACAGCTTGTGTTACTTACAAATTTTTGTGAAAGAGCAATTAAAAATGTAGAACATGACAAGGAGAGAGCTAGCATTCCTGAACAGAACGGTGCCAATACAATTGGCAGCAATCACATTTTAAAACTCGACTGTCGAATATTTCAGACAGCTAAGCAAATCAGCTTGAATAACAAGTATGTGTGGAAAGAGGAGCCCATCAATGCTTATTTTGTTTATTTTTCCCTGGCTAAGATATCAGGTGTTCACGTGTGGAAGCGTGGAGGCAAAATGGTGAGTCTGTACCGACAGTCATAGTCCAACTAGTGATACAGTTACGAGCATGCAGAAAACATCAGGTCGTAAAGTTGGTGACGAACTAGTGGAAAGAATGTTCGACGCAGAGACAGAACAACCATAACACTGATTTTTGTACGTATGAATGTACCACATTTAGGAATATCTGCCCTGATACTGATTACACTCTGTATGTGATGGGAGTGAATCTCATATAAAACGCTTGTTAATACAGACCTCGTTTCGGTGTAGCGTTCGTGTGGTGACGCATTCACTCGCTTGCCACTACAAAAATAGGGAATGTACCGGCTCTCTTAACGTTTCCTTAAAAGGTAATCACCTGCTTTCTCCACTGTGCATAGCTTATCTTCCTACCCGTAATAATGGGTCTGTAGGAATTCTTCGCAGTGATAAAATTTAATTTTACGACCTGTACGAGACCTGTGCCTGAGTTTATATGGGTCTGAAGGACCTCAATCTTCCATTGCCGGTGGTGAACGTCAGAAAAATCATTGGATGAACATCGGCCGAAGAACCCGGGACAGAAGCCAATAGGCAGTTTGTCAACAAGTGGCTACGAAAGCCTTAACAATTTTGGTCCTCAATCTTGACAGAGCTTCCACATCTGTCTTATACAATGACAGTAATAATTTTGGCATACTACCAAAACTGATACAGACAATCTCCAACGAAACGGTCAAACTTGGGAACGCACGCGGGTAAATCAAAAACTACTATTCCTGTTACAAAACAGCACTAACAGCTGCAATGTAATGTCTAACTAGACCCTCGTACCAAATTTGCTGTTTGTAACTTTAATTCAGAGCAGATCTCAATTTCAGACACATTTCTATAAAACACTGATAACTGCTGAACTGTTGCTTATAAAAGCGTGAAATTCCACCTGCACGGGTGTTAGCCATATACGAGGGTGAGTCAAATGAAAACTTTAAATTTGTAATAACAAATCGAAATTTCGCGCCGTTATCCTGTAAGTTGGTAAGCGCGCTACAAACAGCGTGCAGAATGACCTGTAGGTAGCAACATAGTGCAGATGCACACATGCCGTCACAATATCAGTATAAAGATGGCCGCCCCACTTAATACTTGCACCAGGGAAGAACAGCGTTCTGTTATTCGGTTTCTGCGTAGTGAAGGTGTGAAACATATTGACATTCATCGATGAATGAAGGTTCAGTACGGTGATGCATGTTTGTCACAGCAGCAAGTCTACGAATGGAGTAGGAAGTTCGCAAATGGTGTGACTTCAGTGGAAGATGCTCCTCGTCCAAGTCAGGCACAAGGAATTGTGACTCCAAAAATCATTGCAGCAGTTGAAGCCATAGTCAAGGAAAACCGCCGGGTGACACTGAATGACACTGCAGCATGTTTACAGATTAGTCATGGGTCAGCACACTACATTGTGCATGATGTGCTCCAATTTCACAAAGTGCCAGCAAGATGGGTGCCACGGCAGCTGACTCCTGAACTGAGAGAACGACGTGTTGATGCTTGTGAAGAACTTCTTCGGCACTTTGAACGGGAAGGTGTTGGCTTCTTTGCAAGAATCGTTACTGGGGACGAAACGTGGGTTCACTTCCACCAACCGGAAACGAAGAGAGCGAGCAAGGAATAGCGCCATTCCTCATCACCAAAACCAAAGAAGTTTCGAACAGAACCATCAGCAGGGAAGGTTATGCTGACTCTCTTTTGGGACGAAAAAGGCGTCATTTTGGAGCATTACAGGTCTAGAGGGACCACTGTCACCAGTGCATCATATACAGATCTCCTAAAAAATCATCTGCGGCCTGCAATCAAATGAAAGCGACGTGGATTGATGTCAGCAGATGTCCTTTTGCAACAAGACAATGCAAGGCCCCACACTGCCCGTGCAACAGTTGCAACAATCAGAGACCTGCATTTTGAGTGTCTTCCTCATCCACCTTACTCACCAGACCTTGCCCCAAGTGATTTACATATGTTTGGACCACTCAAAGACGTAATGGGAGGAAAGAAGTTCCTTTCTGATGGAGAGGAACGCCACGCAGTGCATGAGTGTTTGCGCGGGCTGCCAAAAGAATTTTTTTCTAAGGGCATTTATGCAGTTTGTAAACGCTGGAGGACTTGCATTGACCGTGGAGGAGATTATGTTGAAAAGTGATACAGCTTTGTACCACTTCTGCACAATAAATAATATTTTAAAAAATATTTAAGGTTTTCATTTGACTCACCCTCGTATAACACAAAATCGAAATGAGAATAATACGTCGTCTTAGATCGCAATGTCAACAGTCGGAAAATATGTCAACAGTCGTCTCGCGAGTAACGGTTCGCTATTCGACTGCGGTGGCTGGACATTCCAACTCCTAAATAAAACCTCTTTTCCTTACAAGTTCGTTGGCTTTGTTCAGTCATAACTAAATCGCCACCGTCGTTCGTAACCTTGATGTCGAGCTGCTCTACACACCACAAAATCACACTCGAGACACATCGCAATTCTGCCAACATTCTCGTTGAACGGATCGTGCGGTTGGTGAGCTGCAGGGTAGACACGGCTGTCGAGCTATCGGTAGATGGAGAACCTGCCTCAGAGAATCGGCTGGTATAGGCGCTCCTGCTGTCCCGCCCACCTCAGCGTTGCAGTAGGCGCAATGGAATTGTCTTGTTGCGACTAATCCGTACCGATACCCTGTCACTGGCCATAATTCTGGCGGGGCGGTGCATTGAAACTCCCGGCCATCTGTCACCAGGGACTGCTAATGATTAAGCTAGAGTGCTCTGCCAACGACAGCGTGTCGCCTCCCTAGAGAACTGACACGCGCACCGAGGAGCACTTCGCTGTCCAATAGGCCAGCACCGTGCTGAAACACCTCTACAGCGCACTAATCGATCACCCTGTGCCACATCAGTTAATTAACCTCACATTAAAGCTTACGTGTCTTCCACTAATCTGAACATTTGAACAATGAACTTCATTACTGTAACATTATTTCATTTTCTTAACAATACAGTGCGGGCTTTCAGTTAATACACTACTGGCCATTAAAATTGCTACACCAAGATGAAATGCACATGATAAACGGGTATTCATTGGACAAATATATTATACTGGAACTGACATGTGATAATATTTTCACGTAATTTGGGTGCATAGATCCTGAGAAATCAGTACCCAGAACAACGACCTCTGGCCGTAATAACGGCCTTGATGCGCCTGCATTGAGTCAAACAGAGCTTGGATGGCGTGTACAGCTACAGCTGCCCATGCAGCTTCAACACGATACCACAGTTCATCAAGACTAGTGACTGGCGTATTGTGACCAGCCAGTTGCTCGGCCACCATTGACCAGACGTATTCAGTTGGTGAGAGATCTGGAGAATGTGCTGGCCAGGGCAGTATTCGAACATTTTCTGTGTCCAGAAAGGCCCGTACAGGACCTGCAACATGCGGTCGTGCATTATCCTGCTGAAATGTAGGGTTTCGCAGGGATCGAATGAAGGGTAGAGCCACGGGTCTTAACACATCTGAAATGTAACGTCCACTATTCAAAGTGCCGTCAATGCGAACAAGAGGTGACCGAGACGTGTAACCAATGGCACCCATACCATCACGCAAGCTGATACACCAGTATGGCGATGACGAATACCCGCTTCCAATGTGCGTTCACCGCGATGTCGCCAAACACGGATGCGACCATCATGATGTTGTAAACAGAACCTGGGTTCATCCGAAAAAATGACGTTTTGCCATTCGTGCACCCAGGTTTGTCGTTGAGTACACCATCGCAGATGCTCCTGTCTGTGATGCAGCGTCAAGGGTAACCGCAGCCATGGTCTCCGAGCTGATAGTCCATGCTGCTGCAAACGTCGTCGAACTGTTCGTACAGATGGGCGTTGTCTTGCAAACGTCCCCATCTTTTGACTCAGGGATCGAGACGTGGCTGCACGATCCGTTACAGCCATGCGGGTAAGATGCCTGTTATCTCGACTGCTAGTGATACGAGGCCGTTGGGATCAAATACGGCGTTCCGTATTACCCTCCTGAACCCACCAATTCAATATTCTGCTAACAGTCACTGGATCTCGACCAACGCGAGCAGCAATGTCGCGATGCGATAAACTGCAATCGCGATAGGCTACAATCCGACCTTTATCAAAGTCGGAAACGTGATGGTACGCATTTCTCCTCCTTACACGAGGCATCTCAACAACGTTTCACCAGGCAACGCCGGTGAACTGCTGTTGGTGTATGAGAAATCGGTTGGAAACCTTCCTTGTGTCAGCACGTTGCAGGTGTTGCCACCGGCGCCAACCACGCGTGCATGCTGTGGAAATCTAATCATTTGCATATCACAGCATCTTCTTCCTGTCGGTTAAATTTCTCGTCTGTAGGACGTCATCTTCGTGGTGCAGCAATTTTAATGGCCAGTAGTGTACATGAATGAGGTGGTGTGTGATGGCCCTCAACTATGTACCCTCCGACTCAAAGTTGAAATATTAAAAGTTCTCGCTGGTTCGTTGTCTAGGGGCTGGGATACGTAGTTGCGGCATTAAAATCCACATACTGCTGTCTACTGTATACAATATGAACAGACACATGAATCGAATGGTCGAAGGTTCCTATCACTCGGCAATTGCGAATTTTTAATGCAACATAGTGATTTGTAAATGAAAGATTACAATTAAATAAAACCTGCAAGTACCACCTTAACGACTTTAAATGATTAGTACATTAGAAGAAGTACTTTTGAGAATGCGGTATATTTCTGCAAAACACTTATTGGTGTCGATGGTCCAGCAATTAAATAAAATATAAGTTAAATAACAGGGGAACAATGGATTCCTACTGTACGCAGTTAGTCATGAACGACAACATAGCTCGCGAGGTATTCACTTCTAAACGCACACTACGTCTTCACTGTAGAAGCCACGAAATCTCACAAGTGCACAAGTCGGCAGTCCGAAGTATTTCTATCTACCGAGACGACGCGCAAACTACTCCACACTCTCCAAGTCTTTGCTGCGACTCTGCGTCCGTCGCGCTGTCCTCTCCTGGACTCGCCCGTGGCCGGCCGCGGTGGACGAGCGGTTCTAGGAGCTTCAGTCCGGAACCGCGCGACTGCTACGGTCGCAGGTTCGAATCCTGCCTCGGGCATGGATGTGTGTGATGTCCTTAGGTTTGTGAGGTTTAACTAGTTCTAAGTTCTAAAGGACTGATGATCTCAAAAGTTAAGTCTCATTGTGCTCAGAGCCATTATCCAACTCTCCCGTGTCCTCTCCCGTAGTGTCCTTCCACTTCCATCAAGTCTCCCCATTCACGAGCGCTGTGATTGGCTAGAGCGCTCCCGCCATGTCTTCAAGTCAACGCACATTCAAAAACATAATGAAACACATTCGAAATACTGGATTTACATTTATATACGAACTTGAAATTAAATGAATATTCCTACGGCTGGACCATTAACAAATTAAATAAACCTATATCAGAATAATAAAAATAAAGTAGGCCTGTAGCCTAATGTCTCTGTGCTTTCCAAACACAGTAAGTAATTGACCAGTTTCTTCATGAATAGTATATATCGGATATAAACAAAGACATAAATCAATCAATATATTTATAAGCGTGCTGTAACCGGTTTTTCGTGTAACTGTGGAGTACTAATGACCTGACACGATCGATAGTAATTGGCCACTATGACCTCCAATAACTCGTGTAACGCATGTGCTATTCATGCCTGTAATTTATACCAATGTTGGTTTACACTAATAGCTATCTATAGACACGTCGATCGACAAAATCGGATGAACCATTTAGATTTTGGAAATTCGTTGCTGGATGTTACTTGTATAATTTATCGTCAGATAGTAAACTTTAAACTAACAAGGATATTGAAAATCTAACAACACCATCAGAATCGTCGTGCAAATAATTGTAATGTAGATGTTTCTTTTTGAGGGGTCATGATTCATCTGGCTACTATTAATTTCTATACGAACTGTGAAATGTTTGCCACGATGGTTTCACGAGGTCCGCCATCTTTGGCACTCTCGGCATACAAGTCTCTTTCATCGACACCGCGTCACCAAGGAATTCCCGCCACGTGCTCGGCCCGGACCATGCACTGGAGCTACCCCTCTTGTAGGCTAACATTTGGCACCACGTGTTTGCTGCCGGTCCCCAGCTTTCCGAGCGGCCCACTCTGAACTTACAATTTTTTCAGGGCGCCACAACTCGCCGTTACCTCACAACAGTTTACTATAATGACATTCGCGCATCAGATCTTTTAGTAGGTACACCGGAATCGATGTGACAGTCGTTTTTATCATCCCATGAACCTAGTCATGGGCTAACACAGCCCGAAAAACACGACGAGTGCGCTGATACAAATTTCAATAAAGAAACCAAGATAGAGGTACTCACGGAAGTAAGGCTATGAGTGGTACCAAGATGATTCAGTTGGCAAGCATGTGTCTGCAAAAGGCAAAGGCTCTGGGCTCGAATCCCGGTATGGCATACATTTTCATCAGCCAGGGAGTTTCAAAACCATAATAAATGGTTCAAATGGCTCTGAGCACTATGGCACTTAACATCTATGGTCATCAGTCCCCTAGAACTTAGAACTACTTAAACCTAACTAACCTACGGACATCACACAACACCAAGTCATCACGAGGCAGAGAAAATCCCTGATCCCGCCGGGAATCGAACCCGGGAACCCGGTCGTGGGAAGTGAGAACACTACCGCACGACCACGAGCTGCTGACAAAACCATAATATATTGTGGTACTTACCCCCATTTAGTTAACTACAATACCGGTGCAAGGTAAATGCTACCATTTACAAGCCCACACAAGGTACACTATATTAACTTCGAAAATGTTACACTTTTTAACAGTCGTTAGAAAAAGAATGTTTATTGTTAAAGCACTACATGTAGCGCCCTTTCTCAAAACAATGCTGCTCTGCACTAACTTATGAACTTGCAAAATCAGTATATAATAGTATGAGATAATATAATTTATATGCATTCTTCAATTTAATTATTATAGCACTTTAATGCTAGTATTTGGACAGGAGAAAAATTTTGCTACACTTTTCCAGATATGCGTTGTAATTTCCCTGTTTCCTTCTTTGCAGGTAAGTCTGAAGTGACATCCGCCCTCCTAAAACTGGAAAATCTGAAGGTATTGTATAAGGGTCAGTCGAATGAAAAAGAGGCATCTGGAAGAAAATGTAAGTAAATTGTTTACTATTTCTACAGCAGTCGCCATAACTGTTGACAGATTCATCCCACTTTGAGGTAAGACGGCCAATCCCTTTGTGGAAAAACGTAATCGGTTGTATATGGAAATAAATAAAAGGTTCAGAAGTGGAATTAAAAGTCAAGGTGGAAGGATATCAATGATACGATTCGCTAATGATATTGCTCTCTTGAGTGAAAATTAAGAATTACGCCATCTGCTAAATGGAATGAGCAATCTAATTAGTACAGATTATCGATTGAAGATAAATCGAAGAAAGATGATACTAATGAGCAGTAGCAGAAATGAGAACAGCGATAAACAACATCAGAATTGATGGGCAGGAAGTAGATGAATTTAAGGAATTCTGCTTCCTTGGCAGTAAAATAACCAATGACGGACGGAGCAAGGAGGACATCAAAAGCAGACTAGCAAAGGCAGTAAGGGCATTCCTGTCCAAGAGAAGTCTCCTAGTATCAAATATAGGCCTTAATTTGAGGATAACGTTTCTGAGAATATACATCTGGAGTACAGCATTGTATGGTAGTGAAACATGGACTGTGGGAAAGCCGGCACAGAAGAGAATCGAAGCATTTGAGATGCGGTGCTACAGACAAATGTTGGAAATTAGGTGGACTGATAAGGTAAGGATATCTGGAAAACACTGATAAGAAGAAAGGACAGGATGATAGGACAACTGTTAAGTCATGAGGGAATGACTTCCATGACAACGTGGTACCAGAGGGAGCTGCAGAGGGCAAAAACTGTAGAGGAAGACAGAGATTGGAATACATCCAGCAAGTAATTGAGGACGTAGGTTGCAAGTGGTGTTCTGAGATGAAGAGGTTGGCACAGGCCGACAAAAAAAAAAAAAAAAAAAAAAAAAAAAAACCACACAAATGGTAAAAGAACTAAGACCGATTCAGACCGTGTGTCATTCAGGCCGTGTGTCACAATCACCATCTAGAACACGCGAAGAGTGCCAATACTGCAAAACCGGGGCAACGCCCGTACCTCATTGCAACACAGAGAGCAGAGCTGTAGCAAAGACTGCAAACGGTGCCGTACCACGGCACCCAGAACGTCGTTCTGCAAACTCTCCAATACCGAGGAATAACATGCAATACCCGAACTCCGCGTCACAGGTCTCGACGGAATAACAGTGTTGCTAGTTATAGGTTAACTCCACTGGCGAACCGTAATATGCTGCTCGTGACTTGTTTGGAGAGAACGACTGTTAGACTGCTTGGATAAGAAGCAATCAAAAAGAAAACGAGGCAGGTGGGAAAAAAAATCAGCTAACTTCCCCACTTTCGAAAGCAATCGCGTAAGTGTTAATACATTTATACCACGGTGAGACAACAAAGTCAATGCTTTTATTTATGGCTGCCTAAGGAACCATGGTTGTATCCAGGCGTGCACCTCATCGTCAGAACCAAATTAACGACATGAATGTCTTCCTTCAGGGTTTCAAAAATGTGGAAATCGCGTGGGGACATGGTTCAAATGGTTGTAAGCACTATGGGACTTAACATCTGAGGTCATCAGTCTCCTTAGAACTACGTAAACCTAACTTATCTAAGGACATCACACACTGCCATGCCCGAGGGAGGATTCGAATCTGCAACCGTAGCAGCAGCGCGGATCCGGACTGAAGCACCTAGAACCGCTCGGCCACAGTGGCCGGCTGCGTGGAGAGAGATCAGGACTGTATGGAGTAGGTGTAAGAGTTTCCCGGCATAACTTCCGCAGCGTAGTTGAAACAATCTTGGCAACATGTGAAAGGACACAAAAAGTCTTAAATTCCAGTAACAAGCCGAAAACTTTCGTCCACAGACGATCATAAATTTCTATCGGTTAATTAAATTCTCCAAAAGACAAAATTTATGCAGTCTTAATGAAAAATTCTTAAGAGTTGCCTCATACGTAAAACCATGTCACAAGAGCTGACCACGGACTCCCTCTCGATTCAAACTCTGAATTTTTCTGCCAGTACTAAAGCGCGTGATAGATTTCCTTCTTGACTGTTCGAATAATGTAGCAGCCAATCAGTTTTATATGCCGGCTAGCTCTTACCCGCGGCTGCGCCAGCGTATCAATATTTTTGTTACGCTGAGTAATAGATTCACACTGCCACGAAATAATGTATAAACACTCCGATTCGGCAAACCACCGCGTAAGCATCGTATGCATTGCACTCACGTACGTCATACTTAAAAATATTGGTAATATTCAAAAAGATAACACAACTATTCAGTTTTTTAAAAAAATAGAAATTTTAGAAACTGAAAATACTTAAAACCTTTTAGAAATAAAAAAAGAAAAGGTTGTCATAGATACAAACAACTAAAAGCTGAGCAACTACTCAGTCTAATAGGGCTTCTATAAAACTGTAAGAAAAAACAACTTCGATTACAATTTTATTAACGAATTAAATATTTGAGTAATAATCATAGCGAAAGGAATCACGAAAGAAAAAAAAATAAAAGAAAGAAAATAAATTGTTGCAAAAACAACTGATTACTTTTTGACAGTTATCAAAACTAAATAAGAAATTGAAAATTACGAAATACCTATAAAAAGATCTATTCAATAAGTAAAAGATGTATAAAAAATACGAACCTTCGACAACGTTTGGGCTTTTGCGTTATCTTTTGGTGGTATCCTAGAACTATTGTCAGATGGGGCTGGCACGCCTACATCGCGAACGAGATGTTGGGAATAAGTGAAACAACGTGGCAGGAACCTTGCAGGTTTGCACCTACTTGAAGCAGCGGAGAGTCATGAGATCCCTGTTAGGTGAAGTGCTGAAAAGAATCGAAATTCATCGTCAGACTGCTGTGCAATATGGTGAAAGCTGAGTCGAACACTAGTGTACGAGAGGCCAGCTAAGTTTAATCGGGTCGTAACGTGTGTCGAAGATTCGTCGCACCCAAGACGCCCTGTCTGTGCAGACACAGAACAACATCGCCAAACCTCATACGGGAAAATAGACTCATTACGGTGCGTGATGTTGCAGCAACGAAGGGTATTAGCGCCGGATCACCCCAACATACTCGTATTGTTGGCCACGGCATACTGATGTTCAAGAAAGTGGGTGCGAAATGCTCCAAACCATTTAACATCAAAAATGAAAGGAAGAGACGTGGATGAGTGGAGGGAGACCTGAATTTCGTCCTCTTGCTCTGCCCCCAAGAATTCTTTCTAAATGGAATTCAGAAACTTTGTCCAGCACTGGCATAAATTCATAGAACTTGAGGGGGGTTGCGTTGAAAAATAAATAAGTGTAGTATTCCATTCTCATAACACATTCTTTATAATGAATTTACGGTTTTTATCGAATGACCATTGTATCTAGTACAAAGTGGATCACTGTTTCGAGAAGACAATTTGAGCACTAGAAAAAACGCCGGCTTTCAAAAATTAATAAATAAGCTGACAGAGAAAGAAAATATGTAATTTTATAGTTCGGTGTAGCGCAGATTTTATATTATTTATAGTTACAGCAGCGTCAGCTACTCTCACATGTATGCCTCTATCGGTTCGCCATAGATCGTAAAGACCGCCCACACAGACAGGACGTTCACCAATGATGATGACTTTTATCAGTTGGAGAAAGCTCAGAAGTTTGCCTAGCCACGCAACCTGTTACTCTGGAGCATTCTGTAACAGCTCCCTATAGCATACTAGACATCATTATAAACACCAGAAGTCACAACTTAAGGGGGGTAGGACGTCAAATGAGACGACTTGGAGCAGGAGAGACACCACAGGAATTTTTAATTTCCACTGTCTATACTTTTAAAAATAAATTCGTAAAACTTTGTCAGAATCACCAGAAAGGATTCAGGATTTACACTTACAGTGGTGGAACTTAAAAAATATAAGAAAATGATATATTTTTTACATTTGTATTTCACCTTTTGTTCACTTACCATTGGGTGCATTTGTTGCTATAGGTACACTTTTCTTCATAAGTAAGCGAGATTTTTCAATGAACTTTGCACAGCATACAAACCATATTTACAGGTATATGAAACTCTAAAATTTTCTAAATCTATTAAAAACCATCGTAAAAATTGAGATAATTAACTATAAAATTTGAGTTTTTTCTAAACAAGAAGTTTAAATTGTAACAGCACATTCATTTTTTCAAAAATTAAATAATTTCTAGAGTTTCATGCACCTGTAAGTATGGTTTGTATGTTGTGCAAAATTCATCGAAGAATCTCTCTTGCTTATGAAGAAACATCTACCGATAGCAACAAACGCAGCCAATGGAAGTGAAAAAATGATGAACTTTCACATGTAAAAAAAATTATTTAAATATTTTTTTGAACTTCCACTGCTATTATTGTGAATCCTGAATCCTTTCTGGTCATGCTGACAAAGTTTTATGAATTTATTCGTAAAAGTATAGACAGTGGAAAATAAAATGTCCTGTGGTGTCTCTCCTGCTCCAAGACGGCCCGTTTGACGTTCTACCCCCCCCCCCCCCCCCCCTCCTTTAAAGTTACGAAACCAGTTGCGTGACTCTCTAATCGACTGAAATTAGTACAGCTACAGCGGACTGTTGGACTTTTCTTTCAGTCTTATATTGCAGTAGTTTTAATGCATATATGTCTACAAACGTTATACAGTATGAATTGGTCAGTCAATAATGTTCAGCCAAGGAGCTCCCTAATTGGCATCACGACGCTGAATGCACCCCGTTCCAGTCCTCCCACAAAAGAAAAAGAAAAGAAAAAAGGATGCTACCCCACACCTCGGCTACAGAGGCGGACTCAGTTTGTAAATTATACAACAAATTTAGCAATTGTTAAGCTTTTTATTTTCACTAATGTAAAAAAAAAAAAGTTGCTTGTCCTGTTTTCCCGCCTTTGGTTCAAGTGGTTGAAATGGCTCTGAGCACTATGGGACTCCCCTAGAACTTAGAACTACTTAAACCTAACTAGCCTAAGGACATCACACACATCCATGCTTGAGGCAGGATTCGAACCTGCAACCGTAGCCGTCGCGTGGTTCCAGACTGTAGCGCCTAGAACCGCTCGGCCACAAAGGCCGGCCGCGCCTTTGGGATCGATCTTTTTACGTACACTGAAATGTTCCTCAGGGTTCAAGCGATCTGCATGCCATATCGATTGCATCAAAATCGGTTCAGTGCTTTACTTGTTAAAACTTAACACACAAGTATCCACCATTTTAGAGCTCACGTTTACTAGGTGCTTTTTTTTATTGTTTTGGTGCATACTACCATCCCTCAAAATAGGGAATGCTTTTTCTGATACGCTGTGTATATAGATGTAAATATACCGGGTGTACCGGTATGAAATGAGCGTTTTTTTGTGAAAATGAAACACTAATTTTGAATTAAAAAGTAAAAACATTTTCTTCAAAGTACTGGCCATTGCTTTCTGTACATTTTAACCACCTTTCTTGCAATTTGTGGACACCACGCCAAAGAAATGTTCGTCTTTTGAAGCAAACCAGACACCCAATTTTCGACTTCTTCGTAGGAATCGAAGTGTTCCTCACCCAGTGAATGTCCCATTGATGAATGCAAATGGTAGTCGGAAGGGGCCAAGTCTGGTGAATACGGCGAGTGGGGTAGCAGCTCCCAGCCAAGTGTTTTGATTGTATCCTGAACGAGTTTTGCTTTATGTGCAGGTGCATTGTAATGTAAAAAAATTACTTTGCCATCTCTTCTGGCCCATTCTGGTATTTTTTCGATCAATGCATGGTTCATATTGATGATATGTTGTCTGTAGCGATTAGTATTCACAGATTCACCGGGTTTTAGAAGCTCATGATACACCACACCTTTCTGATCCCACCAAACACAGAGCATTGTCTTCTTGCTGAATCGATCTCGTTTTGCAGTCGGTGTTGATGGTTGTCCCGGATTCACCCATGATTGTTCCCGTTTAGAATCCTTAAAATAAATCCATTTTTCATCGCCAGTAACAATTGGATGCAAAATTGAGTATCTTTCATGTCTTCGAAGCGAAATTTGACTGGGTGTTATGTGATGTCCTTAGGTTAGTTAGGTTTAAGTAGTTCTAAGTTCTAGGGGACTGATGACCATAGATGTTAAGACCCATAGTGCTCAGAGCCATTTGTACCAAAATCTGACATATGGTTTTCCGGTTTCCCATCTGTCTTTCACTCAATTCATGTGGCACCCATTTTACACACTTTTGGATCTTTCCCATAGCTTTCAAACGGTCAGAAATTGTTTGTTGTGCAACGTTTAGCATTGCTGCCATTTGCTTCTGACTCAAAGTATCATCTTCATCCAATATTGCTTGAAATTCGGCGCCTTCGAACTTTTTTGGTGGTCTTCCACGTTCTTCATTTCTTACATCAAAATCATTATTCCTGAACCGTTGGAACCATCTTTTGCGTGTTGCTTCTGATAGAGCATGATCACCATATGCTTCGACAAGCATTCGATGCGACTCTGCAGCACTTTTACTCAAATGAAAACAAGAAATTAATGCTTTCCGCAAATCATCACTTTCTGGTACAAAATTCGACACTGTTAACACGATGAAAACATATGATGTTTGTTCCATGACTTGATGTATACTAAATATCTTTGACAGATGTCATACCAACCAAATAAAAAAAAATTTAGGCTCGTTCACAACAAATGTTCCCTATCGACACGTTTGTATGTAAACGCTCATTTCATACCGGTACACCTGGTAGACTCCCCTTCAGTTTATAATCTGTTATCGGAACCGCACCTTTCTTACAAAATTAATGTCCTTCCATCCGAAGCCCGACGGATGATTTGCATGACAGGCACGCCATCGGCAGTGCTCCCCGTTTGCTGGTCTTTTGCCGGCGCACACGCCCCGCCTTTTATCGTCACGAGAAAGCGACGTTAAGATCCACTCAGGAAGGGCGTAGCCTCTGAGCAGTCGGCGTGTTTGGCTTCGGGATCTCTGCTCAAACTTTCAGGCCGGAGAATAAGCAGCTCATCGCCGGCTGTTTACTTCCAGACTGCATCATCGTTCTCCGCGCCCCTTACTTTCCATCTCTTTTTTTCTCTCTACTTTGCTTGCTTACGGTGTTTGTTATTGCTTATAATTAACGCCGCCCTTACCGTAGCTTCGTAATAAAGGTACACAATTTTCAGCCTGTCTTCTTCTATTTCTCTACTTTTGAAAGCCAGATGCAGTTAATTACTGTAATTATGACTTATTTATCATATAACTCAGTAATAAAACTTGAAACAGAATTACTTCATAATGTGCAATGCGAGGAGCAGAGAAAAAAAAGCTGGTATTTTTGGCTCAGTTCACGTACGTGGTTGAAAGCCCTACAGGCTTTATGGAGAGAAACCGAAATCTACCGACGTAATTTCCCAATTTGTTCTAGGATATTTTCTCAGGATTTTGGTATTACGGACTCGTGGTCGCCAAAGGCTCATCACAGAGGAACCGCATTTCGTTTGATTTCTTATTCCCAATAAGTTTGCACCTGTATACACTTCCCCACAGTCGTTTAATTAACAAAGTAAGAGCATATGGACTATCAGACCAATTGTGTGATTAGATTGAAGAGTTCCTAGATAACAGAACGCAGGATGTCATTCTCAATGGAGAGAAGTCTTCCGAAGTAAGAGTGACTTCAGGTGTGCCGCAGGGGAGTGTCATAGGACCGTTCCTATTCACAACATACATAAATGACCTTGTAGACAATACCGGAAGTTCACTGACGCTTTTTGCGGATGATGCTGTGGTATATCGAGAGGTTGTAACAATGGAAATTTCTACTGAAATGCAGGATGATCTGCAACGAATTGACGTATGGTGCAGGGAATGGCAATTGGATCTGAATGTAGACAAGTGTAATGTGCTGCGAATAGATAGAAAGTAAGATCCTTTAACATTTAGCTACAATATAGCAAGTCAGCAACTGGAAGCAATTCCATAAATTATCTGGGAGTAGGCATTAAGAGTGATTTAAAATGGAATGATCATATAAAGTTGATCGTCGGTAAAGTAGATGCCAGACTGAGATTCGTTGGAAGAATCCTAAGGGAATGCAGTCCGAAAACAAAGGAACTAGGTTACAGTACATTTGTTCGCCCAGTGCTTGAATATTGCTCACCAGTGTGGGACCCGTACCAGATATGGTTGATAGAAGAGATAGATAAGATCCAACTGAGAGCAGCGCGCTTCGTTACAGGATTATTTAGTAATCGCGGAAGCGTTACGGAGACGATAAACTCCAGTGGAAGACTCTGCAGGAGAGACGCTCAGTAGCTCGGTACGGGCCTTTGTTGAAGTTTCGAGAACATACCTTCACCGAGGAGTCAAGCAGTATATTGCTCCCACCTACGCATATCTCGCGAAGAGACCATAAGGATAAAATCAGAAAGATTAGAGCCCACACAGAGGCATACCGACAATCTTTCTTTCCACGAACAATACGAGACTGGAATAGAAGGGTGAACTGATAGAGGTACACAAAGTACCCTCCGCCACACACAGTCAGGTGGCTTGCTGAGTATGGATGTAGATGTAGATTTAGATGTAGATGTAGATGTATTGCACTGAAAATATCTGTACAACAGTGCTAATGTTGGCAGTATGCGTTGTTTGTCTTGCGTGGAAACAAATTTGTTGCTGTTGGCAAGA